>NW_026067941.1:5826309-5923989 GCF_014885135.2 Alexandromys fortis | reverse complement strand
ACCCACGATGGACTTAGGCTAGAATCTTTCCGGTAAGCGCACCTTGGGGTGCTTACACACATCATTAGAAATGGGCTAGACCAGGTGCGAGAATTAGTCTGTAAGGGCTAGAGTTCATGGGCCAAGCAGTTCTTTAAATGAATACAGTTTGTGTGTTGTTATTTCGGGCATGAGCTAGCCAAGCGGCCGGGGTGTTGGGGACGCAGCCCCGCCGCTCCTATTTCAACAGGGAGATGGTGACACGATACTGGAGCTGAGGTGCTACATCTTGCAGGCAACAGCAAATCAACTGACTGCCACACTGAAGGGAGCTTGAGAAAAAGAGGCTTCAAAGCTCCCCCACACAGTGGCATGCTTCCTCTAACAAGGCCACACCTCCTGGTAGTGCCATTTCCTTTGGGGGCCATTTTCTTTCAAACCACCACAGCCAGGTAAAATTGTCCTATATTTAAAAGAGAATATTAACAGTAATACTAACTACCACCAAATGCTTTAACTGAATTTTGGAAATCACACTTATGTTACAGATATTGTTTTGCCATGGCTGAATGGTAAACACTGGCACCTTAGTGTTGAAGCCAATGAGTGGCAACGCCCTGCCAATTCTAGAAAGAGGGTGACTTACTTCTTTCTGCTGCTGTGTGTAGGGGGAACGATGCTTAGAGCTTTCCGGGCACAGCATGCTCAGAGTCTTTCTTTCTTTCTTTCTTTCTTTCTTTCTTTCTTTCTTTCTTTCTTTCTTTCTTTCTTTCTTTCTTCTTTTTTGACTCTGCTATGTTGTATGATTTGTGGTTAAAAGATTGGGATATGAATTGTATCTCTGGTGTTGGGAAGAGGCATGACTTTCTGAACTCCCAAAAAGATTACTATCCAGCAAGGTACTTTCTGATAAGGGATAAAGTTAAACCCCAGTGGACCAGTCAATCATCTGGGCATAAAATGCTTGTCAATCAACCTGGGAGGGAAAAAAAATAGCCTTGGGAAAGAGGTATGTCCTGAGGCTTTGGAAATAATAGTCTGAGGCCTGCCTAAGCATGCAGATCAGCACAATGGTCCCTTTATGTCCACTCTTACCTTGAGTGTTTTCTACTTCAGCGATCTCTCTGACACACTCCCCCATAGTCCTCTACAATGGCCCATTTGGCCATTGTCCACTCACACCTTGATAGTGTCCCATGTTGTTCTGCCATGACCTTGCCAGCCTTCTTCACCACACAGTCTGAATTCTGTGGAGAATATAGGTCTTAGTGGCCAGAGTGAGGCCAGGGCTTATCTACATGCACAAGCAGACTAAATCCTCAGCTTTACTGGAGCTGGAGAGTTGGCTCAGCTGGTCAAGTGCTTGCTCTATAAGCATGAGGACCTAAGTTTGTACCCCAGAACCCATGTAAGAAAAATCAGGCACAGCAGCACATGGTGGTAATCCCAGCACCGTGGAGGCAGAGGCAGGAAAGTCCCTGCAGCTCACTGGCCAGCAGGTGATGTGGGAGCCCCTTCTGTGTGTTCCTTTTCTTGGTTAATGAATATAAAAAAAACTGCCTTGGCCTGTTGAACAGGCAGAACTTAGGTAGGCGGGGAAGACAGAACTGAATGCTGGGAGAAGGAAGGCAGAGAGAAACCATGGATCTGCCAGAGACAGACGCTGGGAACTTTACCCCGTAAGTCACTGCCATGTAGCAATACACAGATTAATAAAAATTGGTTAAATTAATATAAAAGTTAGCCAATAAAAAAAGACTAGAGCTAATGGGCCAAGCAGTGATTTAATTAATACAGTTTCTCTGTGGATATCTCGGAGCTAAGCTAGCCAGGCTGCCAGGATGAACAAGCAGGCCCTCCTCCAACAAGCAAGGAGCACGAGGAAAAAGGAGACTGACCCTCTCTCAAGTAAGATGGAGAGTGCTTGAGGAAGTCATTTGATATCAACCTCTCTGGCAAACTTGCATGCACTCATGCAAGCACGCGCACACACACACACACACACACACACACACACACACACAGTGCAAACACACACACATTAAAAATACTTCTTTTAATAATATTTCTGGTGTTCTTTAATAACAGTAGCTCTGTCAAAAGACTGCAGATGGAAAACTCTCCAGATTAAAACACACTAAACCCCAGGAGGTAAATGTGTGTGCAGCTAAGACTGAGGACCTGAGTTTGATCCTCAGGACCCACAAAGTGGAAAAGAAAGCTAACTTCCACCTGTTCGGCTCTGACTTCCACATGTATGCTGTGGTGTGTACACATGTGAATACACATGCAAGAATGCATACACACACAATAAAAATATAACTAAAAGTAAATAAAGACTAGTTTTATTAGCTTTAAAGTCTGCATAAAAATAAAAATCAAAACAAGCAAACAAAAATGGAATTACTGAACAATTTGGGAGTTTTGAAATAAATTGTAGTGGTCAGTAGGCACCAATGTGGCTTCATTAAATATAAATGGTGCACCTCTGAAATGCAAGCATATTATTACATATTAGCACAGGCAGAATGAAGTGACTGTATTTCACTATAGGGAAGAATTTAATTTTGGGAAGAAATGAAAAACATTTATTTTTCTAAAAATATACACAATTTTTTGAGACTCTTTTTATATGCAGGGTTATCATACCATCCTCTTTTTGCTGATTGATTATTATTTTGGAGAATATTATTCACTATGAAGAAACAATTGTGCCCTATTACCTATGAGCACTTATTATTATTGTTGTTGTTATTTTGAGATAAAAGCTCTAGTCCAGGTTTGCCTCAAGCTCCCTATACAGCTGAGGATGACCTTGAACTTCTGACCATCCTGACTCTACCTGCAGAGTGCTGGGATGGCAGGTGTGCCCACCACACCCAACATCTGAATGCCAGGGATGCCCAGCGTATACAGACCCAGAACTTTGCATATGCTAGGCAAGTGCTTTTATGAACTGAGGTACCTTCCCAGTCCCAAGTCTCCTGTTCTCTGGTGGTGCTGTAAGAACATAGAAATACCTCTCCTAAGACAAATCCTAGTAATCATTAAATGCTCTGAAATATGCTCTCACTATGAGCTTACCATGATCTAGTGAAAAAAGCCATGCCTCAAGGCTGAGATGCCCCTGTGTAGATAGGGATACATCAAGACCTTTGAGAATATTTAGGTAAGTCCCCAGACTTCCTGACACTACTTGAGATGCCCCTGTGTGGACGGGATACATCAAGACCCCTGGGAATATTTAGGTAAGTCTGCAGACCTCCTGACACCACTCATTTGTCGGCTGACCATTTTGCTGCACACTGACCTCTTTTACTATAAGCAATGACTCTATGCCAAAGCCTAAGAGACAATCAATAGTAAAAGTTGTTTGTCAGTGTTGTAGTGAATTATCACATGATGCGCTCTATAACAGAACTCATTGTCTTATTTCACTTGCTTGGCATTCCTGCTGTTTTCTGGAGGAATTGTTGCATTGTCTTTAGAAAATTTCTCTTGCACTTAATCTGTTCATGTGGTTATTATAGGGGCTGCTAATCATATCATCTCACGGTCTCAGTTGATTCAAAGGATAACCATTTTATGTAGGATGTCAGAGTCTTCTGGGAAATTAGAAAAGCCCAAGCTGATTTGTGCACAAGGACCCAGGCATTGCTGCCTAAAGTGACTCCTGCCAAGAGTAAAATCCTAGATGGAGGATACCCTGGCTATGGCTGACACATTTCAAGGCTCTACCCTCCCCACCATTATAGAAACTGCAGAAATATTTAAGAGGATGTAGAAAGAAAGGGGTGCAAAATACAGAAAGTTTACCAGGGATGCTTTGTCCCAAAACAAGTGGGATGTGCATGCTCTCATCACTCCCTTTTAACACAGTACTAGAGGACCTCACTGGAGCTAAGATTAGACAAGAGAAATAAATATCATAGCTCTGAATTGGAAAGGAGAAGTGAAATTGTCCCTTTGTAGACAACGTGATCTTGTGGAAGACTCTAAAGACCACAGAGAACTAATATAGCTGGGAACAGAGAAGCATGCAAATGGTAGTTGTGTTTGTGGCATACTAACAATAAACATTTCTTAATTAAGAAAATTAGTAGTTATAATGCAAAAATATTTTAAAATCAACTAAACCAAGAAGGTAGGTTGAGATTTATGAAATATATATGAAAGAAATTGTAAAAAGCACAGAAAATGGGGATATATTCTGTATTCAAGTATTTGGAGAGCTGATCTTATTCAAAGCCCATATTATCTACAGAGATGAATAAATTTAGTGCAAGCCTTATCAAAATTACAATAGCTCTTTTTCTAGAAATAGAAAGAAAGAAATTATAACATTGAATGAAATCTCAAAAGACCTGAAGAAGTCTTGAGCAACGAGCACAAAGATAGAGGAATCATGCTACCTGATCTCAAAACAGACCACAAAGCCATGGGAGCAAATCAGTACGACACTGACAAAGAAAACGTCATATAAACCAGTGCAGCAGAAGATCAGGACCAGAAAGAAATAGATTTGTGCATTCCTCACTGATCTTCTAGTGCCCAGAATATACAATGGAGAAAGTATGGTCTCTTCAAGACACAGTGCTGGGAAAACCAGATGTTGGCATGTTAGAGAATAAAATTCAACTATTATATAATAAACAAATATCAACTCAAAAAGGAATAAGGGTGGATGTAGGACTTGAAGTTGTTAAGCCCTACAAAAATATATGGAGAAAATTTTTTGATATTGGTCTAGGCAAGGATTTTTTTTAATATTACATCCGAAATTGGCAATAACAACAACAATAGACACATGAGATTGCATTAGGCTATAAGGCTTTTGTACCACAGGGAAATTAGCACCAGCATGAACAGACAACCCAAACAAGAGTCGGAAAGCATGTAAACAATATCTCAACAATATGAAAATAACCAAATGTGTGTTTATATGTTGGGTTTATGCGGCTGTCATCCTTGGCCAGAGAAGTTTCTTGCTAGAGTGATCATCAGGTAATGTGGAGATTCATAATTAATCAAAGTGCTGGGAATAGAATCACTGGGTGCTCAGCCTCAGTGGGACATCTAGAGCAACCGTTGTCCATAAAGGCTTGGATAGCAAGGACTGATGTGAAATGCAGTCTTTTGGGACACGATATTGCTATTGCACCCATGAAATTACTGCATCTTTGATTACCTGCATAAGATCAACTGCATTTCAACAGGCAGCAGTTATCCGACTCAGTGGGTTTCAACAACAACAGAAGGAGACATGAAGAGGGGAAGGGAACATGTTGAGGGTGCCTACTGGGAGGGAAAGGAAAAGAGCTGGACTGTATATGATCAAGACATATTTTAACATGTATGAAATTCTCAGAAACAATAAAATATATTCTATGTTTAAAAAATACGTAATTAAAAAAAATGGACAAAAGGCCAGGCATGATATAGCACACATTTAATCTCAGCATCAGGGAGGCTAAGGCACGCAAATCTTTGTGTCTGGTCTTCATAATGAGTTCCAGGACAGTCATAGCTATTATATAGAGAGACCTGCCTTGAGCTCCCCCCCCTCCCCGGAAATAGACAATGAACCTGAATACAATGACCAACAGGAATACTCAAAATGCCTGACATCATTAATGGTCAAGGAGAGGTAAATCTAGACCCAAATTAGATATCAACTCGCACCAATTAGAATGGCTATTAGACTGAAGATAATAGTATAGTTTCATGTTAAAATATTTGCCAGAATGAATGAGGTTTTCATATCGATCCTAGCATTACCAACATCCATGCAAACAACAAAAGATAGCATGTGCTGGAGATGATGGTGTAGGTTTCCTTGTACTTAGTTGCTGGAAATGAAAATTAATATGGTAATTGCAGAAAATAGTAGGAACATTGCTGAAAAATAAGGAAACTTCTCTTTGCAACGGATGGAAACCATTATAAAAAAAAAACACAACCAATCAAAATGCAGAGTTGTGGAGCCTGGTCCTAGTGGACACATCTACCAAACAACTCCTACATTGAAGGCTCAGAAAACATTGTGGAAGAGGGAGCAGAAAGATTGTAAAAGGCAGAGAGATCAGGAATTTGTTGTGAGATTGTGTCTCATAGTAATGTCAAAAGCTACACTCATAGTCTCACTAACATGATGTCTTAACAAAGGCAACAACAATAGACTTGCTAAAACAAACAGAGAAAGACTATGAAGTCACAACCCTATACTCTACAGGCAGGTAAGGAATGCTCAGAGAAGGAGAAATAGTCTTCTCACCAATTGGTCACCCAGCACCAAATGATCTGCCCTGAAAACACACATACCGGTAACATTTATACAGACTGAGTAGGTCATACTTAGGGACATATATGCATGTAACAATAATGAAAGAAGAGGCCATGAACTTGAAAGACAGCAAGGAGGGGTCTGAGGGAAGGTTTGAAGGGAGAAGAGGGAAGGGGAAGGTATAATAATATATCTCAAAAATAAAGTAAATAATAAAAGCATTACAGTAGAACTACCTATGTTTGAGTCTTGCTTCAGGTCATCAACACAAAGGAAGTAAATCCTGCATCTCAAAGAAAACATGTGCACTTCCATGTTCACTGCAACATTATCTACAGCAGCTAAGATACAGAACCAGTCTAACCAAATGCCTGCTAAAGGTTAAAGATAAGGTAGCATAGGCATAGAATATTCTTATCCCTTAAGAGGAAGGAAATCTTGTCATCGTGATAATGTAGATAAACCCGGAAGGCATACAAGGTGAAATGATCCAGGCACAAAAAGGAAAATCCTCAATGACCTCAGTTGTAGACTATGAAGAGTTAAACAGACAATAGAATGCTGTGGCCAGTTATGAAGGATGGGGAAGACACAATGACGTCAGTCAGGGAAACCATGTTTCATGTATGCAGGATGAATAACCAAACATGTGGAGTCATGGTTATTGGTACCAAAAGAAAAGCAGGCCTTAAATGCTCTGACCATACAAAAAGAAAATATAACTATGCAGGGAGCGGGATACGTCAGTTAAATTGACTGTGCTAATCCGTGCAAAAAATGGTGGATACATATTCAATATATATAGTTGTGGTGGCTGATCAAATCACGTCTCTGTGATGCTGACTGTCTCAGCAAATCATATCGCAGTAAAACAGAACTAGAAAGAAACCAGAGACTTGTAAAGTACACAGAGGGAGGACAGGCAGTTTGGATGAGCCTAAATGTATTTCTGCTTTGGCTGTCATATGATAGGGCATCTCTTGGGTATATTCCCAAGAGTGGTATTGCTGGGTCCAGGGGTAGGTTGATCCCGAATTTCCTGAGAAACCGAAACACTGATTTCCAAAGTGGTTGCACAAGATTGCATTCCCACCAGCAATGGATGAGGGTACCCCTTCCTCCACAGCCTCTCCAGCAAAGGCTATCATCGGTGCTTTTGATTTTTAGCCATTCTGACAGGTGTAAGATGATATCTCAAAGTTGTTTTGATTTGCATTTCCCTGATTGCTAATGAGGTTGAGCATGACCTTAGGTGTCTTTTGGCCATTTGAACTTCTTCTTTTGAGAATTCTCTGTTCAGTTCAGTGCCCCATTTTTTAATTGGGTTAATTAGCATTTTAGAGTCTAGTTTCTTGAGTTCTCTATATATTTTGGAGATCAGACCTTTGTCTGTTGCGGGGTTGGTGAAGATCTTCTCCCAGTCAGTAGGTTGCCTTTTTGTCTTAGTGACAGTGTCCTTTGCTTTACAGAAGCTTCTCAGCTTTAGTAGGTCCCATTTATTCAATGTTGCCCTTAGTGTCTGTGCTGCTGGGGTTATACTTAAGAAGCGATCTCCTGTGCCCATCTGTTGTAGGGTACTTCCCACTTTCTTTTCTATCAGGTTCAGTGTGTTCGGACTGATATTGAGGTCTTTGATCCATTTGGACTTGAGTTTTGTGCAAGGTGATAGATATGGGTCTAATTTCAATCTTCTACAGGTTGACATCCAGTTGTGCCAGCACCATTTGTTGAAGATGCTTTCTTTCTTCCATTGTATACTTTTAGCTCCTTTATCGAAAATGAGGTGTTCATAGGTTTGGGGATTAAATTCCGGGTCTTCTATGCGATTCCATTGGTCGACTTCTCTGTTTTTATGCCAATACCACACTGTTTTCATTACTGTAGCTCTGTGATAGAGTTTGAAGTCAGGGATGGTAATGCCTCCAGAAGATCCTTTATTGTATAGGATTGTTTTGGCTATCCTGGGTTTTTTTTTTCCATATAAAATTGATTATTGTCCTCTCAAGATCTGTGAAGAATTTTGATGGGACCTTGATGGGAATTGCATTGAATCTATAAATTGCCTTTGGTAGAATTGCCATTTTTAATGAACAAAACAATCCACTAAACCAATCCTTCTGGGCATAGTAAGAGCAGAAAGGAAGTCCGTGCCACGGGAGCAACGATATTTGTGCACGTGGCACAGCAACACGGACCAACAGTTTCAGCAAAGCGTTATGGGAATTCTCTAAGATTTGGAAATGAAGTAACACACGATGGGACTCAGGGCCTCTGTTTCAGAAGCACATCCAAGGGTTATTTAGTTTGTTATTGCCTCTCACTATTCGGTGAAAATTACTCGCCGAGTTTACATACTAACTTGTAGATCTCATCTGGCAGAAAAGATAATCTTCAAAGTGTAATTGTACTGCCAGTGGGGCACTAATTACTTTTAAAATCTGTTATTTTTTTTTCTTTCCAAGATTTTGAGAAAGCCTTCTTTGATGTATCTTTAGATTTTTGTAAACCTCTTTAAAATACTCTCAAAACAGCTACCTTGCCGCTTGCATTTCTGTTTGTCTTTTATTGAACCCAGTGCTCTAATGTTACAGTAAAGATAGAGGTTAGGGTCAAAAGGGATATTAGCGTTAAAAGAGGAGGTGAGAAACATTATGTATGAAAAATAAAAGAGCTTGCAACTGGGTGTGGGCTAACCATAGTAGATGACTAGGAAAGAGGAAGGGCAGAGTGTGGAGCCAGTGTTGGCAAAATGGCTGGCTCCCTTGAACCCCAACTCTGAAGAACATAGGCAAAGCACTGTACTCTTTTCCTATATTCTGACTTCTGATTCATCCAACTGTAAGAGACTAACCAGTAAATAAAGACCTTTCTAAAATGCCTCCACCCAGTTCAGTGAACAGATTACCCCAGACTGCCCTTTAGACACGAGTGAAATACAAAGATAACAGAGATAATAGCAGCTATGCCTTGACGGGGTGATGGTAGGTAGCTCCACAATAAAGCTACACTGGGCACAGTGTGATTAGCATCCTGCAAGACACCTTCCAGGTCTGCAGTAGCAACATCAGCCAGGGCAATTAGCTAGCAGATGACCAAGGCCAACAGCTGTCAGAGAAGAACAGGGGTCTCAACATCTGACCTCTCCCCTAACTTCTGTGAGTTCCTTCTGCTGGGAACCTAGGCAAACGTGCCTGTACCTTTCCCTAAGGTCAGGACTTACTGAAAACTAACCAATTCACAAGACTTAGTGGGTTTAATGACAAATTTGTCATAAAATACACCTACCTGGGTGACTTGGCTGAGGCCAAGCAAGTTCTTCCATTCCAATCTTATTTACTAATTTCAACACGCATGGCACACTACGCACTGTGTGTTTCATCTATACATAGGTTAGAGAATGAGTCTACTTGAAAATAGCTGTAGCTGAGTTCAAGAGGCTTCAGACAGGGCTTGAGAAAAGGCCTGTGGAGATAAGACAACTACCAGACCAGGGCTTCGAGGGAGCTGCGGGGGTCAGCCTTGAGAACAAGGTTGCAGCGATTATGATGAAAAGGCCAGGTTGGGTCCAGAACAGGAAACAGGTCAGGTCCAGGTCCAGATGGGAAACCAGGTGGGACTGTGGAGGGTTGAGTAGGCTGTGTCAAGCAAGGGTGACCAAGATAAGCTGGGAGCCCTCAGTCCTTGACTGAGTATCAGATTCTAAGTAGGGTGTGAAGTCATACCTTCCCTGTGTCTATCTCTTTCTGGGGCCTGGGCAAGGGAGGTGTTTCTTCCATCTGGGGTGTCTGATAAGATCTTGGGGTCTGGTTTCTCTGATATGATTTTAATATACCCGTGTGCATATTGTCTCCCCCCAATAAACTTATAGGGTAGCCCCCTTCATCTCCCTAGGAATAAGTCATTTACCAGTCCACACTGCACAGGTGGTACAGTCACTGGATCCACCCAGAGGCTGTTATCTTTCTTCCTCAGAATGGACTCAAAAGCTGCTGGTAAAATGGAGTCTCCTAGGACAACGCACAGCCCGAAAAGCCACTGTTTTAGACAACATAGAGCTACTTAGAGCAGGCTAAGGCTCGAGTTCAACGTAACTAAAAAGCTGTGTGTGAACAGATCTTATCACATCCCTGGCTGGGCCAGGGGATCTGCCAGGAGCGGTGGACTCTACATTGGTTTGATCTGTAATCTCCTCAGAAAACTAACCAATCTCTATAAAAAATCAACTCGGTTTTGTTTAGTTTCAACCATAAATCCTAGAAGAGCCCCTAGATAAACAGTTTAACATGGCTTCCCTCTCTTGGGGCTTTGCCTGCCTTCTGGATGAACCTCTGCTTTCTTTCTGTAATCTTTAAATATTTTTTTTTAATTTTATTTTTCTAGATGGGGTTTCTCTGTGTAACAGCCCTGGCTGTCCTGATCTAGCTCTTACACACCAGGCTGTCCTCAAACTCACAAAGATTTGCCTGTTTCTGCCTCCCAAGTACGGGGATTAAAGGCGTGCACCACCACTGCCCACCTCCAATCATTCTTTAAACTGTTCCCTCTACAACACAAACTCCTTTAAACCTCTTTCTTACTACCATCCATAGTTCATCCTTCGAGTGTGTGAGGCAAGGAAGGATCCAGAGCAGAGAGCTACTGACTCCGCGAAAGTTCTGTGTGACCATGAGCAACCAGTACCCCAAGTTCTGAGTCACGCACACCGGCGATGAGAACCTTCACTCGAAAGTACACCTGCTCTCTCCTGGTTCACTACCCGTGAGCTGTAGCCTCAGCCCTTACTTCTCCTTCTTAATCAGTAGGTTAAAGAAACCCCTGGCATTTGTGATATTGTATGAATCACGTTTTCACTGCATGGAAACATTGACTTTGAATGGCTATTTGCGAAGTGAGGTCCTACTCTGCACTAAGGTGGCAGGTAAAGAAGGTGCTGGGGAAAAGGCAAATGTGTTTCAAGGGATGAAGTCCAGGCAACTCTGTAGCAGACGGCCATGAGCCTTGAAAGTGCTCCCTTCACCAAGTGCTTTCAAATCCGTGGAGGGAAGACTAGAAAAAGAACGACAGCGGAGGAAATAGAGTTTCTGGATCTCTCTAGATGTTCTCATGGAAGAGGGATTGGGGAGCGAGAGGGAGAGACTAGGAGACAGAGGAACAAGATGAGACATATTAAGTATTATTGGGAATGGAAAATCCCCCATGAGCCCCACAGCAGTCGTGAGTAGGATAAATCAGCCTGGGGAACAGGATTTAGTAACAGTGGAAGCGACAGAGAGAGCGTTAGGTCCCGCCTACCTCTGATCACGAAAATCAGCCAGGGTCCACCCTCAGCTCCGGTTCAGGTCCTGAGACGGGGAGGGGTGTTGACACAAGGAAAAATTCTGACCACCAAATGGATCGCACTCGAGTGGCCCCAGAAAGCTCAAGCCATCTTTATTTATGTTTTGAGTTTTTTTTTTTTATGAGTCTTACGTGAACAACTTTATTATTGGTTCCTATTCTTGACTTTTAAAAAAGACATCATAATCTTTATAAAAAAAAAAACCCACTGTTCCCCTTTATGCTTCCCCAAATACACTTTTCCACCTTTTACATAACCTTATTATAGACATAGAGTTTATCATTTTTCCCAGATTAATTAAACATGGAGCCAGACACATCCTGTTCTTGAACACTGATGCCAGCTGGCAGCTACCTGCAGTTACAAAGTTAAAAAGTAATAGACATGGGTACGATGTTTTAAGGACAACAATATTCAAACCCAAACAATTTTTTGATGTCTGTAAGATATGCTTTTATTTCTTGTAGAAAAGTTTGGGTCCCATGTCTCAATCTCTCTGTGAAAGGCAGACTTTGCTGAGGCACTCTTTTCCCTCCCCACTATACCATACTTCTTCCACCAATATAAGCTCCTGTGTATGGTAAAGATGGATCTAGCTTCCCATATTCTGCATTGCATTTTCCCCATTGGATCATACTAGATTCTATCACTGACTCTACATGCTTGGTGTCCAGGGAATTTGCTCCCTACACTTGGCACACTATGTGTACTCCTGAGACTTTTTCCCTTTTTGGTGCATGCAAGCCCTACTCTCCTTCCCAGAATTGTGAGACATGGCTAGTGGTCCACGTGCTGCTTTCTTACATGTACCTAACTGTCTCTATTGAGTCAGAAAAGTTCCCAGGATTAGGAGTTGTAGTTAGTAAATACGGATAAGAAATTAAGAAATTTGAGAAGCATTAAGCCTCCTGTTGAATCTTAGGAGGAAATATTCAGGAAAGAACAGAATTTCCGGGGAAAACGACAGCTGTTGCATGTGTGACTGACAACGTAAAACTAAAATCCTCCCGAAGAATCACCAATATAATGAGGGAGAAAAGAGCCTGCAAGCTGCATGAATTTCACAAATTCCTGTGTTGTCCCTTGGACTACTGGTCCTTGTCAAGTGAGACTCCGTTTCCATGGATACCCTGCCCCAAGGAACCCCATATATGGATATGCTGATCCGAGACTAGGCTGCATGGCTCCCAACATCTCCCTCTTTTTTATTTTTTAAAATAATGAGATGGACGGAGGTCACAGCATACAAGGCAAAACTTAAACATTTGATGATGATTGGAAAAAAAAATTAACTATGATCAAAAATGGCCTGTAATGTCAGATTAATAATAAAAGACCTAAAATCCTCAGCAGAAACATAAGACTAACTAAGAGAAAGGAAGGAGGAAGCAATCTCTTCTGGAGGGGACATTTGTAAGTGAGCATGTGAAATTGTAGAAATCTGATTATTTAAATCATGAATACTATTATCTAAATCAGAACTATTCCAAATTCCCTTAATATGTGTCTGAATCTGCTTCCAAGTACAATCAGTGCCATTATAGGCAAGGGAGTAACACAAATCCATTTATATGTTGCATGGCAGGAGACCATGAGTCTGACTTTTCTGAATTTGAGTACCCATGTATAATATAGTGTCTTCTAAAACATTAACCCTATCCACTAACCCTTTATCTATACCTGTGTAACTAGTGCCAGTGACGTACCTTTGAATAAATTACTAACATGATCAGCCGTATGTACTCCCTGAACCGAGCAGTGGCAGATACTGACATAGAAGTTATAATAGATATTAGTTCAGTAATATCCCAATCAAAGCTTCAGCAAATCACTTCGGACAAGAAAGAGCTTGGGAAACAGTCTCCAAGGCATAAATACCAGGATGCTCAAACCATGGCAACGATAAGTTTACAGGCAGCAAAAAGAGGAGGTTGTTTAACAATCAGGAAATTATCTGGAGTAAGAGAATGATCAACACAGTTAGTAATAACTCTATTAACACAGGAAATATTGTAAGTAGAATTCGATCTCATAAAATGTAAAGACCCAAAATCTCCAGTAACAGTAACAGAGAGAAACCTAAAGACCACTTACGACTGTGGAGGATTGCAGAGGCCTTTTGATCAAAGTAGAGTTGGTGGCAAATAACTTGTATAAATGTCTTTGAAGATCAGGATGAGGTAAAGCTTTGTCCAAAAACATAGGGACAGCCCATCCAAGTGAAAAGCAATGAGTCTTGCTACTAGAAATTGTTTATTCTATGGAGGAAATTCTTGTTTATTGGCAGTCAGATATTGTGCATATTCAGAGCAGAACTAGAAACAAACCGCCATTAATTTTATCGAGGATGTCATTAGGGGAATAAATAATACCGTTCAGAAAACAAAAACATAAGGAAACCAACTTGGGTACCCCATAACAGGACCAACAGACTCTCATGATGGTTGTATTTGCCCAGAAGCAAGCGATCAGGAACGCCTTGGGGTGGTCTCTCTTTAAAAGTAGCCAATTGAGTCGGGAGGGTTTCATCAGTTCCTTAGACAAAAGAGAAAAGCCAAGAATCCCTTTATCATCCTTAGTTCCTCTAAAAGGAATCAGCCCCCAATGTCCCACAAGAGAGGGAAACACATCCAGATTCAAGAGTGCTATCAGCCAAGAAGTAGTTTAGGAGACCAGAAATCTTTTGATGAACAAAAGCATCCCTGTCTTCCCCCATGAACTTAGAATCATTAACACCATTCTTACTTCCTCAAAATTCCAAGTTGCAGGGTGAAACAGAGGTGGCTCTGGGACCTAAGTCCAGAATTGTTCCTGAGCAGGACAACACGTATTGGTAATAAAGATAGCAGTACCTGTTCTGAGAGCATCGAAGTCACGCAAAAATAAGGACGGTGGCGTGTCTTCCTTCACCACCTGAATCAATCACAGGATCCTCAGCTATGTCCCAGATTTGTACTTAGCATCCCAGCCCTTTTATTGAATAGCACCCAGCACAAGGGGTGATGCAATCATCTATGTCTACTTCCTGCTGACATTGGGGCGATGTTGGGTTCCCAAAAGGTTGGTGTCTTGACCATGTCCAGGAGGAGCAGGTTGCTTTATTCACTGTCCAGGTTCTTAAGACCATCTGAGGCTAGCAACTTGGAAGCAGCAGTTGGAGCAGTCTTTAGCCTTTAATTGATTGGAAATCTTCTGGAACAGATGCATATTAAGGACAGGAAATAAAGTTAAAGAACTTTAGGGGGGAATTTTTTTTCTTAGGTGTACTTCAGAATTTCCAGGTTCACAGTCCTGGGAGATGGGGCAGGAGTGTCCCAAAATCAGAGAAAGAGGAAGAAATCCCACCCATTCCTGCAAGAACAGGCAGATGGAAAAACAGTTCTGTTGATTGTCGCCAGTACTTACCCATTTGGCCTGTGAGAGAGGAATGCAAGTCAATCTCCTGAATCTTATAAGAACCATTTATTTATTTATTTATTTATTTATTTATTCGCTTGTTTTTTTTTATTTTGGAGGCAAAAGTTTCACATATGTTAGCAAGTTAGAATTGTTATTGTTTGTAGTCTGTATTGAAACTTATATTGTAGAAAAGGCAGTAGACCCATGTCTTCCAGTCATAGTAAGTTTGTGAATTTAAAAACAATTTTTGTTTAAAAGAATTAACATTTTTTTCTAGAAGATTGGGTGTATATAGATTAGACAAATGTATTAGTACAATAAGAAACATTTTTAGCTCTCTATGTAGAAAACAACCAAAAGGAAATTTAAAATCTTGAGCTTGTGACTATGTAATAATAGTGTTTTCCAGAGCTAGATTAATAACTTATCAGAACTTTACTGAGTAATGTTAGAACTCTGAACCTTTGAAATTTTAATATAACAATAGCGTAGTAAGGGAAAGAAATCTGAACCACTTTTTATATACCACATTTATATATATATATATCGAGTCTTCTTTACACCCTCATAAATTATATCCACATGGCTCAAAACACCTTTCCAGACCTTCAGCACCCAAGCCTCCATGTCCTCAGACCTCTAGCTTTTATTTACATACCTTAAGTTACGTTGTTTTTATACCTTAAAGCAGTTTTCTAGATCCTTACAGCTTTTGCTTTTCTATCTTTAGAGCTTGTATAAGCTTTACAAACTGTGGTCCAACGTGAACGTAGGTCATGTCTGCTGTTGTCTTACGGGATTCTGAGGAATGGTGCTAGACCAATGAGCTTTTGTACTTGATTTCATCTGGGTTTGCTTCTTGAGCCACTGATCAAGAACTCAGTGACTGGGAAGATGCCAAAGAACGCTTGCTGTGCTAATCTGGTTTTCCACTAAGCAATGACTACATATGGCTGTTGTCTGAGTGGTATTCACATGGGCACAGATGGAGTATCATACTCTATGTTAGTAGTGTCGTCCCTAACCAGTTATCTAGGCACTGCCCATGCATGAATCAGTGTTGATCTCGACCTCAGGCTGTTTCTCTATTCACATAAGATTCACCATTATACCCAACAGAACTTTCTGACTAATATCAGTGATTATCATCTGGTAAGCTCGCTAATACTGAAAATTCATAGAGAAAAGCCTTCCTGGAATGTGTTGCTGATATTCTTCTCAAAATTGTTTTCTTGGACCTGGAGAGATGTTCCAGGGTTAATAGCATGCTCTGCTCTTGCAGAGGACCTTGGTTCAGTTTCCGGCATCTACATCAGGTGACTTGCAATTGCCTACAAGTCCAGTTTCATGGGAACTGGAGTCTTTTCTGGCCTCTGTGGAAACAGAGACATACTTGGTGTACATACATACACATAGGCACATAAACACATACAATAAAAGTAAATAAATCTTTTAAACCTTGTCTGCTTTCTTAACTTTTTCCCGTAATCCCTCTCCTCATGAAAATGCAAAGACGCAGACACACACACACAAACACACAAAGACTTGAACATTAAGGCTCATGACAGATTCTTTATGAGTCCCACATTGGAGACAGTACAAAAGTCTGTTGGCAGGTAAATGGATAAACAAGGAGACAATATTGAGCTTAAGAAAAAAAGGAACAAACTCTTGATATATATGATGATGTAGAAGAATCTTAAAATCCTGGTTCTCAGTAAAAATGGCATACACAAGGATACATAAATCACAGTGTCTCTTCCTTAAAACTGCAGGGGAACAAAATCTTTCCTATAGAGAGAGTTGGTCAGTGATTGCCTGGGGTCTGAGAAGAGACAGAAAGAAATCTTTGGAAAGATGGCTTCTAGCTAAGTGTTGGCTAAGAGTAATGCGAGCGTGCACATTAGACAAAAATGATCAAGTTGTCCTCCTAAAATGAGCATTTTATTGGATATAAGTTCTATATCTGAAAAGTTGTTTCAAAACATGTGCACAAAATACTCTATCCAGGAGTTTAATTCTAACTCTGGCATTCTCTTTATTTTTATGCTATTTTAACTTCATACACATATTTTTGAAAGATTTATCTTTAATGTATGTGTTTGCTTTTGCATGTTTTGCTGGCATATGTGTATGTAAACAGCGGAGGTGACTGGTGCCGGCAGAGGGTGTCGGATACCCTGGAACTGGGTCTTCTTCATGAGCAGCAGGTTCTTAACCACTCAGTCATCCGCTCGAGCCATTTGCACACATACTTTAGTGATCCAACAGCGCAGTTGCTACTTTCACAGGTTTGGTTTTTGTTTTGAGCAAAGACCTTGGTATGTAGTCCAGGTTAACCTCAAACATCACTTGACTGGTCTCAAATTTACAGTAATCTCGCCAATCTCCCGCCTCACCTTCCAAGAACTGAGAACTCAGACTGCCCATCACACCCTGTTTGTTTATCTATTTAGCTAGTTTTGTTTGCTTTCAGATAGGGCTTTACTTCTTATCTGAGACTGGCCTGAGACCTCCCAGCAGTCCCTGAGTACTTAGAATCAGCCTCCAGTATGCTGGCACCTTGCTGTATTTTAATAGCCAACCATCCTTCTAAACTTTTCTTCTATAAACTCTACTAATATTGGACAAGAAAGAGATGCATTATTATATCTGACCAGTAGTGTATATTTCTGTAAATGTCTCTCTCGGATAGAGAGCTCTCTGAGGAAGACTTGTGATGTGGACCATTCTGCACCCTCAGAGTCTGAAATAGTTTCTATGAAATAACTGTGACCAAAAACAAAAACAAAACAAAGTAAGTCTCTGGATAATGAAGTCACGAACTCTAGAATTGGGATACACTTTGCCAAAGTCCTGTGTTATTAACTGAATACCATGGTTTTAATGTCCCAGTTGTCAATCTGAATGTTTTTGATTTTAAAAGAGTCAGTTCAGTGTCTACTAATTCATTTAGCGTGTGTGTGCTGCCATTCAGAAAAATGCTGCCATAGGAAATACAAAGCCAGCTCAAGGTGACTATATCCTTGCTTAGTTCAGCGTAATTCCTGTCAATCAGAAAGATGCATAAGGACCAAGGCATGCTTGTCTTGAAGCATAGGGACCAAAGCATGCTTGTTTTCCTCCTTCCATCCTTTAGACCCCTGTCAGTGAATCCGATTGGCTAAGTCAGTTCTTTATGATTTAAGACAACTTAAAAGTACCTCATCAGACATTTTGAAGTGATTTGAGCCATAAAAGCTTGCTTCACTAACTTGGACCCATATTTCCAGGGAATGAAACTTTCTGGTGCCTTTAAAATGGTCTCCAAAATGATGGGAAGTTCTAGAAGGTGTTAAGAAGGGCTGTAAGTAGAAGAGGGCAGAAAAGACCCAATGGTCTCAAAAGCTATAACAGCATTAATGGGCCTACCTCGTGAGGTAGAGACAGACATACCGCCACAGGGCAGAGGGGAGGAGATAAAGAGAGGATGACTTTGCTCTTGGTTTACTCTAGACAGCTGAGGTTCTTTTATCAGTCAATGCATCCATGCTGGAAGGACAAAAAATGCTATCTATTTAGTTCCCAAGCCTTACACCCTTCCCCTCACCATGCTACTCTGTTTCTGAGAGTGTGAGAGTCAACAGTTGCTCTCACGTAGTCCTTTCCTTAGCATGACTACTGGGAAATCCCAGGCCTTTTTACATTGTCCTTCCGGAGGCATGCTGTCAATGTCATGAGAAGTGCTCTGGTTCCCGTGAAGTTTCTTTAGCCTTGGGAACTTGCTTTCGTGGAAAATCAGAAGTGTTTCCCCCATGTACCAGCTGTATGTTTTCCCAGTGTATAGACAGAAAGTGGAGCAAGAACAGTTTGGAAGGGTTATTTCTTTGCTGTGAACACAGCTTGTGGCCTTTCCTATCAAACAATGCACCAGAGGGGCTAGGCAGATGGCTCAGCATAACAGTGCCTGCTGGGCAAGCCTGACAACCTGAGTTCAGTCCCTGGGAACAAGTATGAAAATGCTGGTGTGCGGTGAGCTTCTGCGGTCCATCTACCCCTGGTAAGCAGGGGAAGACAGGAGAATTGCCTGGAAGCTCTTGGGCAACTACCCCTAAAGTAGGTAACATGGCTGATATAATGAGAGGCTTTGCCTCACAACAAGGTAGAAGGAGAGAACCAGCTCCTGAAAACTCTCTTCCACTCTCTACACACGTGCTGTGGGCATGTGTCTTCCCACTCACATAGAGACCAATAATTAAAATTTCATTTTATTTTTCTGTGTATATGAGTGTTTTTGCTTGCATGTATGCTGTGTGTACCAGATGCCTGCCTGGTGTCCTCAGAGGTCAAAACAAGGCGTTGGCTTCTCCTGGAACCAGAGTTACAGATGGTTGTGAGTGTCCATACAGATTCTGGGGATCAAACCCAGATCAAGCATTCCAATGGCTGAGACAACTCTCCAGCTCCAAAAATGATTCTCTTGAAAGGTATGTAAGAGGGAAGAACCCATAGTGGCAAATTAAAGACCATAGATGTCTTGCTGACATGCCTCTTGATCCTTTCCTACTTAAATGTCCAGGTTTCTAAGCGTAGGCTGACCCTCTCATTGTTTTCTTCTCAGTGTTCTAAGGAAAAGTGTATACTGTTCGCAGTAGCCAATTCTGTAAAGTATATGAAATCTAACTCACAAATCAGAAAAGCAAATAATTCTTTAAACATAAGCACGGAGGAAGGTTGTTTCCCAATTTACTGAGAAATTAGCATGCAGATATCCAGCTTGCACTCCCACCAGTAATATCACTTTTGGGTATATAGCCAAAGGATGCTCAATCGTGCCACAAGGACATGTGCTCAACGATGTTCATAGCAGCATTGTTTGTCATAACCAGACTCTGGAAACAACCTAAATGCCCCTCGACTGAAGAATGGATAAGGAAAATGTGGTATATTTACACAATGGAGTACTACACAGAAGAAAGAAATAACAACATCTTGAAATTTGCAGGCAAATGGATGGAGCTAGAAAGCATACTGAGTGAGGTAACCCAGACCCAGAAAGACAATTTTCATATGTACTCACTCAGAGGTGGTCTTTAAACATAAAGCAAAGAAAACAAGACTACAAATCACAATCCCAGAGAACCTAGACTACAATGAGGACCCTAATCTACAGGGGAAGTAGTAAAAGACAAGCTCTCCTGAATAGATTGGAAGCATGGGGACCATGGGAGAGGGTTGAAGGGGAAGGGAGAGACAGGGAGGGGGGCAGAGAAAAATGTATAGCTCAGTAAAATCAATTTTTTAAAAAGTTGGTAATGGTGAAAAAACTAAGCACAGAGATATGAAGGTTTTCTATTTACTATCTATGGGTCTAATACAGTGAATCTCAACCTGTGGACCATGACCCACAGGGGTCATGTATCCGATATCCTGCTTATCAGATATTTACATTATGATTCATAACAATAGCAAAATTACAGTTATGAAGTAGTAAAGTACAATGAATAAAAACCCAGAGACAGAAATTGGGGTTCAATCTGAAGGTCAGAAAAGCAAAACGGTCAGCCACTTGCTCCTATCTCTACCTCAGTCCAAAATGGCAATCCTGCCTCCAGGAATCTCAGAATGAGACTGAGGGTGAGAGCTGTCTCTTTCCGTTTTACAATCTCTAGGGCTCAGATTAAAGGCATGTACCACCTGGTTCCTATGGCAAACTAGTGTGGCCACTGGGATTAAAGGTGTGTGTCACTCTGCCTGATCTGTAAGGCTGACCTCTTACCTTCTGATCTTTAGGCAAGCTTTATTCATTAAAATACAAATGAAATCCCACTGCAAAGTAGCAATGGAATCGTTTTATGGTTGGGAGTAACTATAACATGAGGAACTGTATTATTAACGGGCCGCAGCATCAGAAGGTTGAGGACCACTGCTCTAATACTTAGGAAGGTGGAGTCTGCCCTCCCCCCACACTCCCACCTTCTCTTGTATCTATCCCCACCCCAATTCCAAACCAAAGCCCAAACCCCAAACACCACAGAGCCACAGCTGAAATTGTGCCCCATGGAGGCTTTTTCAGATTGGCTTCTCTCACGTGGTTCTGAACATTGAGAACCATTGCTAATGCCGTCTATCCACGCACTTACTTCTTCATCATAAAGTTACTGTTAAATAATTAGCATAAGAACATAAAACCCCTCTGTATCGGTGGTGTGTCACATGACGCTTTGATGCGTGTGACCCTCATGCAGTGTTCACATCGGGTTAAGACATCTGTGTTCTCAAACGCTTATCATTTGTTTGTGGCAAAGACATTCAGACACTTTTTTTTTTTTTTAGCTCCTTGACGTACACAGTACGTAATTAGCGCTCGCATCTGACTGGAATTTCGCGCCCGCTGATGAACACTTTCTCATCTTTCCCCTGCATGCTCTCCAACTTCTGGGAGTAAATCATTATCTTATCTTCAGCTTCTATGAGAGCGCTGGAAAAAAAAATCCCACCTAGAACTGAGAGCACATAGTGCTCATCTTTTCACGTCTGGTTTATCTCCCGTAGCAGCAGGATCTCCCGCTGCAGCTACCCTTGTGCCAATGAGAGGACGCCCTCCAGCTTGACGGCTGAATAGTATTCTGTTGCGCATGCGTATCAAGTTCTCATTGTCCACCCTCAGCTGGCGGACACTTAGGCTATTGCCATCTGTTGTGGGCTTTGAGGCTGATGCTGCCGGGAGTCTGGTCGCAGAGGCCTCTGTGACGTACTGATTACACTCCCTCCTGTCCTCTGACTGTCGAAGGGTTCTTTGTAAGCTGAGCATCAACTCCTTATCAATAGGTTTTGTCAATATTTTCTCCTAATCTGTTCTCTCCTCCCGTCCTTTTAACAACATCATTCTTAGAGCAGAGTTTTAAATTTAAATAAGACTCTTCAACTATCTTTTAAATGAACTAATCTTTGTATGTGCTACAAGGTCCTACAGCTTGACTGTTGCATTAAAATCTAGACGTTTAATGTGGGTTTTGAACTTTAGGTCCATAATCCATTAAAAATTACTTTAAATTGTTTTATTTTTTGAGATTACAATTTTATCATTCCTCCCTTTCTTTTCCTCCTTTCAAACCTTCTCGTATGCCTTCCCTTGCTCTTTCAGATCCATGCCCTCTTTCTTCATGGACTGTTGTTACATGCATATATGCATATATATGTATATATATTCCTAAATATAACCTGTATAAGTTAATTGTATGTGTATTTTCAGACACAACCATTTAATATTGAATAAGCAATTGGTGTGCTCTTCTCTGAGGAAGATGATTTCTTTCTCCCTCAGCATCCTTAGCTGTCTGTCGTTCTTTGTATAGGGCTGAGGCCTCACAGTCCTACCCCATCCCCTTGGGATGTCTGTTGGGGCCATCTTTACTCAGCTCATGTCTGGCCAGTCATGTTGGCGAGATTTCATGGCTGTAGTTTCTGCTATCACTAGGTGACACAGTCTCATAGAAACCCCCCTGGCCCTCTGGCTCATATCGTTTTTCCTTCTTTACTCCACAGCGTTTCCTCGGCCCCCAGCGTAGGAGCTCTCCTTTATGTGTATCCATTGGGTCTGGGCTCCACGACTCTGCATTTTGATTGGTTGTGATTTTCTGTAATGCTCTTTGGCTGTTGCGAAGAAATGTTTCCTTGGTAAAGGTGAGGGCTATACTTTCCTGTGTGTGTAAGGACAAATATTTAGAATGTGCTAAGGGGTTATGCTGGCTTAGCAAAGTAGTGCTTGTGGCTTTCCTCCAAGACCACGACTTCACCAGCCCTGGGCAACTGTGTAAGTTTCCAGCACCAGGCATGATAAAATGGGTCAGGTCTACATTAGATCCTCCTTTCTTTTGTGTTTCTTCTTCTTTTCAGTTTTCTTCACTTGACCACTCAGGCTTGTTAAGGTTGTTGCTGTTGTGCTTTTCTGTTCCAGCATGGTTTACTGAAAGATTAGCTCTGGGCTGGAAAGATGACTGAGAGGCTGGGAGTGCTGTTGGCTCTTGCGGAGGATCTGGGTTCGGTTCTAAGCACATCCATGCACACAGACAAAACATTCACACATGCACACAGACAGAGATGCGGGGACGTGGGTCATCCTTGAAACAAGAATGCCAACTTTATTGTGATCCAGGGAAGCTTATAAAGGGATCCTTAACTAATAGCCACACCCCAACTCTTGGGGTTTCCAGCTGTAAAACCCCACCAGAATTCACTCCCCTGCCATCAGGAACTCATGAAGGTCTCGTGCTCAGAGCAGCTGCAGGCACAGGAAAACAAGATGTTTCACTCCAGCAGGCAAAGGGTCTGAAGCAGGCAAAGAAAGTCAAGGGGTCAGGGGTCTACAGCACCCAACAGGTCTCTACTGATTCCATCTCTCAAAAAGACATGGACCTACTCAGATTGTTTCTGCATGTGGTGATTCATCTAGGTTTTTCAAATATGAATGCATGGATTTGTCCTTCTGTCCTTCCTTCTTTCCTTCCTCCCTCCCTTCCTCTATCTCTTTCCCCTTCCCTTCTCCTTCCTTTCTGTTTTCCTTCTCTTTCCCTCCCTCCCCCTATTTCTCCATCTGTCTGTCCTTCTGTCTGTCTTTTCCTTCCTCATGTGTGTGTGTGTGTGTGTGTGTGTGTGTGTGTGTGTGTAGGTTCCTGTAGGAGTGTACTGCTGGTGTGTGTGCACACATGTGCCCATGTGCAGGGAGAACACAGGCTTTCTCACTGGTCTGGAGCTCACCAGGAGGCTGGGTATCCCAGCACTCTCCTGTTTCTGCCTGTCCAGTGCTGGATGAGAGGCATGCAGAGGACGGCAGCATCCTCCTTTACTGAGTGCTCTGACCCGGGCCATCACACTTGCCTGCTCACACTCTACCAACTGAGTCATCTCCCCAGCCCTGGTTCTCATTTCTTAAAGTAAAATCTTAAATTATTGAGTTTATGTCTTTCTTAATTTTTATATATGTTTTAATGTTATAAATTTCTTTGAAAATTCTGTTTTTACTGTATCTCTCACTTTTGGAAACCTTTCTCCCCTTTGAAAAAAGTTTTCCTCGTGTAGTCCAGACTAACCTTGAAATTTTTGTGTAGCTCTGACTGTCCTTGAACTCTTGATCCTCCTATCTCTATCTAAGTGAATGCCATGACACCGTCATATTTATTTATTTATTCATTTGGACAAGGTCTTGGTTTGTAGCCTTGACTGGCCTTGGCCATGAATTTGGTATGTAGCCTTGGCTCAGCATACTGAATATAAGACTGTAGGCATGTGTTACCATGCCCATTTTTATCACACAAGTTTTGGTGTTTATAGTCAGCTCTCTGGTGACTTCATTGACCTATGTTTACTTCTAAGCATGTCCTTTATTCTCAGGTATTCTGGGGAGCTTACCAGTTCTCTCTTATTGTTTTCTGGTTTAATCCCATTGCCGTTTGTGAGCTTTGTATAATTTTTATTTATTTAAGAATTTTAAAAAAAGATTTACACTGGGTGTAGTGGCCCAGGCCTTTAATCCCAGCACTAGGGACACATAGGCAGGTGGATCTCTATAAGTTTGAGGCCACCTGATCTACATTTTGAGCTCCGCACCCATCAGTGCTAAAGAGTATGAGATGCTGTATTAAAAAATCCTTTTTTACTTATTTTTATTTATGTGTATGAGTGTTTGTTTGTATGTAAGCATGTATGTATGTATGTATGTATGTATACCATATGCATGCCTGATGCCCACAGAGCCCAGAAAAGAGAAAGTCAGATATCTTGGAACCATAGTTACAGGTGGATGTGATCTACCAACCATGTGGTGCTGGGAAATGAACCTAGTCTTTTTTTTTTTTCTTTTTTTTTGAGACAGGCTGCCCTGGAACTCACTCAGTAGACCAGGCTGGGCTCGAAGTCGGAGATCCACCTGCCTCTGCCTTCAGAGTGCTGGGATTAAAGCTATGTGCCACCACCACCCGACACCTCATCTTAACATAAGAGCAACCAGTGCAATTATCCGTAGAGACATCTCTCCAGCCCCTTTTTAGGATATTTTAAGTATGTTCTTGTGACCAGGATATGACAAAATGAGCTATGGAAACCAGCAGTGACTGACTTAGAAAACCACACTAGCTTTGCTCGGTCTCTTCCACATGAGCAGCGATGTACAGCAGGTCCAAGCCCTTCCTTCTCCCCCGTCCTGTGACCAGGATGGAAGAATGCCTTACTGCATTTCCCGCATCAGCCTGCTGAAGCCCATCACTCCCCTCATGCCCAGCCTCATCTCCGCATGGCTACACACAGTCACCGGGTCTAGGGAGAGCAGTGAACACTTCTCCTTGGTCTCACCTCATGGAAACCTTTGATCAAATAAAATGCTTTTCTCTTGCTTGTCGTCTGCCTTTGCTGTGGGGCTTATCAGGCTTGTGAGAGAAGGGGAGAGAAAGGAAGGGGGAGGGGAGAGGGGCGGGAAGGTAAGAGGAGGAGAAGGGAGGGGAGGGGAACGGTATTGCCATAAATGCTAGTCTTTTCTGCATCAGTACCAGGCTGTCTGCCTGCACCCAGGACTGATTCCAGCTGCTGCTGTTCCTCCGCCAGCTCCTGGTTCTGTCTATCCAATCGTTTTTCCAGTACAGGAACGGGGATTTGTCCAGTAACACAATTCCCCAGCACACATAAAAGATACTGATCTTTATTCTGCTTTTTTTTCTTGTTGATGCAAGCAATTCCACTTAAGCTCTTCACATGCTGGGCCAGAAACTGGAATTTTTCCCCAGATTTTTACGGTCATGGATCATTATACTCCTTTCTTCTAATCAGCTCCGTGGCTGAGTCAGTTAAATTCTTATGTGAGTATTAAAAAACATAACAAGAATAGTCTGAGAAACACCTAATAAATATGAGAAAGAAGACCCCATAAATCGCAGAATACAAGGGGCAGAGAGTTAGGTGATCGATCTGTGGTATATTCACACAATGGCATAGTACACCAAGAGAAAAATGAGTGAAAAACGGCTTTTACAGAATCATGTGCGCAAGTTTCGCCCATGTAAAATGAGAGAACGCCGTATAGAAAAGAATGCATGGCAAGATATCCTTCCCATGGAGGGCAGAGATATCTAAATTATATCTTGCTGAGGTATAGACTTAGTGCTTTATAACTGTGGGTGCCTTGTCTGTGTAGTCAGCCAATGACAGATGAGTACTTGGGCCTTCGATGGCTATACGTGTATAGAACACAAACATATTTCTATTCTTATCACCATTTTCCGAAAAATGTACGGTAAAATTTATTTACAGGGCCTACAAAGATAACTCAGTGGATAAGAGTGCTTGCTTTGTAAGCATGAAGTCCTGTGTTTGAATCCGCAGAGCCCAGAGCTAAGCTGGGCATGGCTGCACATGCTGTAACCGCAACAATGGGGGAAAAAGACAGATGGGTTCTGAGAACTTGCTGGCTAGCCAGTCTAGCCGTCGCGGTGAGCTTGGGGTTCAGCAGAGACTTTGTCTCGAGGGAATAAGGTGAGAACGATTAAGGCAGGCTCTTGGCCTCTGCACAAATGTGTATTAGCATACTCACAAGTATACATTATACACAAGTGTGTTGTGTACACATGGAGAGAAAGAACAAACGAACAAGAACATGTTCCCTGTTCTGGTTGATTGCTGGAGCAATATAAAATTAATTTCAAGTATAAGGTGGATAGGTGTCGGTTATATACCAGACACTGCATCGTTTCATATAAGAGACTTGAACACCCGTGGATTTTGATTTTGATATCGGAAAGGATCACAGAAACCAGTCTCCGTGGATATTGTGGTGTGTCTAGGCTGTATCCATTGATTGTAAGATGCAAATCAAGAAAAAGGACCAGAGGGACAAGGTAGAAACTAATAGAATCAGCTCCCCCTAGTGGCTGGCAGTGGAAGGGAACGCCGTAGTGGACGGCTTAGGTGTGCAAACAGATGTCTGTATTTTCCCATTCTTTTCACCTTAAAAGTACATATTCAAAAAACAAAATTTTGATCACAAGAGAAAACAAAAATAGTATCCCTGCAATGGAGAACACCGGAAAAATTAACATAGCAGTATATCAAGTTGGAGAGGGACTGCCTCCCTGCGCATGCTCAGCTCTCCACACCTTCCCTGGCACGGATGACTGACTCTGACACCAGAGGATAATTTTTTCCCCACCAAGCAATTCTGCATTTCACTATGGGGAGTTATGAGGATTCCTATAATTCAATTCAACCTGACGTTGCCTAAGCTGTGCCCAGATCTCATAGTTCCAGGGCTTATGGGCATGAGACCGCCACCACTTCAGATGCCACTTAGAACTGGTGTGACTTCGCCTTCTACACAACTTCTGTTTGGATTGGCTACGGGTTAGACTACCCTGTGACCGAGACTCTTGGTTGCTGTCATTTGATGGAGTGGCTCAAACGACTTGGGCAAACACATTTACGGGTTTATTACAAGTGAGGTAAATGAACAGCGGAAGGAAAAGACACACAGGAAGCAGGTTTAGAAGAGTCCTAAGCATGGGAATGCCTGGATGCATGGAACTGGCTGTTCTGAAGATGTGTTACAGACACATGTTGAAGCTCTCAGAGTTTTATTGTCTAGAGATTTTGCAGAGGAATCATGTAAGTACCAACTGTTTATCCCCTCTCTAAACCATGGCAGGTGAGGTTGAAAGGTCCAAACGTCAAATCTTTTTATTTTAATTAAGTAATTAATTAACTTCGTTCCCTTCCTCCCTCCCTCCATCCCTCCCCACTCCAGATCCTTCCTGCTTTCTTTGAAAGGGTCTCTTAGCCCAGACCGGCCTGGAACTAGCATCTCAGGTTGGCATCAAACTGCTGATCCTCCAGTCTCGCCCTCCCAAGAGTGGGGTTTATGGGTTTGTGTCAGCACACCCAGTACAAAACACCGAACTTCACACACTTGGGTTTTCTGGTTATTGACATTTACCCAGGCGCCCACCGAGAGTGAACTCAATGGAAGGAAGGGTGCTGGCGTCACTCAGGAAATCCCAGGGACTTAGGAACTTGTGTTAGATGCTCCTGGCAATTGGAAATGTATTGATTTCTGAAGCTCTGTGTCAGGGATCAAGGTCAAAGAAAAGGCTGGAACAAAAGATTCTCCTCTTTGTAAACCGCCCCCACCCCACACAGTCACATAATCTCAGAGACAAAATAGTTTTCCAAGTGACCTTCAAACTTGCTTCTGAGTGTCTTTAGGTAAGATACAGATTAAACACTCCACAAGTCAGTGAGAGCTACAGACAAATCAGTCCCTCCCCCCATTAACTCAGTTTTGTAACAGGGCCCCGAACATTAGCACAACTGACTCCATGGTGGAAGTACCATTCAGGATGTAAAACTCAGCTCGTGGAAAATCCACTAAACTGCCAAAACTAAAACAAAGGTCTGATCCATCAAAGTCTCTAAATGTACTAACCTCATTTTTCGGCTTCTGTGGTTCCACTTCTGCTAACTGTTCTTGTTAACTGAAGTGTGTCAACCCAGGACATGGTTTTTGTGCTTAAAAGCAAACCCTAAAGAAGGCCCCGTGCTATGCTGGAATATCAAACACCCAGTGTAGTTGCTGGCCATTGGGAAAGACTTCCTATTGGCTTAAACCCGTGTCTGAGCAGTCTTCTCTGGTGAATACCCTGCAACATTTCTTAGTGGCAATACAGGATTCTTTAAAGTGACAGGACACAGGGCCAGTGTGTGTAACTAAGGGACCTAGAATTACTACAGACACCCAAGGTCATAAAAAGTCGATCTGAGAAGCTGGGTTCAATCTGTTGCTTCATGACATGAAAGAAATGTTTACGGGTGCAGGCAAAGCAGAAACAGACTTTATTAAGAGTTATCACAGTGAAAAATTAAAGTGAGAACTCAAGGAAAAGAGAAGAAACTCCCAAGAGTGGTGGAGTTTCCAAGACAGAAAAAAACTGTTCAGCTTCCATTGTTTAGAAGTTTTACAGAGCGATGGCAGACACTGGTTGACAAAGACTGAGATCTCTGTTGAGACTGTTCATTCTCTGGGTTATCATGGGCAGAGCCAAGGGAGGGCCTGAAATTACCTGGCGCGAATGAGAAGGAAACAGGGAACACGCAACAAACCCACTTAGGAGTTTATTAGAGGGGGCGTGTACAGGCCTGGGAAGTCAGTGTGCAGAGAGAGGGAGGAAGACGGCGAGTCCAGCTTTTAAAAGCTGCCTACCGCATGCGCACAGGGGGTTGACATGGCTACATCATACGCAGATGACAGGGCTCACGCATGCATGCAAGGGCTTAGCTGAGTCATACGTGGATCACAAGGGGCCCTTTAACATCCCCAAAGGCCATTAGGCACTTCTGCCTAAGGGCTTGTCTCTACCTGCATGAACCCTAGAACCCAGAAGTATCAGCCTTAAGTGGCAGAAATCATTACATTCTACCCTTTTGTTTATTATAAAAGTTTGGGGAGTTTGGGGTCCTTAATGGGTGGGAATGGGGTGTTGTCTCTCATGACTGCTTCCTGTTGATTTTGTGGGTATCAGAGAGTTGAGACGCTTGACCACGTCCTGGGGTGGCTGATTACTTTTGTGGGTATTTTTTCAGGCTTTGTGGAACTGGCTGGCTGGCAGCTTGGACCTCACAAGATGTTGGAAAGGCAGAAAATTATGTCTGGAAAAAAATTTAGATCCCAGTGATTAAGGGAGGAGAGTCCCAAGATGGAAGATAGAGGGGGGTTATTTTGGGGGAGGTGGAGGAAGGAATTTCCCAGGGGTTCTCGAGACCGGGAATGATAAGGGAAGAATTAAATGATACTTATTCTGGGCGAGTCTGGTCTGCTTAAGTAGGTCCAATTGGCTCCCTGGAGCTTATGAAAAAATGTTTGAAAAGTAATACATTTTAGACATATTAAAAGTTTATGATTATAATAATATAGTGTTGGAATGGAAGACGGTGGGGAGGGGGGAGAAAAAGAATTATTAGACCCCTTAATGTTTTATCTGAAGCAAATCTTAAGCTATTAGGATGAAAGAGCGGATGTAGGTAGGACAGAATTTTCCAGGTGTCAGAGGGTGTCTGCGAGAATGTGGGCTATACTGTATGAACCCCCTGAGATGATCGAGGTAGGTTTGGGCTCTGGAATGCTGCTGTTCTAGCTGCTTGGTCAGCCTGATTATTTCCCTTGAAAATAATGGAACTGTTGGTCTGATGAGACTGACAGTGAATAATTCCTATAGCTTTGGGGCAGATGGGAGGCTTTTAACAAGTCTATAATGTAACCTGAGTTAGTTATGGATCCTCCTTTTGTCGTAAGAAGCCCATGCTCCTTCCAGATAGCTGCATAGGACGGGAGGATATGAAAGACATAATTTGGAGTCTGTGTAACATATAAAGATTGTCCCTTTGCTAACTAGAAGGCACGGGTAAGGGCTATTAACTCAGCCTGCTGATTAGTGGTATGGGCAGGGAGTTCCTGTGCCTCCACTACCCGAGTATCTGACACTATGGCATAGCCTGCTCTACGGGTCCCTTCACATAAAAAGGAGCTGCCGTCTGCGTACCAGGTATAAGTGGCCTGGGACAGTTTGCCCTCCTGTATATGTGAGGGGTGGGGCAGTAGATCCTCTAAGGTCTCTATGCAGGAATGAGATGGGAAATAATTAATGTTAGGTTGAGGTAGAAGATTTGAGATATTAAGGGGTGGGCAGGATTGGAAAGTGAGCGTGGCATCTTCTACTCATGCTACCTGGAGAGAAAGAACTCAGGACAGGAGTAAGATTTGTAAGCTTTTGTAAGTTAAGAGATGGGAAAGATTGTGGCGAGAGAAGACAGTGGTGGTTTGTTTCTTTGACTCACAAAGCAGAAGCTCAGTGGCCACTAAAGCATGTTATGCAGGGTGCCCAGCCCTAAGTGGTGAGGTCCAGCTTCTTTTACAGGTATGCTACAGGTGCAAAGGAAGGTCCCAGCTGATGTCCTAAGACCCCAAAAGGCATACCCCTCCTTCTCTGTTACATAGAGGGCGAAAGGACAAGTTAGGTATGGGAGATGGAGAGCTGGGGCCTGGATAAGGGCTTGTTGGCGTCTCTGGAAAGATTTAGTAATGGGATGGAGAAGGGGCTCATATAAGGGGCAGGCGAGGAGAGAAAAAAGGGGGATCCAGAAATGCAGGAAGCCAGTTATTCCTAGGAGCGATAAAACCTCTTCTTCTGTGGAAGGAATTGCAAGGGACTGAATTAGTTTTTTTTTTTTTTCCTGTCTAGGGTTATAGCTTTTTGGGTTGGGATAATAGTTCATCCCAAGTAAATGACCTGAGAGATAGACAGTTGGGCCTTAGCAGGTGAGATTCTATAGCCCTTTTTGGACAGGAAATTTAAAAGAGCAGAGGTATCAGTTTTGCTGAACTTCAAGGATAGACTGCAAAGTAAAATATCATTTACATACTGTATAAGTTTAGACTTAGGGAGAGACAGTGAGAGCAGATAAGAAGCCAAAGCCTGACCAAACAGGTGTGGGCTGTTCTGGAATCCAGGGGGAAGGACAGTCTAGGTGAGCTGTGTGGAGAGGTGAGTGTCAGGGTCAGTCCAGGTGAAGGCAAAGATATATTGAGATTGAGAGCTGAGAGGAATAGAGAAAAAAGCATCCTTGAGATTTAGAACTGAGAAGTGGGAGGTTCCTAGAGGAATAGTGGAAAGAAGTGTGTAAGGGTTAGGCACTACAGGATGAAGAGGGACCACTGCGGAGTTAATGAGCCAGAGGTCTTGAACCGGGAGATAGGTTCCATTAGGTTTTTTAACAGCAAGTATAGGGGTGTTAAAGGGAGAAGAGGTGTTTAACACCAAGGCTTCAAGTGATAATGAGCTACTGAGCAATGCTGTATCACTCTGCATTGGAATTACCATATCAATATAAATTCAACTAAAAAATACATTACCTTAGCTGCACAGTGAGACCCTGTCTCAACAAGAAGGAACAAACAAAAAGGAAGCACAAAACCCTAAAATAAAACAAATAAAAAACTCAAAAAGATAACTAAACAGTAAAAATTAAATAAAATGGTAAATTATATCTGTCTGTCTGTATGTATGTACATATGTATGCATGTATATGTGATAGTCAGTCTTTGCATTTGTGGGGAATAGGCTCTATGACCCCCATAGATATCAAAACCCTTAGATGCTCAACATCTTTGTATGAAATAATGTAACATTTGCATAGAACCTACATCTGTCTTGCTGTGGACTTTAACTCATCTCTAGATTATTATAATACAATTATGTATAATACAATGTAATACAATGGAAGTAGTTACTAACGCTGTATCATTTAAGAAGGGATGGCAACAATGGGCCAGGATAACTTGGCAGGAATTAGCTGTGCAAATTCTGCATGCCTGACCATCTGAGTTTGATTGCTGCAACCCACAGTGGAAGAAGAGACCCAACTCCTCAAAGTCACCCCCTATCGCCACACATGTGTTTTGGCAATGCATGCCCTAAGACACACAATAATGTTAATAAGTCAAATGGAAGTATATTTTAAAAGGAGTTATAGCAAGGAAAAATGGATGTAGATGTTTGGTACAGAGGTATTTTTTGTTTTTAAAAAGCTTTTCTTTGGGGCTGGAGAGATGGCTCAGTGGTTAAGAGCATTGCCTGTTCTTCCCAAGGTCCTGAGTTCAATTCCCAGCAACCACATGGTGGCTCACAACCATCTGTAATGAGGTCTGATGCCCTCTTCTGGCCTGCAGGCATACACACAGTCAGGATATTGTATACATAATAAATAAATAAATATTTTTTTTAAAAAAGCTTTTCTTCCTTTTTATTTTTAAATTAAAAGTGATGTTTTTTCATATAATACATTTGATTGCAGTTTCCCCTCCTCTTGCCTCCCCTTTCTTCTTGAACTGTTGAGGCCACAGAGGTTCCTGTACTCAGGGAGAAGCACTAAGAGAACCAGGAATGTTAATCGCGTAGGGGTGTCTCCTCAATGGAAGAGATAAAAAATCAAGTAGCTGCATTCCATCCAGAAAGCTGAGAGTGGAGGTTACTGATTACCTGGTGACCTTTTTGCTATCTGGTGAGGCAGGCCTCAGCCACCCTTTGTTTAGAGGCAGACCTCACCCAAATTTTCCAGAAAGATTATCCCAGACTCTTCCAGAGAGTCTTCCTTAGGGGAGATGTCACAGGTACTTTTGGGCCTGTTGATCTTCATGCTATTGGTCTAGATTCTAGGCCTTCTAGCTATAAAATCCATCCTCATGATCACATGTACTTTGTAAAAGAGTCTCTAGGTAGTCACACCTTAAATTTTATTGTGCACCTGGAATTGGACTGATTCAAACTGATTGTTGCTTGGAAACCTTTCCCCAAACCGTACTGTGTTTTTAAAATGCTGACAGTGTGCCACACCAACTCCAGCGTCGTCTGGGTGACATGACATATGTCATTATGCCGGACAGGAGCTACATGTCCCATGGGACTAGGCTTCCTGGAGGTCAATGGCAGACAACCTGGTATTAGCCACAGCTGAGGCATAGACGGGTTTCTCAATTAGCTGGCTATGCGGGATATGAGCTTTGCACAATCTCTTTTATAATAATGATATTCTATATATATACAAGACAAAGATCATTCTCTTCAGAAACAGCTCTGGGATAGCAAAGCACAGTATGGGAATGTATAAGACTACAGCAGAACCTTTGTCATACACAGGGTGTATGATGAGCAAGGGAATAGATGGGTTAATGATGATGGACAAAGACTGTTATATTATACTTTGAACTCTAGGGATAGGCTTGCTAGATCCCAACCCCCATGATGTCTGCTGCATAAGAAGGTACTAAAAAGTATAGTTCAGCAGGTGCAGAGAACTGATTGGGTATATTTGGTCACTAGATGAAGTAAAGGGTTAGGAAGAGGAAGGGCCATGATAGCGATAATGAGACAGAAACTTTCTGTTCATAAGATGAAACCACTTGCCTGAGGTTTACATTCCCAAGGACAAGATTTCCTCTAAGGATGCTTTATGTCTAACACCTGTTCCTGATAATGTACTTTTCTTAAATATTGCTGATGTGACTAAAAGAAGCTTTCATACTGTGCCAGCCAATGACACATGACCTTCTGATTTGTTCTTTGTTTGAATACTATATAATGAAAACATGAATTTAGTAAAATTGCAGCAGATTCCAACCACTCTGTTGTGTGTTGTGTCTGTCTGTCATTCGCCGAACTTGTATTTTCCAGTTACCAAGACCCTGCTTCTCCCACGGTCTGAGTGGCTCCCCTGAGCCGGTCCGTGGCAACAGTGAACCACCAGTCTCTCCTTAGAAATCAAGCAGGTTTCTAAGTAATAATAAGATAAAACACTCCCCCCCCCAAATATGTTGGGGATACTTGATCACACTGTGAACCCCAAGCTTGCATTTTGTGTTGATTAATAAAATTAACCTTGGGTCAGGAGGCTGCATTAGCAACTAGTTGACAGAAAGTAATCATAGAACATCATAGGGCATCCAGGAGAGACAGAGAGCCACAGGAAGTAGTAGGGAGGGGTTTGGAGTGGCACAACTTTTGTTGGCTGGATTTGTAGACAGATATTGCTTAAATTTGGTTTTATTATGGCATTTCTTTTTTTCCCTATCTATTGATAGAAACTTTTACTGGTTATAGTAGTCTAGGCTGGCATTTGTAGTCTCTTAGAGTTTTAGAACATGTCTGGGCCATTCTGGCTTTTAGAGTCTCCATTGAAAAGTCAGGTACTATTCTAATAGGTCAGCTTTTATATGTTACCTGAGCTTTTTACCTTGCTGCTTCTAATATTCTTATTTTGTATATTTGGTGTTTTGATTATTATATGCCATGGAGAATTTCTTTTCTAGCCCTGCCTATTTGATATTCCATGTGCTTTTTGTACCTTGATAAGCATCTCCTTCTTTAGATTGGGTAAAGTTTCTTTTATGATTTTGTTGAAAATATTTTCTGTACCTTTGATTTAGATTTATTCTCCTTCCTCTATCCCTATTATTTATAGACTTGGTATATTATAGTGTCTAAGATTTCTTGGATTGTTTTAGATTTAACATTTTCTTTGACCAAGGTATCTATTTCTTTCATTTTATCTTCAATGTCTGAGATTCTTTCTTCCACTCTTGTGTTCTGTTGGTGAGGCTTGTCTCTGAGGTTCCTCTTAAAATTCCTAAAGTTTTCATTTCTATTTTCCCTCAGTTTGCATTTTAGTTACTAATTCTATTTCCATTTATAGGTTTTGAACAGTTTTCTTTATTTCATTGTACTCTTTGTACTTTCATAGAATTTTTTTAGTTGATTTATCAATTCCCTCTTTAAGGACCTCTAACATGTTCATAAAGTCTATTTTGAGGTACTTGTCTGGTGCTTCTGCTATATTGATTTCTCAAGGTCTGTTCTAGGAAATGTCCCAGGCTCTAGTGGACATATTGTCCTGGCTGTTACTGGTTGTGTATTTAGACTGGTACCTGGGCTTTAGGGTTTAGGATTATTGTCTCTAGATGCTGATATCTGGTCTTGTCTTTGTTGGGTGGGTGTTCTGTTCCTTGGTTTCTGTTCCGCTCTGTTTCTTAGGAGAGTGTGGTGGTTGGTGGTTGTGGGTTGCCTGGTAAGGGGTGTTTTCGCGATCCTGTCAGGTGTGGCCACTGGGGGTTCAGTGTAGCATGTGTTTCTGGATATCGGAAACTGTACTTAGTAATGGAGATGGGCTAAGGTTTGTGCTGAAGGGATTCACAGTAAGGAGGAACCAGGGTGTGGCTGCCCTTTGGGAATGTCCCTAGTCCCTTATGACTGAGAGAGGGAGGAGAGGCTGCAGCAAGTGTTCTGTTGCAGGGCTGGGGATGAGACTGGGGATCAGGGTTGGAGTAGACAGGGAGAATGAAGAGCTGAGGATCCCCTACTGCCTTCCCCGGCTGGTGCGGCCTGTGGTTGCCAGGGAACCACTGAGAGTTAGTTGGTAGCTGAGACCTTTCAAAGGATTTTCGATCTGAGGTTGGTTGAGTCCACAGATGTGGAACTCAGAGGAGTGGAAGGTAAAATATACATAAATTCTGTATACTGAGAGAACCTAAAAATCACAGTGTCTGAGTAGTGAACTCATCCAGAGCTGAGATTCAATGAGCCACAGCCTGAGGAAACGTCTGAAACTGACGTCAAAGCAAATAAACCTTCTGCTCTGCTGAGACAAACACTCTGGGCAGCTCTGAGGACAAAGGTTTATTAAGCTTGCACTCCAGGTTCACTATTGAGAGGGTAAAGCAGGAGGCAGGAGCAGGCAGTAATAGCGTGACCACAGTCAAGAGCAAAGAGGATCGAAGCATCCATGCTGCCTCCGTGTTTGCCTTGCCTGCCTTTCTTCCCTAGTCAGTACTCAGTTTTCTGGGTATCAGGTTCTAAGTCAATGAAAAGACCAAACTAGTCTAGATAATCCCTATGTCGGGGTCCGGTGCTAGTCCCAGACCATTAATTATTTCTTTGGACCAGACCCCAACATAAACTATCTCTCTTGACTGGTGTGAAGGCGCGGGAGTAAAGACACAACTCACATGGCTTTATTGGGAGGGGAGTTCTCAGAGATCCCTCATGAAATCTTGAGTTCACATCCTGAAGAATTCCTCGTTTATTTTCCAAACAGCAAAAACGTAAACTGAGAGGTAAATACACTAGCATTCTGTTTCCTAGGTAACCAGGTGAATGTCTCTGGTCATGTCTACCTCTTTGACCACACCTTTCTGTACCCATTTTGTCACGTCCACAGCTCTGTCACTGGCTTGGAATTGACACCTCTTCTCAGGCTATCGACATAATTACAAAGCAAGGAGTAGCATATCCTAAGCTTTTCTGTTAGGGCAGCGACAGCCTGTGTGGAAGGGTACGTGGCTGCTTCAGATACTGACTATGGCTTTAGAGCCTGGCTGCCACACCATATAGAAATATGGGCCTACATCCCTCAGTTGAGAATCCCTCCTTAAGTGATTCTAGGTTGAAGCAACTTAACATGTAAGCCAACCAGTACACCCTCTCTCCTTAAGTTGCTTTGCCTTGGATATTTTGCACACACACACACACACACATACACACACACACACACACACGCACGATTTTATCAGGCAACTAGCCTAGGCTCTTCAGAAAGACCATCAAAAGATAAATCACAGGTTGTGTATTCTGGTTTTAAAAACACATAACTAATAAATATGATATACAAATCTTGAGTTATTTTTGATTTTGAAACAGAGTTGGGGACAATCACAGGAATTTGAATATTAACTGGATGTTTGGAAATAGTGTTAACTTTCATAGACAGCAGTGAGGTACCACTGATCTATGTTAAAGAAAGAGGAAACTTTTGTATAAAAATAAATTTGTAGCAGGGTATAGTGGCACATGTGTTCAAGTCAAGCACTTAGGAGGCAGAGCTCTGTGTGTTTGAGGCTGGCCTGATCTACATAGTAAATTCCAGGCTACCCTAGAACTTTATATTACAGAGTAAGATTCTGTCTCAAAAAATAAATAGGTAAATAAATAATTGTAAGTTAAAGAGAGCAAGCATGCAAGAGAGTACATAAAGCTGGGTGGGTAGGAAGGAGAGGTCTTGGGAGAGTCTGAGGGAAGGGGATGACTAAGATGAAAATGTATTGTTTGGAAATTTCAAAGAATTAATTAAAACATAAACATTATAAATTAATATAAAACAACAAAGAAAACATATAATTCTAATGTAGGAAGAAATTATTCTTATTCATAAGTAGAACATTTCATAGTATTTATCTTAGGGAGCTAAGATCTTATGGAGCCTTGACTGGGCACCTTAATCCACAAATGTGAGAAACAATTTTTCCATTGTTTAAGTAACATTGTCCACAAGGAATGACAATGTGCGTTTATGACATGACTAAGTCACTATTATAAATATGTTCCTTGAGGTGTAGAAGACAACACATCAAAAACTTTATTATGAACTCAAACCAAGTACAGATATTATCCCTGTGGAATCCATCATTCAAAAGGAAGACATGAACATTTTCAGAAAACAGAGATGGCATGGTTGTTCAAAATGTTTTCTTATAATCCAACACAAAACATACTTGAGCAATATATTACTGAGAAAGTGTATAAACTCTCGGTCACAAATATAGATGTGATGATCTAAAGCAAAATATTAGAAGATTAAATTTAAAATTAAAAAGTTAATTTCCAGATGCAAAGTCCATTTACCACCTGAATGTTAATTGGCAAGATTCACCATATTAATAGAATAAAGCATGGAAATTAGATGACTGCGCCAATAGATGCAGGATCAGGACTTTCCAGAATTCAACATTCATCTGTAATTCTTAGCAAGGGATCCACAAAGTAAGACTATAAGTGATAAGGGACATCTATAAGCACCTTGTCTAACCTCACACTTATTGGCAAAGATGGAATTCTTTTCCTCTATGACCAGGCACATAGTGACAATAAACATTTCCATTGCTTCTCTCAACACTATATTGCAACTCCTGGTCTCTTTCTCGCTGTTATGGCCAAATACCTGGCATGAAGCACCTTAAGGAAGGATCTATTCTGGCTGGCAGTGTAAGAATCGATGCAGCCCGTCATAACAGAGAAGGCATGGTATCGGGAGCTTGAGGCAGCTGCTCACATGGCATCTACAGTCAGGAAGCAGAGGCTGATGGATGCTGGTGCCCTCAGCCTGCTTTCTCCTTTTTACTCAGTCCAGGATCCCAGCCTTTGGAATGGTACCCCCACCATCTCACTTAGCCCTATCTGGACACTTCCTTACAGTCATGACCAGAGATCTGTGCCCTCAGTGATTCTAGATCCTACCACATTGGTAATCATATTACCTATCACATCTGGGTAATGTAATACGACTAAAATAAATAAACACAGATAAATAAAAATATACAAGTTTCAAAAGGTGTTCAGTTGTCCCTGATGAGAAATGGTATGGACTGCTTATTTAGAAAACTCCAGAAAGTCTGTAAGATAATTACTAAAACTAATATGTAAATTTGAAAAGGTTACAGGATACACAGTATATTTAAAAAGTCAAATAATTAGAAAATTAATGGTTAAGGTACAGTCCTCCCCCAAGTAAAAATACCTAGGAATGCATGACATCCAAGGCCATTATACTGAAAACTACACATCGCTATGAGATACTGGAGATCTAAAAGTGGAGAGGAAAACTGTTCGTGCAATGGAATCTCAACAGTGTGTGTGTTTGTTTGTTTGTTTTTTCATTTCATATTTCTTTTTTACTGGTGTGAAATGATGGTAATGATTTGCACATATATGAATGTGTTCACACATACACATACAACCTGGAGTGATCGCTCAGTGATAAGTCACTCTTTCATCTCTTCTGACATTAATTATTTTTATATGTTGAAATCTTTTGTACCCTCCCTGCTTTCCTAAAGTATAACCGAGCTTGTTAAAGAAAGTTGTTCCCTGATTGGTTTGTTTGTTTCCAGAACTCTCTATGTCTTTAGATGAGATTCTGATTATGTGTTTCAAAAATTCAATGAGGGGGCTATAAATGAGTCAGCTTCTTTACTCATTTTCCTTTATTTTAGCAGTAATAATACAGGGGGTGTTTGCTTGTTCGTTTGTTTGTTAGAGTGAGAAGATCTTTCAGGCCACCCAGCTGTATATGAACCAAGGACCTAGGATGGCAGAGACTCATGGACATTAAAAAAATCACCATGGGCCAGTGGATCCAAGTGTGTTGTCTCCAAGTGTGTTCTCTCCAAGTGTGTTGCCAATGAAGATTAGTGACAAGGATTCGTGTGGATGCAGGCAAGGCCGAAGCAGGCTTTATTAAGAATTATGACAGAAAATTGAAAAAAAAAAGTGAAGAAATTTGAGGAATCACGGAAAACAGAAATTCTCATGAATGGAAAATTTCTAGGAGAGGGAAGCTGTTGAGTTTCCTTTGTTGTGGAGTTTTATTAAGCAGTAACAGACACTGGACAAAGTGCGAGGTCATGGCTCCTGAGATTGGTTAACTCTCTAGGCTTTCATGGCCTGAGCCAATAGAATGCTGTGTCCAGGACATTTTGGCCCAATCAGGGAGAGAGGTGGTCAGCAGTGTTCATACACTGCTCACCCAGACAGGGGAGTTGAAGCCTCCCTCTCTCTATTTTGACTCTATCCCTGTCCTTGATTGTCACTTGGTTAGTCATTTGACTGTCACCTAGCTGTTAGTCAGTGCTAACAACCTCTTATCTTGCAGGAGTCTCAAGTACTGTTAATTACACTAAGCTCTCTTTGTTCTTGTATTTATACAATCAGCTGTAGTGTTACTATGGTAGAGAGGTTAACTCTAGCCCAGCCACAAAATGCTGCTGGAGTATGTGTGGCTAGCTCATGTTAGCTAGCTACCTGTCTATAGGGGGTCTGAAGTGCTCTTGTTAGATAGCATCTCTACTTACAATTAAGTCTGTATAATTAGCGGTATTAGAAGCAAGAGTACATGAAAGGACAATAGTGCCTAACACACGTCTCTCAAGGGTGTGGGTGGAGGGGCAGCCAACCTGCATCACTGGTGAAGAGCAGATCTAAGGAATAAGAACACAATTGGAGATATCACAGTACCTGATCTCAAATTATACTACAGTGCTATAGTGACAAAGACAGCCCAGTGTTAATGTATTAATAAACTAAATTTATTTAACAGCTAACACACACACACACACACACACGACAAATGGAGTAGAACAGAGGATGTGGAAATAAAGCGACGAAGCTATGGCTACCTATTACTTTTAAAGGTGGCAAAAATGGAAAAAAAAAAGGCTAGCTTATTTGACGAATGGTGCTGGCAGAACTGGGCATCTGCCCAAAGAAAGGTTTCATTAGATCTACATCTTTCTCTTTGAACAAAAATCAGCTCAAAGTGATCAACAACCTCAATTTAAAATTGAAATGTTGAAACTGCCTGAGGAACTGTTTCCAACAGGATGGTGTAACTTTTCTACCCACAAAGGTGTGCATCCCGGCTGCTTCACACCTCCACCTAAGATTTGTATGTCCAATCTTCCTGCTTTTAAGCATTTTACATTTAAAGCTACAGACCACTAGAGAATTATTGTTTATTCCCTTGATGACCAATATTTACCATTTTTTCTTGTACCTATTAGACTGGTAGCTTTTTATAAAGTGCCTAGGTGCCCATCTAATTAGGCTGACTTCATCTTCTTGAACTGTCAGGAATATGTTATAGTATGAATAAGTGTTATTTGTCTGACATATTGATATTTTCTCCAAGCCCAAAATATTGACTTTTGTTTTTTAAAATCAAAACTAAATTTATTTAACAGATAACACAAAAACTGTACAATAATGAGACATCCACTCTGTGATATTTCTGCATATGAACACACCATGCGAGTCTGAGAGTCCACTCTGGATACTTCTGTATATGAACGCAACATGCAAGTCTAAATTGGGCCAAGCCTTCCTCTCCTAAAACTCAAGTCATTTTTTGTGATAAAAATGTCCCAAATACTTCCCTCCAGCTTTTTTATTGTAATAGCCATGCCTAGCTCTTATTTTAATAGTGGTCAATAGAATTCAAAAGAAGGTTTCACTTTCAAGGTCACTACCTCAAAGATATAAATATGTCGGCTTCTAATGTGAAGTAAAAACAGTCTTTGTGCTGGACAGTGATGGCACATGCCTTTAATCCCAGCACACAGGAGGCAGAGGTGGGTGGATCTCTGCGAGTTTGAGGCCAGCTTGGTCTATGAGAGCTAGTTCCAGGACAGGCTCCAAAGAAAGCTACAGAGAAACCCTGTCTCAGAAAAGAAAACAAAACAAAAATGAAACAAACAAACAAAAAAAAAAAAACAAAAGAGAAAACCAAAAATAGTCTTTGTAAAAACCATGACAGAATTAAAACTAGACTGAAAAAAAGCTTCATGTTCTTTTTCATGACTCCCAAGTCCCTTGGCCTGCCTTCTGTCTTTCCTCATCACCTAATAGTACCCTCCCTATGTCTCCTTTCTAAATTTTAGATGATGCCCATACTTCCAATGATAGATTGCCTACAAATATACTTTCAAAAGATCAACATAATATCTTACTTATGACTTAAGTAAGACTTTCTTTAAAATATAACACATTGTCTTAGGGTTTTTATTGCTGTGAAGAGACACTGTAATCATGGCAACTCTTCTAGAGGAAAACATTTAATTGGAGTGGTTCACTTATAGTTTCAGAGGTTCAGCCCATTATGATCATCGAGGGGAACAAGGCATTGTGCAGGCAGACATGGTGCTGGAGGAGTAGCTGATAGTCCTACATCTTGCAGGCAATAGGAAGTTGACTGAGACACTGGGCAGTATTCTGAACATAGGAAACCTCAAAGCCTGCCCCCATAGTCACACACTTCCACCAACAGGGCTACACCTCATAGTAGTCCGTTTCCTAGGAGATTATGGGGGACAATTACATTCAAACTACCACAGTGCCAATCCATAAAAAGGAACAAACTGTTGCTACAAAGAGAGATGTAGATGAGTCTCAGTCGTTATGGTGAGTGAAAGAAGCTAGGAAACATATATATACATATACACACACATACACACATACACACTTCATTAGGGTTTCTATTGCCGTGACAAAACACCATGACCAAAAGCAACCTGGGGAGGAAAGGGTTTATTTTGCTCACAGTTTCGCTCACAGTTTCATATAACAGTTCTTCATCAGAAGCAGTGAGGGCAGGAATGCATGCAGTGCAAGAATCTGAAGCTGATGCAGAGTCCATGGAAGGATGCTGCTTACTGGCTTACTTGCTCCTAATGGTTTGCTCAGCCTTTTTTCTTATAGAACCCAGGACCACCAGCCTGGTGGTAGCATCACTCCTGCATCCCTAGGCCCTCCTGCACTGATCACTAATTAAGAGAATGCCCTGTAGCTGGATCTTTGGAGGCATTTTTCTCCACCGAAGCTAAGCTCCCCATTCACTGGATGAGGGCTGGCCCTTAAGCAGAGGTGTGAACTTGTGGAGAGACTTTGGTCAAGCTCAATTCTTGGAAGAGGCTCAACAGAGTGCTTTCAGCCGCCATTACAGCCTGTGCAGGGGTCTGAGCTACATAATGACATCAGCTGCAGAAGGGACCACTTCATTTGTCGTGCAGATAAATAAAACTAACAACTAATGCCAACCTTTAAAGTAAAGGATTGAGCACCACTCACCCAGTACTGGAAGCAAGAGAGTGTTTATTTTTACCATTCTGATAATGTTTAGAAGGCACGGGTCAAATTTAAGGAAATTTATGTTATTTATTTATTTTTATTCATTTAATTATTAGAAGGAAAAATTTAAGATGTCTTAGTTTTGGCTCTTAGCGCAAGGTGCCACAGACTGGGTGGCTTAAACAGCCTGTGTTTATTTCTCATGGTTCTGGAAATGTTAATTCAAGATCACTGATTTTAGCTGGCTGTGTGTGCGTACCTTTAGTTTCAGCACTCAAGAGGCAGAGACAGGAGGATTTCTGTGGGTCTGAGGCCACCCTGGTCTACAGATGAAGTTGCAGGACAACCAGGGCTACACAGAGAAACCCTCTCTCTAAAAATGATTAAAAACTAAAACTATTACCTGATCTCATGCTGGTGAGGGCCCTCTTCCTCATCACAGAGAGCTGTGCGCTGGTGCTCCCTGTACGTGGGGAGGGAGGGGCAATAGGCTCTCCCGTTCTTGTGCGGCACTGTCTCCAAAGTGAGGAGGACTTCCATTCCTGGTTTCCTTTGAAGGGCTGCATCGTCAAACACCATCACACTGGACTTAGGGTTTCAGTGTGTGCTTTGGGGAGGTAGAAAGGTCGGTTCACAGCAATGGTAAAAAGGTGTGAAAGGAGGAAGCAAGACAGAGTCTGTGCACACGTGCAGGGTTGTGCACACAGAAAACCTAAGGGATCATAAAGAAATAAGTGAATTGGCAAGGCCGTAGACGGACAAAGTGGGCACACAAAAATTATTCACATTTCTATTGATAGCAACAGATCAGAAAAATAACTTGAGAAAAGTACCATGCCACAAGTATAAAAATTAGGTATCAATTTTAGATGAAAATAAAGATATTTAAAATTGTTGTTCCGAAACGACAAAAGCAAATCCATCAAACATCATGTTACAAGTTAGAAAACTCAATATCTTTATGATGACAAATACCCCTAAATTTACTTACAGGTTCAAGAGACTTTCCTCAGAGTTTTAAACATGTGGATGATGGTGGAAGAGCACGAGACTTGGATGACCCACACAATCTTGGGAAAGAAGAAAGGAGTCTTGGGTTACCATGTTTCAAGGCAAACTGTGATACCATAATTAAGATTTCAGGTAGAATTACAGATAAGTGAGTGGCTAAAACAACATGCAGATCTGAAGGATGAAATGATGGAGAAAAGCTAGCTGGTGGCCTTCAGGCTGAAGACATGGGGAAGAGCTGATGACGTGGCTGGAGTCTAAGGCCGCTCACAGGTTCCCGTCTACTTGAGGGATCTTGGTCTTTTCCCCCGAGGCCTTCAATTGATTGAATGAGGCCCGTGTATGTTTAGGGGGTCAACAACTCTCTTCTGAGTGTACTGATTTAAATGATAATTACGAGCAAATTTGTGGTAGTGAGACCTAGCCAGGCTGACACAGCGTGTGGAGCAGTCTGATGCAGCAGTGCCTACTACTTAGTGGAAGAAGGGTCTTTCCGCTCTAGAGCAACTGGATAAATGTGCAAAAAATAATAATACTTCCTAACTTTCCTCAAATTACGCAGGAAATTGAATTTGACATGACCATAGACCAAAATGTAATAGGTAAAATTCATAAAGCGTTTATCTAACAGAAGCGAGACACAGGTTTCCATACCTAGGGATAAGCAAAGACTTCTTAGGAACCAAAAATAAGTAATCCCAAATGCATAATGAACAGCTTAGAATTAATAGCCATTGAAAAGGCCACCAGTAAAAAAGCGAGAACCTCTCGTCACACTCACAACGTGTGTACTTATTTGACAAGGGCTCATGCATATATAAACGACTATAACTCAGGAATAAGAGGGATAAATGTTCTATCTAAAAATGTTCAATAGAATTGGGAAAATATGACCTGGGCATAGTGGTGCATGCCTTTAATCCCAGCACTTGGAAACAGAGGCAGGCAGATCTCTGTGAGTCTGAGGCCAATCTGGTCTACAGAGTGAGTTCCAGGATATATACAGGGTTGTTATACAGAGAAACTGCATCTCATAAAACACCAATTAACCAACAAAACAAACAAAGGAATTGGAAGCATACATCAAATATCTATATCTATCTATAGATATAGATCAAAAGGCTGGAGAGGTGGTACAGAGGGTTAAAATCAGCAGCTGTTTAAAAACTGGGTGTAGTGGCATACACCTGAAACCCCAGCTCCAGGGGGCAGAGAAGAAGGATGCTATGGGTTTGCTGTCCAGCCACCCCGAAACAGTGGGCCCTGGGTTCAAGCAACCCCTGCCTCAAAATCTCAAGTAGTGAGCAGTAGAAGACAGTGTTCACTTCTGGCCTTCATGTGTGCAGGCACAGGCCAGTGCACCCCTACACATGTGCACCACATGCACACACCACGTATACACACATACTCAAAAAAAAAAGAGAGAGAGAGAGAGAATGCGTCCAAGTGGTCATCAAATCTACAGGAAGGTGTACAACACCCTTACTCATGAGGTGAATACAGATTAAGACCAGTGGTCCAGTCATCAGATGAAACACATGAACAACTGCCTGTAACAGGCGCTCATGGAGAGGGTGAACACGCGACCCTCCTGTGGCGCTGAGGGGAGTTTAAAAGCCCCAGAACTTCGGGGGTTCATGTTTCTAAGACAGCTGAACATGCACAACAATTCCACACCTCAGTCACATATTCTAGAGATGTGTTCATTATAAGCACAGAAAGGCTTGCAGGAAGCTTAATCAGTCTAGAGTTGTAAACGTGAAGCAGCCCCTAGTTCTACCTACAAACAATGATACAGGGAATGGGGTCTCTCTCAGCAATGGAAGAGAACAAAGGCTGAATACGGTCATTGTTCTTTGTGGATTCTACCCACGTGTTTAAATGTGTTTGTGATTGTAAAGCTGACTTCCGTGTTGTTTCTGTGATTCGTGGACACGCATGGATGTGCACAAATTTGTAACCACCTGTTGCATCCAGTTCCAGTGGGTGTCAGTAGTCACGTGATATCTATCGACTCTCATGCTAGACATGCATTATTTTCATAATTTATCTAATGCCACCTTTCTAACACTTTCATGCTTTTTGTTGTTTAAAATGATTTCCACGCGGAGTGCTAAGAGCCAGATGCAAGAAAGACATGATATGAAAATTATTAAATATGAGATTTTAAATAAGAACACCAATTATGACTTTTGTTGGTTATATGTATTTATAATCTTACACACACACACACACAATAGTGGTTCATTCCGTGTTTGTACACATATCATGAATACAGCATAATACTCAGTCGGAATTCCATTCATGCTATGTTAAAAAAAACTGGTGAGTCTAACCTATGGATGTCACAACAGCTGTGGCCCACGGGGGAGTGCCAGCTGGAAGACAGCCTGAGGACGGTCTGGGTTGTGGAAAGGTTCTGTGTCTTCCCCTGGGAGCTGGTTAAGTCAGAGAGTAGATTTGCTTTCAAAGCTATCATTTGGGTTAGCTAGCGGCATTGCTCTACTATAGCCACAAGGTGGCAGTGTTGTAGAGGGGACTAAAATCAGGGCTAAAATTGTGCATTTGCTTAGAAAAGGCTTGTGTTCTGTTCCTTCAAGAAGCCTCTGTTCCTTGTGAGAGAGTAATCAGTGTCCTTTGAATGAGATGAGACCTACACTGTCCCCAGGGGAAGCAACGTACAACACAGCACACCCCTGAAGCCAGCTACCTTTTCCCTGGCCCTGTGATCAGCTCAGATGCCTCACTCCAGTCTGGATCCTACACCCAATAAGCAAGCTCCATTTTCTGAACACCAGGTACCCCAATGTGTCAAACATCATCACTTAAACCGAAACTGCCCTGTACTCCACAGACAGTTCAGAAGAGAACCTTGTTGCATAACAGGTGTTTCTGGAAGGAAAGCTTGAGAGTGGAGGAGATGCTTTTCAACAGGGATGTAAATGGTACTTCATCAAGAAAGATAGGGGAAGGTGAGTTCCAGGCACTGTGTACCTGGGATAGGGTGGGATAAGGTGATCGACAGCAACGTGGGTAGCTGAAGCATTTATATACTTATTGCTTATCAGTAAAAACTCAGAAGTCAGATATTGGGGTAAGAACCTGATTGATCAGCAAAGCCACAGAGAAGCGATCAGTGGCCTCCTTTTTCTCCTCCCTTGATCCAAAAAGTTTGAGAATCTTTATAACCATACTCCATGACTTCCTGTGTCCCTCGGTCCTCCAAAACCTCTATGACTAATTTTGGTCAGCTCATAGCTAGCTCTGCCCTCTGATTCAAAGTAAACTTTATTGGCAATCTCAGGAATGTCAGAGTGGGACCAAAATATTCCACGACAGGTAGCCATAGTCTCATTTATGTAAGCTGTGCAGAGCAGATGCATGTATGTTCGTATATGTACATACATATGCACATTTGCATATATAAATCTATCCTTTCTTCTCTTTGGGTATGTGGTATGTATAGACATCTGTGTGTCGGCATGTGTGTATGAGTGTGGTCACATGTGGATGCAGGAGTGTGGACCGTGCATGTATGGAGATCAGAGATTAACATTCGGCATCTACCTTGGTCATTCTCCACTGTACTTCCTGAGTCAGCCTCTCTTGTAAAACCTGGAGTTAGTTCATCAGGCTAGTCTAGCTGGCCAAGCTGCCTTGGGAATCTCATTGGCCTCCCTAGCCCTGGGACTACAAATGGACAGCCATGACTGCCTGGGGTGGGTACTGGGGATTCAGAATCCTGTCCCCATGGTTGCGTAGCAAGCACTTTAGGCACTGAAGTATTCCTCCAGCTTTTCTTTTTATATCATTTTTTTCTTATAACTATATCGTATACACTGAGCAAGCATATCTTGCCCCTGGACCATCACCCCTTTCTTTTCTCACCCTCCTCCTTTCTCCCAGTCTGTCTCTGTGGTCCCGGTGACTTCACCTCATCTTGTCAAGGTGGGCAGAGGTCACTGTACAGATCTCCGTGAGATTCTTAAAAGGCGTCCTGTGCTCAGGACTGTCACAGCCTCGTGTTCAGAATCTGAGAAACAGGGACTCCCTTCTCTGCTGCAGGCAGAGTGGCTGCACCCAAGAGCCCTCTGCTACTCTCCACCCACCAGCAGTCTCCATCCAGGCCGAGGCATGCATGCCTCTGCTCTCCCCCACTCACAGGCATACTTGGGAGGTGAGCAGCAGCTCTCCTTAACCCTCCCCGAGGGGAGAGACCCACCTAACCTTTTAAGAGCACAGGTTCTTATTCCCACCTACCTGCTCCCTAACCACATTACCATACGAGTTCCAAGTTAAACACATCTTTTTTTTTTTTCTTCTAAAATCTTCTTACTACCCACAAACATAGTCTTTGGTTCTTTCATAAAACCACTGCAGCCTTAAGAATGAGCTTCATGTTCAGTTCTATCCCAGCACCAAGTGCTCGGTGACAACCTTCCCCTTCCACTCTTGTGTGGTTTATGCCAGGATCTCAGATTTCTTAGGGAGAGGCTGCAGTTTCTCCCAGACACCATGTCCCTGCTGCACGCTGTGTGCACAAAAGAATAACAACTAAAAACTGGAGGAGGAGATCATTTCTGATTATGTTATCATAATCAAAGGGATTCTTCAAGGCTGGGAAGCGTGTTCTATTGTCAGATGTCACCATGTGGCAAGGGCCCAGAGACCCAGATCCTCAGAAGGCTGAGGCAGTGAGATCATCTGAGTCCAAGGGTTCTGAACCAGCATGGGCAACTTAGCAAGACTGTCAAGGAGACAAACCAGAACAAGATGCTAAACCAGGAAGAATGAAAGAAGGGAGACTTAAGTAAAGTTAGCATTTACTCCCCTTCCCAAGAATGGCGTTAACTCAGAAGGGAGATTCTCAAAAGATGACAGAAAGCAGGGGGTACTGCGGTACAAAGCAAGTCCTCGTTCGGAATTCATGAAAACAATGTTGAGAGGAAACAGGCTTGGCTAAACTAGGAGAAACTGGGCCCAGAAGGAACAAGACGTTCTCAGAAAGCCAGGTTGGGCTGTGCAGTTCTCTGAACAGCATTTTCACACCGACTTGGTTGCATTTTCTTTCCCTCAGTAACAAAGGTAGTGCACTTGACACTGAGCCGGCTCCAGGTCGCGATGATCTAGACTGAACTACGTAAAAAACGAATTACAGCCTAGGGGCCAGAGAGAAGGTTCAGTGGGAACAAGCCCCGGCCACCAAGCCCGGTGCTGTGAGCGGAATCCCCAGGATGTTCATTTTCCTCTGGACTCTACATGCTCCCTGCGGCACGTTCGTATCCTCTCAACCCACATACATGCACAATAAATAAATAAATATTCTGAAAAAGATTCCAGCCATAGAAGAAGGAAGGAGAACCAATACCTTTCTGACCTTCATTAACTTCAGTCTCTTTGACTGAGGTCAGTTATAACCTTGGAAAAGCTTGAGAAACACCACACTGGAATGCATCTTCTTGCTGATGGGTTTCACGTCTTCGTGCTCAGACTGAATATGATCTTTTTTCTTCCCTAAGTATGAGTCTAGAAACAGGTGACTGAACGACCCTCTTTATTTCAATAGGAGAGTTTAATACTTAGATAAATGTGCATAAAATGCTGTCTGGGATTTTCCAGATATTTAACCAATCCACTTGGAAGACTAAGATCTTGGATATGAAAATCATATCCAAGATTCAATAGATTAATATTTGTTGATCAATCAAATACAAAGTTGTAAAACTACACCTGTTCCGTTCCATGCTCTACTTGCTATGCACTACTGGAACTAGGCTGAAGATTTAAACACACACACACACACAAACACACACACACACACACACACACACGGGACCACGGGGACATCCTTGAGACAAGAATGCCAAGAATGCCCCCTTTATTGTGCTCAGGGGCAGCTTATATAGGGCTCTGGCCACTCCCCAGCTCTTTTAGCTGCAGACTCATCAGAACCCACTCCCCTGCCATCAGGATCTCAGGCTCAGAGCAGAGGAAAACAAGTTGTTAACAGGAAATTCAGGGTCTGATGGTCCACAGTTCCCAGTACAAAGTGTGTCAATGAATGGGACCAGGTCAATAGAGGTGGAATCTGTTTTCATGATGTGGGAAGCTGTCAAGTGTCGATTCCAGAAACAACAGTGACCAAGATGAAAGGAAAGATACCACAGAGAGCAAGTTTATAAAGAGGTTGGCACAGGGAAACAAATAATATCAGGGGAAGTCAGAAACGTATCTTGCTGGCTCATCATGTGTCTGGATTTGGTTTGAGGAAGGCACGACTTCAAGTCACCCGCGTGTCATTTACCAATTGATAATAGAGAGGAGAACAGGTGCAGTTGTCTGGGTATAGCTCCGCCTACGAGTGCAGTTGCAGTGGGTATTAGCTCCTCCTACGAGTGCAGTTGTATGAGTATAGCTCCGCCTACGAGTGCAGTTGCAGTGGGTATTAGCTCCTCCTACGTACCCACTACATGCAGGGACTTCCACAGGACACCAAGATAGTGGAAAAAGAGTCAGCTACACTGCCAAGTCCTAAAAATGGGTGGTGGTGTGTGACTTTATTCTTCAAGATAGGAAACAGGAAAATGTACTAGCAAGAAGTCTTGAGTGCAATTCCCAGGAAAGCCACGCGTGAAAGAGAGGAGGAGGGCGAAGAAATCCATGGATCATGCTGGCAACACCAGGATCAACTAAACCTATTCAAGCCTCAGGGTATGGATGATCGTGCTACCTACTTTGCAAAGGAAAACTTGGTGGCCTAAAGCCTCATGTTATTAGCTCCAAAAACCTGTGGGTCAAGAACCTGTGTGGCTCAGCTGAATCTGTGGCTCAGCTTCCCTCCCAAGCTGTAGCCACCTGAAGGTCCACCTCTTCCGTGGCCATCAGCAGAGTCTAATATTTGAGGGGCCTTAGTTCCTTGGCTGGTAACTTAACACTTTCCCTCTGTTCCGTGGATAGACTGGTCTCTCCACAGGGTAGACTATAACACAGTGGCTGTCTTTCCGTGGAGCAATCTAGCAAGACAGAGAGAGCAAGATGATAGAGGCAGAATCTTTTTATTGACTTCTCCTCTTTGCCCACACTGGAAAAAAAGGATATACCCAAAGGTGATGGCACTTGGAGGCCATTGTGGAAACTGCCTATCACTGGGGCATTACTTGGATCAGACTGTGTCAAATGTAGTGATGTGGGGCACAGAAATGTTTGTACCCTTGTGTTAAGAAGAATGCACAATTCTAACTTCACTGGATCATAATGAATACTATGTTAAAAAGAAATAGGGCTGCAGGGCAGTGGTGGTACACACCTTTAATTCCAGCACCTGGGAGGCAGAGGCAGGTGGGTCTACAAGTTCAAGGCCAGTCTGGTGTCCAGAGCAAGTTTCAGACAGCCAGAGTTCTTAGACAGAGAAATCCTGTCTTGAAAAAAAAAAAATTTAAAAAGAGAAAGAAATAGGGCTTTAAAAGCTGAAAGGGTGATTTAAAAATTTTTTTTAAAAAAGAGCTTTAGTGAAGGAGGTAGTAGGTTAGAAAAGAAAAAAACCAAGGGCTTATGGGAAAGTTAAAATTATTATATAAGAAAGGTGTGTATTGGGCTGGAGAGATGACTCAGAGGTTAAGAGCATTGCCTGCTCTTCCAGAGGTCTTGAGTTCAATTCCTGGCAACTACATGGTGGCTCACAACTATCAGTAACGAGGTCTGGTGTCCTCTTCTGGCCTACAGGCATACACACAGACAGAATATTGTATACATCATAAATAAATAAAAAGACTAAATAAAAGGAAAAGGAGGAAGATCCTTTAAAAAAAAAAAAGGTGTGTATTTAAATATTGAAGTAGTCTCAAAAGACCCTAGGCTAGACAAATAGACTCATTCGCATGAAAACAAAATGTTCCTTAAAGACAATGTAAAGTTCTGAGGCTTTTGACTATCCTCACACAGAAAAACCATGCTTTCAAGAGGGCAAAGCTATACTGCTCCCGGGCTATCCCCATCTAAGATTTTCTGTTAATGGAAGATGGCTAAACTCTAGCCAACTAAGGGCCGTTTCCATAAACGGAAACATGTAAAGAGAAGAACAATTATGTTGGGGGGAAATTCTACACAACAGGCCATTTCTTCTCTAATGGGGTTGGATTCAATACTCTTTCCCACCAGGGGTGCATTTTCCAGCCACCAAAACAACTCCTTCCCCCTAAGCCCCACTTGATTCATGTGGCACTCAAACGAGCTGACGAGGGTCTGAAATAGCATCCACCTGCTCATCCTGTCTGTCTCTGTGTCTGTCTGTCTTTTTTGGCCTAACACTTCTTTTGGGAATATAAAAAGATCCGTGAACTAGGCACTAGTGCCTTGTTCCTGCAATCAGTCCAGCTCTCCCGAGGTGAAGCAGGATGATCGGGAGTTCAAGGCCAGCCTCAGCCACTCAGTGAGGTTGAGGACAGTCCGAGCTACACGCGGCCCTGCCTCAAATACAGAACAAACTACAAGAAACCTATGAATCAAAGAATATTAACCAACTGATTTAGGACTTGGAAAGGTGTGTCGTTGGGTAGATGGCCGTTTAATAACGTCCACAAAACCAGGTAAAAAGCAAGCAATGCATGAGCTAGAACTGTTATTATTTGGATTCTTGTGCCAGAGTCACGTGCACATTTTCATATATATGTAGTGCATTCTTTAAAAACCCAGACAGACTCAGGCAACCTAAGCTAGTTTGAAATGTGGGCAGCGCTCCAATTTGCTAGGTTTCTCTAAGGAAATTATGCCTGGAAATAAACCTCCTGAAGTGGAGGAGAGTAGGCGCACACGCCCACTCTTATAAAAATGTATTCTTGTCGCTATTTAATTGGTCGTCGTCTCCAGATCCCTCTCTCTCATTGATCGATGTTCCAGTCGATCATTCCCAGACCCAAGCATCTCATTGGTCCGCCACGATGCTTGGGCTGGAGGAGTTCCCCAGTGAAGTCAAAGAAGCTCTCCGCCCACATTCCGAGGTCTGGGCGGAGATTTCCCGTGACTCTACCTCTGGGGGCGGGACATAGCCGAGAGAGAGACTTTTGATACGGTACACTTGGCAAGACGGGCGTCCGATTGGTCGCCGGCCTGGAAGGAGGTGGGGTCGCCTCTGGGTCCAGGAGCCGAACTCTAGAGCCCGGGGGAGTCTCAAAGTTTGTCTGCAGCAGTAGTGGGGAGTGGGCTTGTCGCGCGAGGACTTTTGGGGGGATGAGATCTGCCTTCTTGCCTTCCTTTTGGATGCACAGCCCGATTTAACCCCTGCACCTTCGGCCCGAGCGAGCCCAGCAGGCTTGTCTACCCCGGGGATTCACAGATCTCCGAGGACACGGGTCGCGGAGCTCTCGGCGGGGCTCTCCCGGGTTCTTGCGCGCCAGTGCATAAGTTCCACGCGCGCACACTCAAGCACTCACGGAGAGAGGCGTCTCGCCGGCCCGTGGCGGCTCTGAGAGGTTCCCTCCTGCCTCAGCATCCCCGGCCCCGCTGGGCTCCCACCGCCATGGAGGTGCTGGAAAGCGGGGAGCAGAGCGTCCTGCAATGGGACCGCAAGCTGAGCGAGCTGTCAGAGCCCGGAGAGACCGAGGCCCTCATGTACCACACGGTGAGGACCCGCGGCCAGGCCAGGGGAGTTTTGAGGAGAAAGGCAGTTGTTGTCACCAGCTGGAGACCTGGGAACTGGGAGGCAGCGTCCGGGAAGTGGCTTGACCATAACAAGAGGTCTGGGGATGGGAGTTTTCCTCTGTGAGCAGGGAAAGGTGCCCAGCTGAGCCCTTTAAACTTTCTTCCGAGTAGTGACCCTTTGTATTCCAAAGCCGTTTATACTATTTCTCTATCGGTAGCACATTTCCTATTGCTAACGGTACAGCAATGCTGGGAAGGGGATGTGTTTTGAGAATAATGCCTCCACCCAGTTACATTGATTGTGTTTGTGTGTGTGGTAAGATTTGTTAAAAAAAAAATTGGACAAGCTAATATAGTATTTTCTTACCATCTGTTTATCTTCTCTCCCCTTTCCTGTTCCTTACCTTTTTAATTTATATCTTTAAAATGTATGTGAGTGTTGAAAAGCCTTCTTTCTCCACACGGGACAGACGGAGGCCTTCCTTAGCTGCTTCAACTACACAGCCTCGAAGATCTGCTTCCTCCCTTTTAAGGGGCAAGATCTCCGAGAAGTCCGGAAAATCTGAGGCAGCTGCGCATTTCAGAGAGGCTTTGGGGAGAGATGGGACAGCTCACCAGTTCCTTCCCACAGGGACCTCTTGGGAGACTCAACTGTCACAGAGCGTGGCTCATTTAAAGACTTCACTTCCAGCCTTTTGGCATTAAATTTGCAAAAGGGAATCCTGTTCCTGGGAGCCAGGGCCGGTATACTGCTTTGTTTGAGATCACTGGAAGTTTGTAATGCCACAGAGAGAGAGAGAGAGAGAGAGAGAGAGAGAGAGAGAGAGAGAGAGAGAGAGAGAGAGAGAGAGAGAGAGAGAGAGAGAGAGANAGAGAGAGAGAGAGAGAGAGAGAGAGAGAGAGAGAGAGAGAGAGAGAGAGAAAGAGAGAGACAGAGAGAGAGACAGAGAGAGACAGAGAGACAGAAACAGAGAGACAGAGACAGAGAGACAGACAGACACTAGGTAAGGACAGGCTTGGCTGCTTTTCTGTCTTGGTGCTGTTAATGGGGTCAGTACCAGGATATTTGAAACTTTTGCAAAAAATGGCCTGCAGGCTCCACCTCTTTGGCCTCTGCTGCTGACTAGTGACTGTATTTTGGGAAAAGGGATGGGGCCTCCCTGCTGCTTCCCACCAAAGCGTTTGTGGTGGCTGAGAAGGGTTGGTTAAAAAAAGAAGCCATGTGCAGGGTTGAGAGGGAGCAGTAGTTCACTCTGGGGCAAAAGCCAGATGTTGAGTGTGATCCTGCTCATCTTGGCCTTTGCCCACTGTCTGTCCCGAAGAAGCCTTTGGGTTGGGAGGCCAGAGGTGCTTCATGTGTTGGAGAAAGAGCCTGAACGTGCTGACCCAGAGCTGTTTCCTAACTTTGGGGACTCCAGCTGTTTCCCCTGACATGAGCTACAGCTTGATCATGAGGGAGAGCAAGCTTGTTTTCAGCATCAGCTCTCATCGTGAAAACCTCTCACCCAGCCAGCGGCTGCAAGGCCACAGCTTCGGGCCGCCTTTCCGCCAGTGGGATAAAGTGTGCAGACAGCCACAGTGCTGGGATGCTGAGAGAAGCCAGGCTGGGCTTTGAGATGAGTCCCTACCTGGGACTGGCAGGAACTGTAGGACAAAAGTTTGGCTTGGCTCCAGCTACCGTCTTTACAGTGTCAGAGCTTGAGACCTTGCATCCCTTTTGATAGTAACAACTCAGGTTTCCTGTGTCGTTGTGACACGGCAGTGATGTGGGGTCCTTTTTCTGACAATCCTCTGCTTTTCAACAACTGTTAGGGTTTTCAGGCAAGTGTCTCCCTTTTGAACCGCTCACGCGTACAAAATGCCATTCATAATTGCTGCTAGTCATTAGTATGTGTATATGAATTAGTGGTGAAAGAGGTATGGCTGGTTGGATCGTATTCCTCTGAAGTAGGGCAGGTCTGGGAATGATCTGAAAACAGGACTTTTCTCGGTTACCTCTTGAACTCAGATGTCTCTACGCCGAGCTGTTAGTGTAGACGGCCCATGATGGCGGAGGGGCTGATTCCCCATGTGGATGACGTGACGGTCTGTTTTTATTATGTTTTCATTCAGAGATGTTCGTTCCCTTCCTATTTATTGACTAATCTCCATGTGCCAACACTATTCTAAGCACCTGGGGATACATTCTGAACAAATATAGACAGCAGCACATGGCTCTGAGCCGTCTGCAGTGTTTTCTGCATGTGTTTGCAAATGTGTTGAGAAAAATAAACAGCACGCGATGAGCCTGAAGAGAAGCAAGCGCTACAGCGGCTCACCATCTTAAGAGCAATGGAAGAAGGAAAAGCAGACCCATGTCACCAGGATAGAGTCCTCAGGTAGAGGAAAGACAGAGGGTAGATCCTCCATGCAGGGGTTTGCAGGAGGTGAGTATTATCTCTGCAGGAGGAGAAGCCTGGGCGCAGGCCAGCTGTCAAAAGGCGGGGAACCTCGGACATGGACTGTGTCTGTAGCATCATCATCGTCTGCTGTAGCTTAGCCTAACTTGTGATTCAGGCTGCCTCCAAGATGCTGGGGCCCAGATTTGAATGGATACAGTGAAATTTTCGAAGTTGAGTGTATTGAGAGGAGAACACGGGGCAGGTGTATGCGGCGGGGGGTAGGGAGTAGATGAAAGAACGTCTTTGTGAAAAGCGCGAAGAAATGATGATAGCTACAGTCTGTACCTCAAAGAGGGGGCCTCTGCTACACATGTGCTCCTGTGCAGTCTTCCAGGCCTCACTCTTGGTTGGATGCTCTCCTTTTACCTTTTTGTGACCGCATGGCTGTGCATGCGTGTGTGTGTGTGCGCGCGCGCGTGCGCGTGCGCATGTGTGTGTGTGTGTGTGTGTGTGTGTGTGTGTGTATACTGTGTGCCTGCGGAAGCCAGAGTAACAGTCTTGGGTGTTATTCCTCAGGCACCCTCCGCCTCCTTTGTTGTTTGAGACAGGATCTCTCACTGGACAGGTCCATGTCCTGTAGACTAGGCTGAATGGGCAGTGAGCCCCAGGATCTAAGCCTCTTTTCCTCCCCAGTGCTGGGATCACAAGTCGGAGACAGCAGGCCTGTTTGTTTCCTGTTAACAATGGTTCTTGGGATTGAACTCTAGGCCTTGGGCTTGCAAGGCAAGCACATTCGGGGCTGAGCCCTCTCTCCAGCCCTGCTGTCGCCATCTTAAAAATCTTAGTCATCTTTGAATAGGAGCCCTATAATTTTGTTTTGCAAGGGCTCCCTCAAATTATGCTGGAGTCCCATGAAAAGACGTTACATTTAATGCTTTACTAAAATGATGCTGTTTTCCCTCTTTGGTGACCCAGCGAGAGAGCCTTTCTTTGTTTATTTTTCACCATGGTTCCAGTTATTGAAATAAGGTCCTCAGGTCTGCACAGTTAGATACCCTTTCCCAGCTGAGACATCTTGCTGTTTGAGCCCATCACCCCACCCCCGCCACACACACATAATTAGGCTTATTTTATATATAAGAAAACTAAGGCTTGGTGCCTTGGAGCATGTCGTGGGGTTTGGACCCCACAGCTAATTAGTAACATAGCCTGGATGCAGATCCAGATCTGCCTGGCTCCAAAGACTGTTATTCTATAGGTTAAAATCTCCTGACTTAAAGAAAGGGATCTGATTAGAAGGTTGGAGAGAATGACAGGGTGATCGAAACTGCTGAGTCCCAAAGCAGCCCACGTCCAGCTGGGGCAGGCCGTGTCTCCTGCCATTAGGCTCTTTGTTTTAAATCGGGATTTCATGAACAGGTGTGCTCACCACGGCTCTGTCTTAGCAAACCTCTCACATCCTCGGCTTCAAAAGGAGAAAATGTCCAAGTTGCCTAAGGCTGAAATTTTTCTTGCTCAGCTGTGCCTTGTGAACAGGAAGAGCAATGCTGTCCTTGCTTAGCTAGCTGTGAAGACTCCTCTGTCCTGAAGGCTCAAGGCGTAGGGCAGACAGGTTTAAAGTCACCTGAATACTGAAATCCATGGATAGGCTGGATGTGGGCTTGCTCAGCAGGTTCTGAGTGAGGAGAGCTTTGGGCTTCCTCCTGAGGCTCCTCTAAAGCCTTCTGAGCTGGAGGTGTGACTCAGGAGGCCTGTCACCAGCACCAACAAGAAAAAAAAAAAGGTGTGATTAAGGTGACAGATAGAATTCTAGTTCAGCAAATAGTCTTCCATGACTGCATCCAGACTGGTCAGGGCTGAAGATGTGTTTAGAGTGACGCTCACCAGGACTGAGGACCTGTATTGGAGTTGGGGACCCATCTGCAAAACCCGTTTTTACAGGCATGCCTGGATGTTGGGCTGTTCTAATGTTATATGAACCCATGAGAGTCTATTCAAATTTTATTAATGCATCTGTGCACAGTCTGTGTCTGGGGATATGATTAAAAAATGGAAAATTGTTTCTGGTGAAAGGATTTGGAGTTCTGGAGTCAGGAGAAGGAAGGGGGTTCAGCTACATACTATACCATTTGGCACTGTTCAACTTAAATATTTCATTTATTGTAATTATTATTTGTGTGTATGTGCATGTGTCTGCATGTGTGACTAGTGTGCATATATGTGTGTATGTGTGTGTGTATGTTAGGCACATGTGTACTGGAGTGCATGTGTGTGTTAGGCATGTGTGTACTGTTATATATGCATATGTATATGTCTGTGTGTGCATGTGTGTATGTTAGGCACTTGTGTGCTAGTCTATAGGTGTGTGTGTATGTCTTGGGCATGTGTGTACTAATGTGTGTGTGTGTGTGTGTGTGTGAGAGAGAGAGACAGGCATGTATGTGCCAGTGTGCATGTGTGGAGGTCAAAGAACAACTTTCAGGGGTTGGTTGTCTCCTTCCACTGTGAGTTCTAAGCTTTGAACTCGGATGCCAGACTTGCACAGGAAATACTTTAACCTCGCCAGCTCCACTGTTTGGATTTTTACATTCTGGATATACTTAGAAAATGAAGACTTGGAGCTGGATGTCATAGTAATGACTATAATCCTAGCATTTGACACTGACACAAAAGGATCACAAGTTCATGGTCAACATGTCAGCCTGGGCTATGTAGTGAGACTTTATTAAAAAGACCAGAAAAAAAGGGAAAAATGAAATTTAAGACACCAGGGCAATTAAACTGGACTCTGAAACGAAACTAAAGTAGATTCACCTAAATCTGGACTAGAGGTAATTTTCCCAAAAGGAAATATCAGTACTGACTGCATTAAAGCTTATCACATATGTTGCGGCAGATTCCATGTGAAGACACCAGGTAGCAGGGACACGTGAGAGAATGGGATTTCCAGGTTGGAGGCTGATCATGGGTTGTGCAGAATAAACTTTACCATTTTGGTCACTTCCCCTCTTCTCTACCATCTGGCAAATAAAGGCTTTTGTCAACTTTTGCATTGTTTCTGTCCAGTTATAAACAAGTAGATAGGAAGTAATCTTCACAGAGATGGCCACAGGTTCTGCTTGGCTTACATGGGTAGCGCATTTGTAAAATGAGTCGGGGGTTTCTCTACTGAGATCTTCCATCTGGTCAGTTTCTGAAGGAAAATGACTGGTCAGCCGGTGGAAGGGAGGGAGTTGAGGGAACCTGAGGGTATCCCGTGGGAAGCATCTGGTTTTCTCATTTTGCTGACATTGTCTGCTGGGGAGTTGGCCCATCTCACAGGCTGAGGGGTCTGACCTTCCTGCCAGCATGCCCAGAGTCTGGGATGGTTCTAATGGGCAGGGAAGCCTTTGACCAGATGTTCACACTCAGATCATCTCCTGTTGTTGCCCCCTGGCAAAGTCCCGATGGGGAATCTGGGTCCTCATTGGTTGAGGGGATTGAACCAATGAATGTGATTGCTGGGAAGCAGCCCTGGTCCTCTGCAAGAGCAGCCAGTGCTCTTAACTGCTGAACCCTCTCTGCAGCCCTTAAGAAAATTTCAATAGCTTGGCAGCTGACTTAATTTATTGTCAAGGATTAGGTCATGCGAGTATTATCTAACCCAACAGCTAGAAAGAATGTAGGCTTGCAAGGATGAACCTAGATTAGTCATTTAGGGCTGAAAGAGATACTAGAGACTTAGGTGTGATTGTTGGTATAATAGTCTTTCAAAAGTTATGTTTGATTAACAAACAAAGGTGTGCCTGCTGCCTCTCAAAGGTAGGCTAGCACCTATAAAAATGTTTTGAATTGGCAACTATTAGTCGTGAGAACAAAAGAACAATCCCAGAGTCGATGCCATTTGCAAAGTCTAAGGATTGTTTATGTGCGCTACCAGCGTCCAAGGAAGGAACTGCAGTGTGGCAGGGAAAACCCATGAAAGACACACAGTGCCTGTCCATGGGGTGGGGGCAGAGGTGCAGGGAGGGAGTGTCCTGGCTCATTGGCCGAGACGTGCAGAATTCGCTACATTATCCAGACTCTCAGCGTCTGAGCCAAATACCAGGGCTCGAGGCAGCCAGTGGGGCCAGGAATCTGGCTCATCATGCAAGGCAAGAATGACTTGTTCCAGTCCAGGTCCCCAACAGGGTGAAAGCCATTTTCAAAGCCGCTTTCCCACTTGGTGTTGGCTATTCAAATATTGATGAGGCACCGTGTGTCTGTCTGTTGCTTGAACTCGCTGCCATAGCCTGACCTCACAGCTGACTGGGGCATGGGCTATTTGCTGTGGTTGAGCCAATGGCCATAGGGCATCAGTGCTGTCCCAGCGATGCATGTTTCCTGCTAGAAGAATTGAAAGGAAAGATGAGACCTGTCATCATTAGCCTTGAGCTAATCCCCCCTGCTCACTGGATGTTCTCCAACTCTTCCAGTCAAAGTTCCAGGTGACCTGATTTTTCCCTGGAAGGAACTGTATGCTTTAGCCGTGGGGTACAGAGTGGGTTTTATACGAGGAACCTGAGACTTGGAGTCATAAAGTAATTTGCCCCCTCTGGAAGACAGGCTTCTTGAGGCCAGATGTGCCTTTGGTTTTTCCATGCTCTTCTCTTCGCTGAGGTCAGGTGTGAAATGCCAAGCAATCCATGAGAGTCCCTTAACACACAGCCATCCTGGAAAATGGATACGCTGGGTGATTGTGGTCTTTTCTGTTAATATAGAATGATATATATATATATGTGTATATATATATATATATATATATATATATATATATATATATATATATTCTGAAGGCTTTTTAAAGATATGCACATTTAGTTTGATAAGGGCTCCGTGGAACCGGCCTAGTGCCTTAGGGCTTCTGTTGCTGTGGTGAAATATCATGACCAAAGCAATTTGGTGAGAAAGGATTTCTTTGGCTTACACTTCCACATCACTGTTCATCACTAAATGGAGTCAGGACAAGAACCCAAACAGGGCAGGAACCTAGAGGAAGGCACTGATGCAGAGGCCATGGAGGGGTGCTGCTTACTGGCTTGTTCCTCATAGCTTGCTCAGCCTGCCTTCTTATAGAACCCAGGACCATCAGCCCAGGGATGCCACCACCCACCATGGGCTAGGCCCAACCCCATTGATCACTAATTAAGAAAATGCCTTATAGGTAGATTTTATAAAGGCATTTTTTTTTCAGTTGAGGTTCCTACCTTTTAGGTAACTCTAACTTGCATCAAGTTGACATTCAATTAGCCAGGACACTTGGTATCTATCTCTTTGTTTAGAGAAGACAATAAGGGTGGGACAGTTGTCCAAGAGCCCTGGCTTTCACTGGGGTTGGGAATGGGGCCTGTTTTGTCGAATGGGTGGGTCTCTGATCCGGGCCACTGGTTCTCTGGTGCCCTTGGGTGTGTTAGTTGGATTTGCTTCTTTGCTTCTGATGGGTGCGTTTATTTATACTCTGTCCTCTGTGTCAAATGTCTTCTGTTTGAGGATGAGCTTTCCCGACCGTGAGAGTCTGATGTCATTTGGGAAGCAAAGGGGGCTTATAATTATTCTCCCTTGTGTATCTGAATTCTCTTGCCAGCTTCTATCTTCAGCTATAAACACAGGTTTCTGCCTTCAACACATGCTCGCCAGCTGCTCCTTCTTGCTCATGTTTCTGTCAGTCTTGTTTATGGTCAGGTTTTTCTTTTTCTTTTTCTTTTTTTCTCACACAAGTAGTTATCAGCTTCAGCCCCTGTTTCTCCAGTTTCACCGTGTGCGCTTGTTCCCGTAACCATGGGCTTCTACAACCTCCCCCTAACTTCAAGTTCAGCCTTCTTTTCTCTGTGTTTACCTGCCAGGCCTTGTGGAACTATTTGGCAGTCTCGACCATAGGATTCACCTCGTAACTCCTTTTTTCTTTGAGATGGGGTCTTGCATTGTAGCCCAGGCTGGCTTTGACTCACTCTGTAGCTCAGGCTGGCCCTGCACTTGCGTCTTTTGGCATCAGTTTTCTAAGCATTGAGAACACGGGCGTGTGCTACCGTACCTGGCTATAAGTGGCCTTCGCTTAAGGGGGTGAGGGGTGAGGGACGTAGATTTCCCTCCATCGCTGGCTTCTTGACCCTATCTTAAACATGACCATTGGGTCCTCGGCTGTCTTCTCTTTCTGTATACTCCCCAGCTCCTAGTGTAGCTGATTCTTTAAGTCTGTTGGTTGTTGATGGAGAGATGGAGATCTTTGGAGTATGACCCCAGATTCTTCTGGATCCACCTTAGCCCCAGGTCAGCTTAGGCTGTGTAACCCTTGAATCTTCACAGTGTGTTCTTCTAAGAAGAGCTGGGGTTACTTCGATCTCTGTTATCAGGTGCCCTTATTATCGCGGGAATGTTTCGTGATGTAGCAGTCCCAAAGTGTCAACCCGTGCAGTATTTTCATGGGTCATTCCTGAGACAGCTGCTTCTTGGTTCAATGTCACCAACCAGACACAGCCTGTGTTTTGTCTGGATTTCTTTGTACACTTTGGCTAGGGAAATCCTTTGTGGACTTGATGTGGTGGTGATATGTAGAGTTGTTTGACTGTTCGGAAGGTCAGTGCAAAAATCAGACCTTGAGTGATGTCATTTGTACGCCTGTGGGCCTCACGGCTGTTCGTAGGGCCGGCTGCAATCAGCTCATATTAAATTGCCTGCTTTGGGGTCGGTTTCCTCTGATGTAGTTTATTTAAACTTAACTAGCATTTTAAAAGAGCTTTGATTTTGTTTGTTTGTTTGTTTTCCAAGCAGGGTATCTCTGTGTAACAGTCCTTGCTGTCCTGGAACTTGCCTTGTAGACCAGGCTGGCCTCGAAACTCCCTGAGATCCATCTGCCTCTGCCTCCCAGTGCCGGGATTAAAGGCCTGTGTCACCGACTGCCCTGCTAGAGCTTTGATTTGTGTTGTTGTTAAGGAGTTCGGATGGGTTCTTCTGAACTGCCCAAATCTCCGTGCCGTTCTTTGTTAGCTGCTCTCAGCTCATGTCTAAAGCATTTTGATGTGGAAGTCATCGTAAGCAGTTTGCTTCACACCCTGTGCAGTTTACCCAATCAGAAGTCCGCGTTTGTATTAAATGGGCTGAAATCCCTTGGATACCTACCACTGAAAGTTGTTCTTTGGTATATGTGTCTTTTGAATACAGTATGTCGTTCTGTGGTTTAGGTTGGTTCCAAACTTAATGTGTAGCCAATACCAGAAATCTTCCTGCTTCCGTTTCCAGAAATACTAGAATTACAGGTGTGAGTCGCTACTCCAGGCTAAAAGTCTCCTATCTAAAAACAAAAACAGGCTACTTAGTGTCATAATGAAACCCATTACTTTGCATACTAACAATAATACATTAAAAAAAACTCTAGCAAATTTCAGTTGAATGGGCTATTAAAAATAACAACAATAATAATGTTCAATTGGTTGACTATTTCATTTGGACAACCTAATTGATGAGTATAATTGTGTGCATTTGTTTTTGTTTTGAAATAGAGTCTCTCTGCAGCCTAGGCTGGTCTTAGGGTCATGATCCTGCTTCCCCATCTTGCTGAGGGCTGGCATTACATACAAATGCCACCCTACCTAGATAAATTATATTGTATAATGGGGAAATCTGCTTTCTGGTTTAAAAGTTGGGCTTCAGTGAAACCTAGACAAAATCAAAAGTGGAAAAAAACAGGGAGGTAGGAGACTTTTTTTTATATTAAAGAGAAAAAGCCTTTCAGACTCCTTGGCAAATAAAAAGTGTCTGGGGAGTAGCGAGCCACAGTTTCCAAGTTGTCTGAGTGGAAAATCCTGGTTTGTAGCATTTCATGTCTTGGAAATGTCTGAATAGTTTTTGTGTAAAGGGAAATTCCTTTTGGCTGAGAGAGAGCAAGCTAGCGGGATGCAAACCGATAGGGCGATGTTTTTAGACAAGCGGAGGAAATGGGATTTGTGGTGGCACTGCCTCCCTCACTGGGCAGTCCTGTTAGCAGACAATCTGAGGCAGCCAGTCAGAGCCTTGCAAGGGTTCCATCATCAGGGCCTTCCTAGCTTCCTGCCCACACATCCTGGGGAAATAGTGCTCTCAGTTGGTTCTTCCTCCAGTCTCAAGATCTCCGTGTCTCTCTGTGTGTGTGTCTTTGTCTCTGTGTCCCCTCCCCCCCCCCTCGTTTCTTGCCTTTTGAACTGCTTTTCAAAGCCTGCACATGTAGGTAGGCCGACATCTGTTCTTGACCTTGTAGCTCTCCTCGTAGAGTGGGAAGGAAAGAAGGCAAGGAGGTCATTGCCCTTAAACATGGAAATGTGTTTTGCAGTAGAACTGTACTCAGGCTCTTTTTACAGCATGGGGAGTGGAACGACAAATGAAAGGGATGACCAAGAATGCAGTATCCACAGCGGGCGCTGAAGCTCTCCAGCCATCGGAGTACACAATGTAGAAAGTTATATAACTCTAGCGTTGGATCTGGGAATCCTAATTAGTTTGTTTCAGAAAGGGGCTGCAAACTCAAGATGTTTCTGTCTCCGCTCCCCAGGTACTAGGATTGCATATAGGCACCGTCACCTCCCCACAGACACCCCAAGTACTTTCAAATGTAGTTTGAGAAAGGGGGCTCTGTGGGAAGTGTTGGGAGCTAGTCCGAGATGGTGAAGGGTTTACACATTCTTTCTGTAGACGGGAAGATGGGAGGCAAGGGCGGAAGTCGAAATGGGTTTGAGGAAGGAAACTTAGAAAGGGGTTAAAAGATAAAGGTTGATAGAGGCAGAATGATCTGCTGGCTGGCGAGTTCATCCTTGAGCAGGACAGCATGAGGCCTGAAACCACAGGGAGGAGCAATGTATGTACGAGGATTGAAGCCAAATCTGGAGACTTGGTGACTGTGGGGAAGGAAGAGTTGGGTGTGGGAGACTTCCTGTCCCCTGTGTTGGCTGGCTGAGTTGCCATTGACCTAGAATGGAAATGTATGGAGAGCAAATAAGTTTGGTGGGACGATAATGCGCTCATTTTTAGACTTGGTGACAGACATATTTGTGAGATATTCAGGAACGATGTCTGAAAAGCATTTGGAAAATTGGATCTGGAGTTCTTGAGAGGGGTTCCAAGTGGAGACTTAAATTGGGGTGCTGGGAGTCTGATGCTTTGTAGCGAAGCCAGGGGTCCACATACAGTAGTCCAGACAGGCCCTGGGTGAGGGGCAGAGGAAGAGTAGATGGAGAATGGAGTGGGGGATACGGGAGCACAGCATGGCGCAGGAATAGGCACAGAGCTCAGAGAGAGGACAGAGAGAGTGCAGAAAGTGAGCAGACTTCCTTCACTGGATCCCAAAGAGGAGCAAGATGCTGGGAGTGGTCCAGGTCAGGAAGGCAGTCTGTACCCTCAAGGGATGGATTCACTGGTTTGTCCAGGGCTGTATCAGTGTCTCTGCAGCCACAGGTCTTCTCTGGTGGCAGAACCCTTGTGCAGCGCAGGGGACCCCATCTTGGAAGAGCTGTCTGGTAAGAGTGCAGACTGCAGGAAGGAGGGGGAGGTAATGCAGGTGTATATACAGTACTGTTTGCTCTGTTTTATAAAAGGGTTAATGCCAGTTTTCAAAACCAGCAGCATCCTTGGTGCCTCTGTGGCCCTACTTTCATTCTGTCCATGATGAGTCTGTTTGTCCCTGGATGTCCTTCCCAGGCAGCACAGTGGTGTGTGTGTGTGTATGTGTGTGTGTGTGTATGTGTGTGTGTGTGTATGTGTGTGTGTGTGTGTTTGCCCTTGCACAGTATGTAGATCCCAGGCTTTGTGGTTCACAAAAAGATGGATGGCCACAACCTTATAAAAGCGCTGGAGTTTATCACATGGCCATAAAGATTCCATTTCTCTTCTTTCCTTCTGACTCTTTCCCTGAGAAAGCACTCAGCATACCCACTCATGTCTGAGATGGGTGTACCACAGAGTCATCAACAATATTCACACTCCAGAGAAATAGAGAGAAAGCCAGGTGTGGCAGCCTAAACCTGTGAGTCCCAGCATTTGGGAGGTAGACAAGAGGATCAGGAGTTCAAAGCAAATGCCAACCACAGATGGATGAGATTCTGTTTCAATAAGAGTAATAAAGAAAGAGAAATGAAGGAAGGAGAGAGAGATAAAAAGAATAGAGAGGGGAAAAAAAAGCTTCCCCAAACAAATGGGCTCCAGTTTTGTATGAAATAACAGGGCAGGTAAGGACAGATGGCTTTGTAGTACAGTCAGCCCGTAGGAAGAACTAAAATAAATAACCGCCGCTTCAAAGAAAATGAGCAATCCCACTGTCGCCACAGAGGGCTGTGGGGACACATGCCTGCTCCCCTGCAGACCCCTGCCCGGTTCTGCACTCACTCTTCAGCCTGATTGAGTTCAGGGATGTTCTTTTCATGTCTTTGGCTTCCCAGGGACATGAGGAGTTGTGGTCAGGCACACCGGGGGGCTGAAGAGAGATCTGGCTGTGGAGAGAATTTCTATTTCTGACCAGCCCAATGCTTCTAGAAGGGCTTCCCCAGGGAGCTGGGATTCACCCCACCGTCCTGTGTGTGTGGCTGGGGGAGGGGAGTTTCTGAGGTCCAGCTAGGACACAGAGAACTAACTTGAGGCCTTTGGGTTTTGAATTTTGTTTATTTTATTTTTGTGACTGGGTCTCATCTAGCTCAGGCTGGCCTTGAAAACACTTTTTTTTGTTGTCTATTTTAAAAACACGTGTCTCTGTGTGAATACACAAGTGCATGTGTGTTCCATGTGTGTATATCTCTGTGTGAAAATACACAAGTGCGTGTGTGTTCCATGTGTGTCTGTGTCTCTGTGCGAATACACAAGTGCATGTGTGTTCCATGTGTGTATGTGTCTCTGTGTGAGAATACACAGGTGCATGTGTGTTCCATGTGTGTATGTGTCTCTGTGTGCGGATACACAAGTGCATGTGTGTTCCAGGGAGGCCAGAAGAGAATGTCAGGTCCTCTGGAGCTGGAGTCATAGACACCTGTACACCATTGTACACCGCTCGACGTTGATACTGGGAAGAGAATTCTGGTCACATGAAGAGCAAGTGCCCTTAACCACTAGGTTGTCTTTTCAGCCATGACTTCACACTCTCCTATAGCTGAGGATGACCTTGAGTTTCTGAGCTCAGATAACAGGGATGTGCCCCCACACCTGTTTCATATGTTGCTGGCTTCCGAACCTAGGGCATGTGCGTGCTAAGGGCATACTCTGCCAACAGGGCTTCACCCCCAGCCGTTTCACATTCTTTCAATAAGAAAATGTCTTGCAAACTTGAAACATCTGTAATGTTTTTTTTTTTTTAAAAAGTGACCTTATCTTAAAAATTTATTTGATTTATTGTGTGGGGTGCTTTGCTTGCATATGAACATATTATACCACATTTGTTCCTGGTGCACAAGGAAACCAGAAGAGGGCATTGGATGCCCTGGAACTGGAGCTACAGACAACTGTGAGCTGCCACGTGGGTGCTGGGAACCTAATCTAGGTCCTCTGCATGAGCAGCAATTGCTCTTAATCTCTGAGCCATCTCTCCAGCCCCTAACTATTGTTTTAAAAGCAGTTTCAGGTACATAGCAAAACTGAGCAGAGGGGCAGGAAGTTTCTGGGACCCTTGCCTGGGCTTATGCATCTCCATCGCTGGATTACCTGTCGCACTGGAGATCTTGGCTTCGTCAGCTGGGCTTGCATGGGGCAGTGCTTCACTTTAATTTTGCATCCTCAGATCAGTCGTAATGATTTCTTCCATAGCAGGAATCTGGACTGGCCTATGAGAGCCTCAGGCTCATTGGCATACACATGCTGCTTTCCTTTGCTCAAACACCCACGTGCCATTGGTGGATTTCAGTAGAGAACACTTGAAAAGTTAAGAGTCTCTGGCTCCCCATTTCCATTCCAGGTGACTTAGTCACCATCCTTTGCAAACAGGGTTGGAATCTATCGGAGAATATATGAAATTCTATTTACATATTTACATAAAACTAAAGACTCCCCAAGCCAGTCTTTGCTACTCTGACTTTTAGCTGCCGGCCTGGCCATGCATTCACCTGGGAGGTGCCGCTTGAAGTTGTTTTTCTAGTTCTGTTCTGGGTTTGCGAGTTTTCTTTCCAGGATTCTTGCTGCAGGCTGTGACCCACATTTGGGAGCCTCTGGAAGGCGGGGGTGGGGGATGGGTTGGGGGTGGGGGGGGGGGCGGGGGTGGGGGGGCGGGTGCAGCGCCTAGGGGTGAGACCAGGTGAGACCCAGGTGGAAACAGGTCTGCCGTCCTTTGGGTTCAGGGCATCATGGGCTATATAAGCACACTCAGTGACCTTGGCAACCTTGAGGTGCACATTGTTCTTGTGTGGTGAGAAAGAATGGCAGGCAGATATGTAGCAAATCATTTGGTGAGGGACACGAGGTTCTTTGGTGTTGCCTTTGATTTATGGGGAGAAACTGGACCAGCCAGAAAGTCAGGTGGACCAAAAGAGGTGGGATTTTCAATTTCTTCCTGATTCTGTGGTGGGATGCTGTTTGCTTTTTTGTTTGCAGATGGCTCGGCCCCTGGGGGAGGGAATGGAAGTGGGGTTTTGGCTTTTCTACATCTTCCTAGCCCTGATTGTCATTAGCAGACGATTGAGGGTGTTTAAGCTCTGCTGTCGTGACACACAGCGAAAATTATGGTATCCATAGATGCCCTGAAGTCTGGGATGAATCTAGTCACAGAAGGGCCGTTCCACCTCAAGTGGTGTGGGCTCCAGCTTCCACTGCTGGTTCCCCATTCCCAGCCACGTGACTGGAGCTGGGGTGTCCCATGCCATACTTGTTGGAAATCCTTGAGAATTATGGTTGCCAGGGACTTCCTTCAATCAGATAAATACCGTGAACACATAGCTCTGTATGTTTAGCCACTGTGGGGGTCCCCAACTTCCAGTGTTGGATACTTTGCAGCTATTCAATAAAATGGTTGATGAGTGATAGGTAAATGTTGGAATGAGTGTGGTTTTGACCGTATAACAGCCCCTGAATGTCTTTCTGAGGCTATGGGAAAGAAAGGATGACATGGAGTAAGTGTGCTGCTGTGCGTTGTACCGACCTGTTTACTTCTCAGGAGGGACCAACTTCCTTTCCTCTAGTTTCCTATTTCAGTAATTGCAGACAGACATAGGAATCAAAGTTTGTTGAATTATGAACTTATGGTGAAAAGAGCAATAAACAGAACAGGGTCAGTGCATTGCGGCTCAGTTGTGAGCAGGCTTTGAGGGAACAGAGATGCTGGGAGTTTGTTTGGCTCCCTCCTGAATCCTCTTGGGCCCCAGGCCCTTTGGTGATTTGCATGGCTGAAGTCACACTTTAATTTCTTGGGCACCTGCTCCCGAGGAACTGAAATTCTTCTGTGAGTTTTGGTGGGGGAGGGTTGAGGCAGGTGTTTCTGTTTTTGCAGTTACAAGAGGGGAAAAGAAGGGAACGGGCCATTCCACATACCTGCCCATCCTCTGAGGCAGCCGCCCACTGCTGGACATTGAGGTGACCGACTTGGTGTTTTTCTTATATAAGTAGCTTCTCGCCAGTTGTGGTCAAGTCAGGAATCTGTTAGCATGAGGAGAATGGGGGAGGGAACCATGTGCTTGTCATTGAGTGGCCCAGGTAGGGCTACCACCCATGGCTTCGCAAAGTTCACATCTTCTCCATTTTATGACACTACTCCTCCCCTCCCCCCCCCTCAGCCTCCCATGCCCTTGAGAAAGGCATGAGTGAGGACACGGAAACTACATGGAGTCCCTCTGGCCTGGACAGCATTCTGAAGAAGTTCATAAAAACAGTCTGGAGTGGTAGTACATGCATGTACTCTAAACGCTCGGGAAGTGGGGATAAGTGGGTCACCACACTTTGAGGTCAGCCAGGGTTACTTCCTGTCAAAAATAATAAATACATATCCATGAAAGTTGGGTTATCCTCTTCCTCAGAGAGCCTCCTGAGACCTGGGCCCCAAGGTGGCATCTGTCTTTCCTTTCATCTGGACCTGTCAGCCCCCATTATCCAACAGAAATTCACAGGGACTCCGCCATGCGGATGGACCCTTTCCCCAGTGCCGTATGACTTTGGTCAGTTCAACAGAGCGTTTGGGAGACGTTTCTAGAAGTCTGTGTTTAAATTTTCATCCCCCCAGGAAGTTATGGTTGTTATTTTCTCTAAAACATCACTGCCGATCATGGGGTTGACTAAGAAAGATAGAGCCTTTCGCTGTGCTGGCGGACACCTTTTAACCAATTACTCAACAGTTCTTCTTTGTAGAGCTCCATTACAGCAAAACATTTTTACAATGTTTGCAGGCGTTCTGATGTCTCTGGCTGTTCATGAAATGTAGACACTTTTCATGGAAAAGTTTGTCCTTTGGTCTTTGCCAACTGAAAGAGAAGTATCCCAGTAGAGAGACTTTCCTTGCTCTTTTAAGAAACTCACTTCAGCCAATTAGCTTTTAGAAAAATAAAACAAAAAACACACCAGTCGCAATTAAAACTATAATCACAATCAACTGGTGATTGTCTGGAAAGCCCAGGGATTTGGACAGGTAAAGAACCTACTTATGCCATTGTCCAATGTTCACGGAGCCTGGAATTTTCCTATACATTTATTCTTGTCTTTAGCCCAGAGACGTTTGCTTTTATGACTACAAATTCATCTGCTTCGCTTTCAGCCCGTCCTTAACCTCACTGGTGGAAGAATGTGCAAAGGTCAAGCAGGAAGGCCTGAATGAGGAGCCAAGGGTTCCTCCAAGACCTTCAGCAGAATCCCATTGGCTTTTCCTTGGCCACCTCTACCCAAAAGAGTAACCAGGAAGCTTTTTATCATAGCTGAGTACCTTCATGCCTGGAACAAAAACTGTTTGTTTTGTTTTGTTTGTGTGTGTGTGTGTGTGTGTGTGTGTGTGTGTGCGCGCGCGTATGTGTGTGTGGGGGGTTAGCATGAAGGGAAAGGTGGCTATTTCATGGCCAGTGTCTGTTGCGTCAGAGTGGCGTATGACATGCTTATGTATTGATTTGTCTGGAGCTAAGTTGTGAGCCAGTCACAGCCCCTTCACCCCACAGATAAGGGAACTACTTCATTTTCTTCTCTTGCCTCTGGGGGTGGGTGGGTGGATGGATGGGTGGCAAACTCTCAGTGGTACTTTTGACACTTCTGGGTGGGTCCTTATGTCCTGATCTCTTAACTGGCTGGAACATGTGTGGACTGTGAGGTTCTTTTCCCCTGGAGAGGTGGGTAGCAGGGAACAGGCAGTGTGTGTGTGTAGGAATCAAAAGACCTGATTATGCTTTCTCAGGAAAAGCAGCTAGCCAACAATAATTAAGGGCCCTCCTCTGAGGGCAGGGCCTGGAATCCGGCCTTCTGGAATGATCACAAAAGCCGTTGTAAGACTCAGGCCTGCCCTTGAGAAGTGCAAGCTAGGACAGCCTACGGTCATAGTTGGGTGGGAGAGACCCTGAAGAGGTCAATGGGAGAAGGAGAAAAGGCCATGAAGTCAGAGTAGCCAGGCGGAGATGTTGGCTGCCGTGTGGCGGGGTGGGGGGTGGGTTTATTTGGAACGGGTTTGTGGAGCTCCCCTATATGGTATGGTGTACGCTTTTGAGAATAAACAGCTTTGTTGGTTGGAACAGTGCCTTAAGCAGCCGGAAGCCTGGTGTGTTTTCTCTTTAAGAGCAGCCTGAGCCACTGGTGCTCAGGGGTGTTAGAGTACCCAGGGGACTATAACCCAGCGGCTCTCAAACTGGTATGAGTCTTAGATTGTACTGGGACCCTCTGGAAATACTCGCTAGGATATTGGATGTGTACTGTGTACCGACATATCTTGTGAAATTCTGAAAAAAGCAGGCTTGAGCCAAGCAACGCAAAATGCTCTTCTAAACTGCACAGTGAGTCTACCACCAGTGTCCTGTACACACACGTCAGGCCCTGCTGGGCCTGCTCTGTCCTACAGAGCATCTTCCAGAAGCCCTGCCTCCTATCACTAGGACCCTGGCTATTGACAGGACAGAGCTTATGACCCAAGGACCAGAGAGGCACACGTCAGCAAGCTACACCACACACTGAACATCTGTACTCAAAACTTTGCATTTTTGGAGTGAATGTTTAAAAAAAAAAAAAAAAAGTAAAAGAAGCAGCCATGTTACATCACAGTTTTGATTAAAGGCATCTTACCCTAGTCTCAAGATTCTGACTCAGTGGTGGGCTCTGGTGTGTGCTCACCCATAACTTCCCTGAGCTCAGCTGTTGTTCCCCCTCTAGTCCGGTACACTTATCCTGGCTAGTTGATTTGGGACATGGGTGGACTTTTCTGAGTCGATCGTGGTGCAGGCTGGAGTATTTTCCAGTCTCACACTTATTTTTAACCCTGTTCTTGTTCTTGGCATTGCCACTTCTTTTCTACATTCATTTTGAATTTTATTTGACCTTGAATTGTGAGGTTGCCTTCAAGTCACTTAAAAAAACTTTTAAAACCTGGCAAACAAGAATGTATTTGAAGTGCGTAGGTTTAGAGACTCTGAGCCTGGCTGAGGGCTGAGTCGCTGCTGCTCCCAGTACACTCCACCGTCCTTGAAGTGTGCTGGAGGCATTTGCCACCATCCCCATTTGCTTTTCCCATATGGCCATTGCTTTTTCCTTTATCTCTCTTTTCTTTTGTGCGTTTTGCTCTTGGACCTGCCCTTCCCTTCCTCTTTGGACTCTCTCTTTGCTTCTGTTTCTAGTAGCCCTGAACTTGGTGTTTTTCTGCTCTTAGAGTCTTCTCTTTCATTGGAGGGACGTGGTGTCCACAGTGTTTTGGACGGTATCACCCACAAGGTGTGTATTTTTACCTGCTGGGGTGGATTTCTCCCTCGTGTATGGACACTGTATGGCTTTTGCTCTGGATGTATGAGGAGCTAAGTGCTCTTAGAGTTAGACATGGATGAGGAATCTGATGGGTGGTTGGCTATCCCTGTCCCTCATTCTGTTCAGGTGAAGTACTGGGTCTGTAGCCTCAACAGTTTTTCAGCCCAAGTTAAGAGATCTCTGTTGTGTATTTTTTGGTGCTGAACATGTAGAATGGAGATACGTGAAACTCAGCTGCTCTTCCTAGAGGTCTGTAAGCTTGGAGCAAGCCCTGGGTACCAGTCATCTTCCCTCTCCCTTTCTCCAGCTGCACCTATCTAGGCCTAGGGGATTCCCTGCTGTGTGACACCTTCTTAATTGGGTCTCTGGTCACCTCCTTGGCTGAATCCAACCCTGCTGGAACTGCGGAAGCTTTGCTCTGACTACCTCACTGTCTACAGCAAGGGTGCTCACTCTTGGAGGCAGGTCACAATGACCTCGGAGCTTAGAAGACAGTGACATTAATGTCACAGCCTCAGATTTGGGTTCAGTGGGTTTGGAAAGTTCGTCCTTCACACAGGATCCCAGACCCTCTTCCAGAATCCACGTCTCAGGAGCAGAACGGCTCCACATCACACCTGTGCATGTTAATAATTTTTCCACCACACATATGAATTATTACTAAAGTAATGTCTAAATAAGCACATTGGAACAGGAAAAAAACGCATTGAATTGCTGTAGTTAAATATATGCAAATACTATAACTAGTTAGATACTGTGCACTCTGGGGATACAGGTAGGTAGATTAATTTTTATCAAAGTTTCCCCATATTCTGGTCGCTGTGTTTTGATACTTGGAAACAGTATTTTTTTGAAATTCAAGCATTACTATATCATTCCCCCTTTTGTTTTCCTCCCTAAACCTGTCCCGTTCTCTCTTTCTCAAGTTCATAGTCTCTGGTCTCTTTTTCTTTAACTGATGGAGTCTCACAACTGACGTCTTGTTTCTCTGGGTTTTGCAATCTTTTCGCCCACTCTTCTCGCTGCGTTCTCTGAGTGTCAGGTGCAGGAGTTGTGTTGTAGATGGATCGGTTAGGGCTGGACGCCACATAATCTCTTGTTCTCTGCATTTTGATCAGTTGTGGTTTTTTTTCTGTAATGGTCTCCTTCAGTTGCAAAGAGAAGTTTTTTGCTGATGAGAGAAACATTTTTCTGTGAGTCTGTGCTTATTAACTTTGGGAACTGCTGGCTGAGCCTTAGTCTGACCACCCTGGCATGTGGCTTCCTGGACCCTCGGCATTGTTCAGTGTGTTAGATCCCGAGGCCAGATGAGGCTGAGGGAGTTCAGAAAAATGAGCCCCCTCCCCAGAATGCCTCCTTAGGGATCGGTCAGCTCGTCATCTGTATTGGGATCCCCCTGCACCTCTTGACCAGAACTCCATACATCTGTCCACTCAAAAGCCCCAGCATGCGCCGAGGCACGGATCTGGTCAGTGTTTTGTTGAAATCAGTCGGGCAGGAGGTCTGTGTACAGCTTGTACTCTTTGATAGTTTGAACTGACGGCCTCACCTGGCTCTGTGTGTTGCTCAGCCTGCCTGGCAGAGTTTGCCGTGTCCTGACCTCGGGAGGTGGAAGCAGGAAACTCAAGCTACGCAGTTTTACTAGAGAAAACAGATAAAGCGTCTGAGAGCTGAGATAGGTGCACAGGTGACAGGTGCAGGCCCTCCTCCCCTCACGGCCTCCCGCAGACAACCCTCACGAACCTAGCAGACACAGGAAAGGTGGCCCCAGGAACGCAGAAGGAAGGAGCGCTTAAGATCTATTCACAGGAACGGCGGCCCCTCAGCTTCCATGGTTCCCCATCCCATGCTTGAACCCTGAGATGCCAGGCGAGCTGAAACAAAGTATAGGTTTTGAGGGTGTAAAAGATTTTTGCTTCCTAAGAGATGTCCCCCTCAACAGTCTGCCAACCAATGCGAGAAAAGGCCATTGCAGTGGACGTCTTGGAGGCTGTCCAGGGGTAAGTTGGAGGCGTCAGAAAATTCACAGAAATGGAGCACATGTTTTACCTGCATAAACCCACCTGGGCAGAGCTCTAGACAGCTACAGATAGCATTCTCTCTGTGTTTCATAAAAAGAGTCACCCGTGCAACTCACTGCAAGGCTCCTAAGGCTGGAACTGGAAACTGCACCAGGACATCTTATTTCCTTTGCACTAAATGCTTTGCCAGCCCACATTAGTCTGTTATGCAGTCCTTTTACAGTGATCGTTCTGTTCTACCTGACATGAGATTTTCTGTAAACTGGTTTGAAGTTAAAGAAATTGAAAATGTCAATTTTGGGTTTGCTGAGTTCAGGGGCTCGTGTAATTTTATTTATTTTGGCCTCATTGGTCTCATTTGTAACGGGCAGTGGGAATAGTGGTTTTCATTTCACAGAGTTGGTACGAAGAGGAATTGAGATTACTTCTGAGGAGGAGGAGAAGTGGACTGCCACAATTGTCAGGTGGCATTAAGTTCTAATTATAAGGCATTCTTGAAACTGCATCTCCATGTCTCTGTAAACAAACCAAAACATGCTTGTTATTATACATGATTATCTGTCTGCCTATCTATCCATTCATCCCATTGATTTATCTGTGTGTATCTGTCTGTTCTGTCTGTCTACCTAACCTATCTAACCTATCCATCCGTCTCTCCATCCTATCTATCTGCCTTCCTTCCTGTTTTTCCTCTCTCTTCTATCATCTACCAACGTCTCTCTTATCGCTCTATATCTCTACCTGTCTGCCAATCATAACCTATGCATCATTTATCACCTTCATCATGAAATTGTCCGGGCCATCCTGAAATGGCTGCAAGTGATTCAGTCAGATGCCCAATGGATTGTGTGATGTTCTTCCCTAAAGTCATAGCTCCTCATCCTTTCTGAGCCTCCGTGAATCTTACCTACCCCACTAGTGTGCCTGCAGCCACTGTTTTTGGGGTCCCCTTTCCTCTGTGTATTCAGGGTCTCTGAGAAGAACTGGGCAGCTCTTGTCACATCAGAGCATTTTGGGTTAGGATCTTCTGGGAGACTAGTAAACCAAAGCAGGCTTCTCCTTTGTCAACGTTTTGAGCAGCTCTGTATCCCCACTTCCTGCACTCTTCCTCTGAGGGTGAGAGGTAATGGGTGGAATTATCAAGGAGGGAGTGAGGTACCATGGCAGTGACCATGTCCTGGTAGACACTTAGGGGGTGTCTGTACTCCTGGACGTTTGGAATAAAGGAAAATGTTTCCCTGTAACTCCTAGCCGAGCATCCTTTGCTGGTTTGTTTGTGGTGGTGAAGCCTGAGGGCTGCACGCTGTAGGCTGCTTGGCTCCCATAGAATATATAGATGTGTGATAGGTAAGAACATGGAAATGTTATTGCTAGCCCGTAGGCTAGTGGTTCTCACCCTTCCTAATGCCATAACCCTTTAATACAGTTCCTCATGCTGTGGTGACCCCCAGCCATAAAATTTGTTTTCTTGCTTCTTCGTAACTGTCTTTTGCTACTGTCATGAATCATAATGTAAATATCTGATATGCACGCTATCTGATACGGGACCCCTGTGAAAAGGTCTCCACCCGCAGATTGAGAACCACTGCCTTGGGCAGTAGGTATATACAGCGTTACAAATTATTTGTCTTCAGCTTCTCTGGGGCTCACGTTTTCCCAATGAGAGTGATGGAGGAAACACGACACCCCTTTCTGGAGGATGACCCTGAGCTAAAGTATAAACGGTGACCCCGGCTATGGGATATTTAGGGCATGGAATCTGGGGCCGATGCCTCAAAGCTTGAGAGCTGAGGTAGGTGGGGAGAGACTTCCCCAGCCCTATGGAGGAGTATTGGAGCAGCGAGCCTGGCTGCTGTGGGGATAGAGGGTGGAGAAGGAAGCCAAGAAAGCCCTAGAGAGGAGGTGGGTAAGAGGAGACTCTTGGTTGATCCCTTATCCCCGCGGAAGCCAAAACTTGCTCAATCCGAGCTCTGAGCATCATGGGTCCTCATATTCTCGTAGAGAGAATGGGTGTTTTGGAAGACAGAGTTGATGTCTGGGAAACATCTGGTTCTCACATGTGGGAGTAGAACGCCTAGCAAGGGGAACCACAGAGGACCGTTTTGCCCAGTCTCCCACGCGGTGTCTCTCGGTGAACTGCACTCCGTTTATACAGCTGCGCAGAGGACTCTGGAATGCTGTTCTGAGAGTGAAACCACTTTTAATTCCAGCAGATGGGTCTCCAAGCCGGTCTTATGTAACACTTGATGGCCTTTTCCTGCTCCTTCAAATGAGTGTTGGGGTCTATAGGAGGAGCAGTACCCTAAGAAGGGTGGTGTCCCATGCCCTTCCCTCTTGTCAGCTCTTCATCCCCCATCCCCCACCCACGCCACCCCAACCATCTCTTTTCAGCTCCCCAACTCCCCTGACTTCTGCTTTTAGAGGGAGCAGAAGCAAAGGGCCTTCTGTCTCGCCCGGGAGGCTGGGGAACAAGGGACAAAGGCCCTTTAAGAGATGGAGACAGGCCAGAGTGTTGCAGATGTGAGGTTACAGTGTGTCAGTGGGGGTCCAGGAGCTGCAGTCAGCTTGTTAGCTGAGGCCTAAGTATGGGGCTCACTTGTGGGTTCTGGAAAAGAACTCCCCTGCTGCCGCTGTTGCTGCGGAACATTCAGCCCCCTTCCTGGAGCCTCCTCAGAGCCCAGAGGGAGCTCAGACTGTTCCCTCAGCGTTTTTGGAGGTCTGTTCTAAGTTAAACTCTTGCTGAGTCGGTGCAGTGAATGGCCTTGGCGAGCCTGGCCTGCAGCCTTATCAACATCTCTGTCTAGAAACACAGAGGAAGCTTCCCTGCTAGTTCCTCTCAACTGCTGGAGTAACTGATTTTTTTTTTTAAATTTTCACTGTTTATAAAACTCAACCATTACCGTTATCTCTTTTAATTCATACTGCCTTCTAGAAAGGCTGGATGTCGCCATGGTGACATGACTTCTCACTGTTAATTTCGTTGCTCTGGTTATCATCTGCCTATAGACGATGGATACCTCATTAACCCCTTAGCCGGGGTCTCTCTACAAGGTGATCATCTGGTCCCTGCACTAGACTGTCCACAGGCTCCTCAACCACATCCCTCCAGGCCTAAATTTGTAGCATTGCCCCAGACCCATCTCCCACCTGAATGAACAGTGAGGTCGCGTGCCCTTGGCATCATCTTCCCCTTAAATCCAGCTGTTCTCGCACATCTGCAGCCTGCCTTCCTGACTGCTAGCTGCTCCGTGTACTTTGTCTTTTCCTTGGCTGCATTGGTAGGACAAGGTGAGCCCAATTTTCTGGTGGGGTAGCCTGTGAGCGGCTCCCTTGGAATGTGCTCTCTCTTCTCTACTTCCTGTGTCCCTGGGATTTATGAGAAGTCTTTGGGACGGTTGCTCTGCTTGTGTCACTCTGGTCCTTTTAACTCCACAATGACATTTACGTGGCTGTTAGGGTAACCACGCGACACCCAGTGAGGCCTAGAGCATTCTCTGTGGTTTGACCACAGTTATTTCTGTTCTCAGATATGAACGCCTTTCCTTTCTTTTTTTAAAAATTGTATTTCATGTGCACGAATGTTTGCCTGCTTGTGTGTACGTGCACTATATGCATGCAGGGCCTGCAGAGGCCTGAAGAGGGCGGTGGAGCCCCTGGAATTGGAGTTTCAGGTGGTCGTGAGCTGCCATGTGGTGTTGGGAAGCCAGCCTAGGCCCTCTGTTAAGGGCAGCAAGTGCTCTTAGCTGGCCAAGCAATCATCTCTCCAGCCCCTTCCCACTCTCCTTTCTTAAAGCTCTTTAAATACATGTATTCCTTCTTGCACTGGGGCCTTTGCCCCTGGTTTCTCTATCTGGCCACCTCGACCTTTTCCTTTGGTCAGTTCACATCCTTCTGGTCTAGCTCAAGGCATAAGCCAAGAACTCGCTGCTCTGGCCTTAGAGGAGAGAGGTTCCAGCATGCCCTCTTTCTGGCTCACTCTTATTTGATCGACGTCTTGTCTGTTGTTAATGTGAGTTCCAATAGAGCAGGGGGTCTCTACCCTTCCCATCACTGTTGCCCACCCCTGTGCCCAGGACTCAGAAAGATTTGTTGCATAAATAATTCTCTCATCAGAGTTCGAGATGCATAATCGTTGGCTTAAGGAATTGCTCTTCGGAATGCACGGTGTGATTTCGTGAGATGTTCTCAGATAGCTAGACATCAGGTGAAAACTTACACAGTAAACTTTGGGAGGAGCTGAAATGTCCATTTAGAAGGGGAGTCCTTGGTTGCTTGCCCAGTATCGAGGGCTGGTGCCACAGTACACCAGGGTTTGTAAGACGAGAGATTTAAGGTTGAACTGTAGGAATAGCTGAGGCCCCGTCTCTCTACACTTCCATGTTTTCCTGTGTAGCCCTTGGCACTTGTATCTCAGATCTTCTGGGGCCTGTGTGTTCTCAATGTGGGGCATCTCCTATCGCTGTTGGCTGCTTCCTCCTTCAGAAGAGTACAGTAGACTGACTTATGGTGAAGTTGGTTCCTCCAGCTCCCCAGGGCTCTTTGGCTTTCTGTTGCATTGTTCAAAGAGACCTGGTACCCCTGGGTTGTCCAGAAAACTGTGTGCCTTGCTTCAGTATTAAACTAGTTCCTAGTTCCTCACAGTTCACTACTTTTAAGGCGTAGTCACTTTGAGCTCATGGATTCTTTGGTGGACCCAAGTCTTCTGGCTGAGGCAAAGCTATGAGAAAACGGTCTGTCTGCAGCACTCAGACCAGCATTAGCTGAAGGGGTGGAAGCCACTTTTGGATTTCATACCAGCTTCACTGTTTTAAGTTCCTGAAGGGAGAGAGAGAGAAAGAGAGGAGCAGAGGTGGTGAGGGAGGGAGGAGGAGGAAGGGAGAGTAAGAGAATGAGAGATGAATGAACCTTCTTCCTGTTTGCACTGGATTGGGAATGTTCCCCAAGTCCAGCAGGAGGATTCTGCTGCCAGGGTGTCCATCTGGATACCTGCTGGCAGGAAAGCACAAGTATTTGCCCGTGAATATTACAGAGACCTTAGTGTTTAGTTCCCTCGATCAGATGTGCATGGAATTCCAAATAAGAAATCTCCTTATCCTAGATTCATGCTTTTCCCAGTTTCTTAGCTAGAAAAAAAAATCTGTCTTTATTGTTTATTATAAAAAAATAACATAGAAACTAAAAAGCAAAGCCCTGGATCCCTCAGAAATCCATTATAAATTTTCCCCAGCTGCCACTTATTCTGATAGACCATCACCCACCGCTCGCTATGAAAGTCTTGACAGGGCTGTGAACTATAGTCTCCTGTCTGTTGGGCTGCAATCCTTGTGTTCAGCAATAGAAGCCTTCCTATTTCAATACCTATCCATCCTCTGTAAGTATGCTTGTAGTTTCTTAATTAACACCCACTTACAATGTTCAGCTGTTTACCATATTTTGCCCTTTGAAATCCATTGTCCTTGTTTCTAGCTAATGAGTTCAGGGGGTGAGATCTGCCCGACTCGGTGGCTTTGCTGAGACGGTCTGAGAAGCCCAGGGTTCAGGCAAGGCAGTTTGGCACAGGGAAGGCAGCCCAGGACCCGCGCTGAGGACATGAGTTCTGCGCACACTACCGCATTGTCACACAAAGTAAGCTCTGCTGACTGCCCTCCCACAAACCCCTGAATCCCACATAGCCCCTTCTGTGCCCGCCAATTTTTGACATAACTCAAACTCTTAGAATAAGCAAGCAGTGCTAAACTCTGTCCAGATTTGATTATTTTCTTTCCAGTTTGTGTTTAGCGCACAGAAATCCCACTGACTTTATTTCGGGACTCAGATGATGCTGAGGTTGGAGGCCTGCCATCCTCCGGGTCTTTTAGAGGTGTGGGTATTCCCAGAATCTCACAGAGGGGCACACAGTCCTAAAGTGACTGGAGCTAGGTGTGTGTCTGTGTGGTGTTCAGGGAGCTCCCGTAAGCCGGCGGTATGGCTGAAGGAGAAAGCTGTTCTCAGAACAAGGCGCATGCTGTTGGCTTCAGACAAGTGGTGTTTAACGGCCCCGCTGGCCCCTTGCCCACCCTGCAGCCCTGTGGAATGTGCTCTGTCTGGACTGCACTCCTAGTCAGCCAGGCCCTGACTCAGAGAGAGAGGGCTGAAGCCTGTTCTCTAGGCCTCACCCTAGGCCATCCCCCTCATTCCAGAGGCCCCCCCACTTACCTGTAGAAACTCTCTTATTTTTTTTTCCTTCCTCTTATGGTTTCTTTTTTACATGGGCTTTGTTCAGAGTGTAAAGCAGAGGACCGCGTCTGTAAGAATTCACACAGAACTTTGGTCGAGATGCAGCACGCCACTCTCATGTTAGAGGTGCGTCAGAGAAGAAGGAGAGATGGCCCTGTGGTTGGGAGGAGTAAGTGACCAGGTCCAGCTCCAAGCACCCACATGGCAGTCTACAAACTGGACTTGCAGACAGTTGTGAGCCACTATGTGGGTACTGGACACCAAGAACAATTCCTCCAAAAGAGCAGCAAGTGCTTGTAGTCACTAAGTCATCTATCCGTCCCTCTTTAAGTTTTTATTCTGAAAAAGTCGAAACCAAAGGGAAGTCATATAAACAGCGCAACAGGGCCAGGAGGAAAAGACTCTTGATGCCGAGCCTAGCAACCTGAGTTTGAGCCTGGGATACACATGGTGGAGGAGAGAGCTGACTGCTTCAACTTGTCCTCCAATCTCTGCACCATCGTGGCACACATTGCCCCAAACCCCTGCATAAATAAATAAAAGTAATATAAATTTTAGAAAACAAATAAGCAATCAAAAACCCACTGCAACAAAGATGCTTATTTTTCAATTAAATTCTCCAGTTGTTAATATTTATCACATTAACTTATCTCTGTGTCTTTCCATGTACGTGTATACGGTTTTATTTTCTGTTTTACTGTTTAAATTTTTTTTTGAGAACTTCATACATTCCAACCACATCTATATCATTCCTGCCCCTCTCCTGTATCCCCCGTTCTTCCCATGTCCACCCTTCTAAGCTCATGACATTGTCTTCTTTCTTTATTATTGTTACATAAGATACACATGTGTAAAAAGTCTACTGAGTGTATTTATAATTTTTTGGATGTACTTTTGTCCAGGGCTGACAATGTGGCATTGGATGACCTATGTGGGATCTCATTCCTGATGGATGGTTCTTCTCTTATCAGCTATTACCTGGCTGTAGCTCTTCATCTAGGGGTGGTACCTTGTGGAATTCCCCATCCACGTTGGCGTGTCAACTGTTGTCATTAGGTAGGTCTTGTTTAGGCAGCCATATTGTTGAGAGTTCATTGGTGCAGCTTCTCTGTCGTGATTTGAGGACACTAGCTGGCAGCAGACTTCCTACTCTTCTGGCTCTTAGAATCTTTTTTGTCTCCTCTTTTGTGATTTTCCCTGAGCCTTAGGTATATAGGTATAGGAATTATGTTACAGATGTATAATTGGGATTGTGGAGTTGGGCACTTATTCAGTGCTTTTATTTATTTATTTATTTGTTTATTTATTTATTTATTTGTTTGCTTGCTTGCTTAATAACTCTTTGAAAGCTCATTGAGACATAATGACATCACCCCAGAATGCTTAGCAAGTGTCTTTGAAGATCCAAGACATTTCCTTGAATAATCTCAATCTCAAAGTCATACTGCTTAAAAATTTTTACTCTGTTACCTTTTATGTCCATGCTCACATTGCTCCATTTGTCCCCAAAATATTCTTTGTAGATGTTCCTGGTTTTACTCAATACATAGATCAAATTTACCTATGTGATGTTATGGGCATCTTCATCTCCAGCCAGGAGCCATTTTCCTTTGCTTCCTGAAGACTCCAGGTCCTGCTGTGCTTCCAGACGGTCACACTCTGCTCCTTCTGACCACACAGTGCTTGACACATCATCTCACTGGGTGACACATCTTCTTTTTTCTTCTCTCGTCTTCTCTTTTCTCTGCCTTTTTTTCCTTTCTCCTTACTCATTTTCCTTTTTTTCCCCTAGCTCTCTCTCTCCTCCACTTTTCACTAAGGTATCTGCCAAGACAGAGTAGAAGCAGTACTGTGGTGTGCTGGGAAAAGTGCGGGCTTTTGAAAGTCACACGAACATATCATGCTGGCAAGTCTTTCCTGAGTGGCTCCCTTGTAGGATCTTGGGAAAGGTATTTAACCCTAAGTGCTCCTCTCCCACAATGAGAAGAGTTCTATCGATCTTGCAGTGCTGTGTTAAAGATTAGAAAACATACATCCCAAAGCAGAGTTCCCGGCACGCAGATGGTGCTCAATACTTGGTGACCATTAGGTACTCACATGTTAGTGTTTGGACCAGGGAAGGGGAACAAAATGAGACTGATGTCTGGGGTGGAGTTCAGTGCGGGCTCTACCAGATAGGATGGAACTTTGAAAGGTGGGTACTGATCTCAGAAGCAAATACTGAAGCTAAACTCCCGTCAGAAAGTATGGGGCTTGGCAACAAGAATTCAAGCTAAGACTCAGAACCAACTGTCCCATTGGGTTCAAGTGAACGGCCACGGTGGCTAGCTATTGAGCCATTCGTGAGCATCTCTTGTTTGCGGTTCACACTGGGGATGAAAGGGGAGGCCGGGAGCTGCTGTGGCAGGAGGCCGGCTCTCAAACAAAGCCCAGCATTGATTTCCTTTTTAGAACTGCTGGTGACAGGATTACCACGGTTAGACTTCAGAGGGGGCTTCTCGGCCTGCGTCCTTGGCCTCAGGCTAGACTTTCGGCTCTAGATGGTGATGATCCCTCCATTATGAACTCACAGTCAGACTCCTGTGCTGGTCTAAAATCATCTGCATCTGCCTCTGTCGGCGTAGGCTCCGGGGGCAAAGCCCCATGGATGAGGTGATTGAAAACACTGGTTCTGGAGACTGAAGGTCCAAGGTCGGCATGCCAGTATGGTGTGGTTCTAGTGAGAGCCACCTTCTGGCTTGCATGCTACTTCTTCCTGCCATGTCCTAACAGGATGCTCAGAGGGAGGGGGAGGAGGAAATGAAAAAAGGTAGGGAGAGCAAGCTGCATATGCTTTCTGGTTTCTTCTCATGAGAACACTAATCCGTCATGAGGACCCTGGGTTTTGTGATTTGACAGAAACACAAGAACCTCCTGAAGCCTCTGTTTCGCATTGCAGGCTGGAGTTTCAACATACAGGTTTGAGGGCTCGATTATCCTCTCCTTCCATGGCCTATCTCCCCACACTTGGGAACCTCTAATATGGACATTACCTTGATGCGCGGGCAGTAGCAAGCGATGGAACTACAGTTCTAACTAAACATCCTCGAGGATCTCATGAGAGCTCCCCTACTGGATGGGGTATTCCTTTCTGCCTCGTATACATTCCTGTTTATACTACTCCGTATTCCAGACATGAACCTGAGGCAAAATGTTCTTGTTTATTCTCTGTAAAACCTCCAAATTGAACTTCTTATAGCCTCAAAGTGGAGCTTTCTCCCACCTCTCTTCAATAGAGGCCATTGTTCCAGACTTTCCTTCTTCGCACTGAACCATGGTTAAAGTCAACATAGGATTCATATCAGGGCCCAGAACGGCTAGCATTTCCAGATTTCTTTGTGTGCAGAATTTGCTTTTGTTTTTTACCTGCTTTCTGCAAGAGCATCTTATTATCATCCAAGCTTGTCAGAACATAGTGCTAAAGAAGTATTTAAGCGAGACATATAATCCAAATACCATACAAAGAGTGGATTATATAGCAATATCTGTTAGGAGATACTATAAGATGCAGTCAGTTCTAATCTTTCCCCTTTCTGGAAGAGTCTCATGGCTCTCCACACACATACCTCTTTTCTTTGGCCAGGATCACCTATAACTCCCTTCCCAGTCCCTGCTCTCCTGAGTCCCTCATCCTGTTGGCGAACATCAGGGCTCTCTAGTTGGTGACCGGTGGTTCTTCCTGTGTGTTCCTCAGATCCTAGGCAGTGATGAGAACTTGTAAGAAGGGCAGACTCTCCACAGATCTAGTAAATTAGAAACCCGAGGGGTGTCCACGTTTTAGTGAGTGCTCCAGGTGATTCTGATGCACCCCAGTGGTTAAGATTTCCTGCGTCAGATTAGATGGAGTCTGTGGGTATCTATCTCCTTATTGACTCTGCCCTCATAAGTAACAGCATTTTGTTTTGGTTGTCTCTAGACGTCAAACCACTGTAAGTGGAGTGAGACATTGAATGGCACCCCCATGGTCAATTCAATTTAGATGAGCGCTCATGGTTTGTGCCAAAGTGTAGCAGATGGTAGCAGTATTCACTTGGGCACTGAGGGCTTCTTTGTTCTTACTCCTCGGTCATGCGTGTGGCCCATGCCCCCTCTTGGAGCGTCACCAGTGCTTCCTGACACCGGGGTTCTTTGAAAGGTGATACAAGGAAATATTCCAGAAGACCTAGTAGCATTGACCCAATCACCCATGGACTCTCTTAACATTTTAATGCTAGTGATATCCAGTATCTCAGTTGGGGTTCCCAAGCCTCAAAAAAAAATGGCTTTGCCATTGCTTTGCTTTAATTATTCTATGGGAGAAGTTGAAGGCCTAAATTAGTAACATTCCGTAAATTTCTGTCCTGTTTTATTCTCTATTAGTTTTTGTTTTCTTTTCTTACAGTGGTTGTAAGTATATTTGTGTGTAGATGTGGGTGTGCGGTGTGTCTGAATGACAGCAGGAAGGCAGGCTGAATTTGCTCATTGGAAAAAGGTCAGTTATCTGAGAGGAAGGGGTGGTGCTGGGGTTTGGGGCGGGCTCACTCTCTTGCCCTTTGATACCTAGATTGGGGGTGGTTGCTTTCAGAGGGCCAGTATACGAGTCCTTCCTTTATCTAACTCGCTTCCATAGCAGGGTAATCTCTGTAACAGACGTAGGTTCTGTTCACTGTTGGTTTTCAGGTTCCTGTGACCTGAAGAAAGGGGGAGAATGCAATGACTTTGTAAGCAGTGTTTCCAGGAAATTCAGTATTGGGTTTCCTTTCCTATGACATCAGCTTCTCTCCTGCCCCTCGGTGTGGGGTTGCTAGGGGCAGGGATGGCGTAGGGTGGGTGCGGTGGGATGAAGTGGTGGCCCGGCACAAAGCCAGCCTTCTCGTGAATGACCTGGGTTTTTGAAGTGGCTTACAATCCTCGCATTTGGCAAGTCAGGAGCCTCGGTACTTCATTCTCTGCATCAATGGCGTGAAAGGGTCAACGCATGGGGGAATATTTCCCCACCACAACACATGACTGGTCTGGAATGTGCTGAGAGCTGCTGGGTAAACTGAGGCTCTCTTTAGCATGGTGATGCCCTGGGGAATGTGTTTCTCCAGAAACCAGGTTGTGACGAAGTCATTTTCTGATGTCATCACTTGTTCATTCTTTGTCTTTGAACAGATGTGCCAAATCCTGCCTTAAGCACTGAGGAAAAATAGTTTAAAAAGAAAGGGTAATGAAAGGTATAAATGTTTCTATTTTATTATCATAAAAATACACCGAGGGGCTGGAGAGGTCACTTAGTGAAGTGCTGGCCTTCATGCATGAGTATCCGAGACTGATTCTCTAGAATCCACATTTAAAAAAAAAGTCAGGCACGGTGATATCATTTGCTAACCCAGTGCTCGAGAAAATGGACACAAGTGTCTCTCTGAGGCTTCTTGGCCATTCATTCCAGCCTACTCTGCAAGTTTGAGGAAAATGAGAGATCATGTTTCATAAAATAAGGTGTGTGGCTATGATAGTAACACCTGAGGTTGTTCTCTGACCAACCACACATGTGCACGCACAGATACACACACACACACACACACACACCACTTAGTAACATAAATCAAGCAATGTCTAGTCACAGGCTCCCACTGTGTTTATAATATAAGAAGAAGGGTTTCAGGAGGACCAGCAGGGACCTTGGATGAATTCCGCATCCCGATATTCTAGTGTAAATACGGTTCATGAAGGATGAAGTTAGGAGAAAATTTAAATTTGGTCCGATATGAGAGAAAAAAGAAACCAGAACAAAAAGAGAAGGGGATGGCAGGGGCAGGGGTGGCCATGACACCAAAGATTAATCTAGAAATTTTTCCATTAAGCTTAGAATACAGAGTGTGCCCCTGAAGGCAGAGGGACTGATGCTTGTTTGAGGACAGCTGTGAGAGGAGCTTGGGCTGTCAGAAGCTCGTGCAAGGAGCAGCAAGGCAAAGAGGAGGGGCCTGGAAACTGCAAGGCTGGGTGCAGTTCTGATGGATGAAAAGTTACTGGAAAACACACAGAGCTGATTGTTAAACCCGTCTTTGTGAATAGCCGGGGTTTGGTGGAGTTTGTTCAGAGAGGGCAGAGTCTGGCTTAGTGCTGCAGGAGTGGGGCTTTGTAAACATGAAAACCGGAGGAGCTTGGGGAATCAGCAAGGAACATACCAGGGTACTGGAATGAGTGAGGTACAACAGGGAAGAGGCCTCTTCATGAAAATCTGGGGGACCCAAAAAGCTGGGAGAGGCTGCCTGAGTGTCCTGTTAGACTCCATGTCTCACGTCACTTCGCTAGTTACAAAACCTGGTTGGCTGGCACGCCCTAAGAGAAAATCAGTGTGCCAGGAGTGATGGGGGTTTGTGAGGATCGGGTGGAGGGCTGCAGTTCTGGAATAGATAATTGGAGAGGACCGGATTTGTGCTGTGGTTTGTGCCTGGACTCACAATAGTTATTCACATGGATGAAGGTCTGGCCAGGCTGCTGACATGTAGTGAGAGACGGGAAACAAACGCAGACATACGTAACTTCTTAGGAAGAGGCTCATTTTATGGCAAAGCAGGTCATGGTGGGAAAAGGTGGGCTTGGTGGTGGCATGTGTTTACGTAAGTTGGAAGAGGCAGGAAGGCCTCTTAGATATTGAAGATGGTAAAGACGTGGTCAAGGCAATGGCTGGGAAAAGAAGTTCTTAAGATATATAAATATATGACTGTGGGGTGGGGAGTTGAACAGCCCTCATACACTTGGAGCAGAGCGAGCAAGGGAAGTGGGAGGAGGGACTGGTACCTGGAGGAGGCAGAAGGGGGAAGAGGTAGCGGGGCCTGGAGAGCAGCTGTTGGTCCTAAGTGAGGGTGGTGGCTTGGTCTTTCATGACCCTTTTCAAATGTGCGACTGGAGCAGTGTTGAAGGCAGGGCCCTGGCTACCATAGGAAGTTATGTGATGCTTTAAGGTTGACAGAATGAAGCTTTGTAACTGTTAGGTTGTTTGACTGCAAATCTCTTAGGTCCCTCACGGTGGGCCTCCCACTGGCAGTGCCTGGCTTTGGGCCTGATGTTAGGTGGGGTGACGGGAAGGGAAATGGAGGGCTAGGGATGATAGGTTTGGCATTAATTCGGTCACAGGGGATGGGTGCTTTCTAGGAGTTCTATGACTCGCAAAGGTTAAGGGTCAGCTGTAAGACACTGAGCGGTGGTGGATTAAGGGGCCCTGGTCTCAGTTGCTAGGATTGCTTCTGCCTGCCAGGAAACACAAAAGAAGGAGCATGAGAAAGTCCAGGGACAGAGTGTAGAGACGGGTGGTCATGGTCAAGGTCTAGAGGCTGGTGAGGGGCCACTAGGCAAGAAAAGAGGTGTCATGAGGCCAAACATTCAGCCGGATGGTTAAATGCTTACCTAGAATGCTTGAAGCCTTGGGTTCTGTATCCACCATGGTGTACAAACCATCAGTTCCCCCAAAGCTTCATCTAGGTTTGCTATGCATAGGTCCTACCTTTTGAGGCTGAGGCAGGAGGATCACTTGAGCTTCCCATCATCCGGCTTGACCTATATATTGCAAGGTTAATTTTAAAAGGTCAAGCAGAGACAGCATAGGTCAGCGTCTGCTGGTCAAGCCTGGCAGCCTGACTTAGGAATGCCTCTGTAATTCCAGCACACTTGCAGCAAGATGGCAGGCAGAGATAAGGGAATTAGAATCAGGCTCGCTAGCCTAGAGTCTGCAGCAGAGAAACAAAGGAAACCCTGCCTTAGAAGCAAGGAGGAAGGAGAGAGCTGAACTACACAGGGGTGTAGGACAATGGAAAAGCTTTAGTTCTCTAGGGAGCAGCAACCCCTTAAAGAAGGGCGGAGAGTTGCCAGGTGTAGAAATGGGCAGGGAGGGTAGTTGCTGTCGTCAGGAACTGTGTGTGAGAGCTGGGCACGCTGCAGGTGACACAGTTGCTACTCTCCTTTTCTCCATCCACACTGAACTATCTCTGTGCGCACATGCACATTTAGTTTTGCATTTATTTGCGGTCAGCTGTCTCTTGAGCTTGCATCTTCATGAGCAATCTTATAAACTCAACTCTCATTATTCCTTAGGGGCAGTATTACACAATGTAAAATTCATTAACCGTGTAATCAGACATCTGGTGGTTTAAATTCTCGCTCCCACACATTCCAACCGCGTGCTAACCCAAGTCTCGGTTTACTGCGCACAAAATGGGTCCGATCGTATTTACCTAATAAGGCAGTTGTGAGAATTCGCAGTAAATTCGCACTGTTTTTTTTTTACTAGATGTTAAAAGCACCTAGTAAACTGTTTTTACTGGCATTTTGTTTGAGGGCTATAATGGGAATGTCAAGTCTGAACTGCTATAAAAGACAGGGGACGGGAACGTGGGAGAGCGGAGCGCTGAGAAACTGAGGGAAGAGCGTGAAAGCCAGAAGTTATCGAGGGGTGTATTTTATCACGGTGCTTTCTGCTCTGCCTAGAAACCAGTACTAAGCTCACGTTATGTCCCCTAGGGAGCGCATTGACTTTCCCCGCTGGGCAGCGATGGACACGGTTCACCCAGGATAATTTAATTTGGGCTTTATGACTGATTTCCAGTACCCCACTTGGCGGGGTTTGAGAAATCACTGGTTTGGCTCCCCATCTTTGAAGAACTGAATGCTATTCACGTACGTTTCTTCTGTTTATTAAATGAGTTCCTTGAATACAGTGATTTTAAAGTCTCTTTCTATCAGATGATAGTCTCTGGCTTGGCTTGAAGTTGCTAAGAATTAATTTTCTGGTTCTTTGGTGGGAGGAGAAAATCTGAGGCTAGTATACGGCTGGTTTTGCTGTTGTTGCTTCCTCTCTTTTTTTTTTTTTCTCCTGTATCTCAAATCATGAGATACAGCTTAGAATACCCATAAGTAATTCAACCCAAGGTTCCGGACCAGTGTTTTGGCCTGGGCTCACTCGGGTGCACTGTTCTTCTGCCGGTCGCCGCTGGGTCCTCGTGTGAGTCCACTGTTGGTGGGCAGGCAGCTGTGCTTCTAGGGTTGGCTGGCTATCAGGTCATCAGCTTGGAAGCTAGAAGAAGGGAGGGGCAGAGGTTGGCCCCTCATCACCCAATAGACTAGCCCTGGCTTGTTCTCAGGGCAGCTTGGACTTCTAAGAAAAAGACTAGAAATGCCAAGGACTCTGGAGACTCAGTTTCAGAAGCTGGACAGTGGTATCACGGTGTTCTAGTGACCCACGCAACTCCAAAGGTCATTCCAGATTTAGGGAGCAGTGGGTGGGGACTCCCCTCTCCAGGGGAACAACTGCAAAATATTAGTCCTTTTTGAGGGGGTAATTTTTTTCCTCCAACAAGGATTCTGCAGACTTATTGAGCAATCAGTTGGAGTCCCTTGGAGTCTACGGTTGTTTTTGGTGGTTTCCTCAAGGCCTCTGTGGCATTTTCTACTGTATTTTAGCCCTGTTTGTTTAATGCCTTGATTTCATGGCTTGGATCTTAAATGCTGCTCACATGGTAAGGGCTTAGTTGCCGGCCTGCATTATTGGGAAGCATAAGAAAGTTAGGTAATTAGGAGCATGCCCTTGAAGGGGATATTGGTTCCCAGCCACACTCACTTTCCTAGCTACTGTGAAGTGAATGGTTTTCTCTGCCTCAGGCTTCTTCTGTGTCTTGCCACTCCCTTGCCACTGGCTTACAAGCAGCAGGGCCAAGAAGCCAGGTCCTGAATGACCCCTTTGAAACTGTGAGCCCAGGTAAATCTCCTCTAGTTGCTTATCACAGGCCTTTGCCGTAGCAGCTGAAAGCTCACTACCTAAACAGGCATTCGGAAGACTGAGAAGACTTTGTCGACTTGCACATCCCTCCCGTCACAGTGGGATCTCATTTGTTAAGTGAAGGATGGGGTCTGACCCCGCTGACTTTCCTGGATGGCCATCTGGAGGCTGTCCTCTGGCTCAGGAGTGGCTTATTCGGTGTCTCTGATACAGAAGATGTGGCGTGAGCCAACAGGCTCCTCCTGACCTCACTGGCTCTCCTAGAGTAGTGACAATCAAGGCAGCAGATGCTGGGGAAATAAGCGAGTTCCCAGAATGCGGGGGCGATTTTAAGCTTTCTCTATCCATCTGATGATCTTAAGCATCTGGGTTGGCTCTGCATTGACTTGAAGTAGCTAAGGATTAATTTTCTGGTTCTTTGGAGGGAGGAGAAAAATCTGTATTAGTTACTGTGCTGTTACTGAGATTAAAACACCATGGCCAAAGCTGTTTATGAAAGAGCTTGGTTGAGTTTACAGCTCTAGAGGGTTAGAGCCCATCAGGCCCAGCATGGCAACAGGATCAGGAAACAGAGGGATCACGTCTCGAACCACAAGCACCAATGAAAGAGAGAGACAGAGAGAGCAAATTGCCAGTAGGGTAAGGCCTTGACCTCTTAAAGCTCTCCCCCAAGTAACATACTTCCTCCATCAAGACTACACTTCCTAAAGCTTCCCAAACAGCACCACCAGCTACAAACCAAAAATGTTCGAATGCCCAAGGCTATGGGGGGGGGGGGACATTTCTCATTCAAACCATCCCAGGGCCTTAGTGATTAGTCTCATAGTCTCACACTTGACAGGAGTTCTTTTTAACATGTATTTTACCTTAGCGTTTTAACTCTTGTTACACCATTGTTTGGTTCTGTTTCTCATTGCTGTGACAAAATCCCTGGGGAAAAACAATCAACTTAAAGAAGTATTCCTGGGGATACCATATGTTGGGAGTTACTGGTGGCAGGAGCAGGAGTGGCGGGAGCGGGAGCAGGAGGTGGCAGGTCATGTCAGGTCCAGTCAGGAAGCAGAGAACAATGGATGCTGGGCCCAACTAGCTTTCTCTTTTTTTTGTTCGGTGCAGGACTCCAGCCTGGGGGATGAGGGATGATGCCACCCACAGTTACAGTGAATCTTCCTGCCTCAGTTAACCCAATCTAGAGAACCCATCTAATCTAGAAAACTGTAGTGGGCGTGTCCGGAGGCTAACCTAATCTAGAGAACCCTCACAGGCATGTCCAGAGGCCTTGTTTTAGGTGATAAGAGACCCTAGAGTGTTAGCCCTGGGGTGAATATTGACAGTGAGTATAAAACCATCACAAAATATTGTTTCTCATCTCCTTGGTCGTCTATGCTTGCAGGGAGTTCTCAGTTACCTCCTGGCTCACAAACGTAACTCTATTTTTAAGGCTCCACTCCAGGGAATTGCATGAGCAAGCAGCGATGTCTGCTTCCCATAGTGACCATGGAAGTTTGGAAAGGTGATGACATAGGAAAAATCTAGAAAACGACTGACCCAGTTTAATGGGTCCTCAGGACTTCAGGGTACCAAGTATGCAGACTTTGCGGGAGAAGAGGCCCCATTGTGTGACTGTTCCCTCCTCAGGACCAAATAGTCTTTCTTTAACCTTAGGTTGCAAGCAGAAAGGTAAAGCGTGGTGAACTCATCTGATGTGTTTTTATTTACTGTTCTATTAATGCCTGGGCAGGGGGCAGAGATACACGTCACCCACTTGTTGTAAGCTCCCAGTTTCCCCTGTGTTGTTTGACGAAACTTGTGAAATGGATAAATTGAACTGAAAGGATTAGGAATTATCGGGGTTTCCAAAATAGTCTTCGGTGTCCTAAAATGGAGAAAAATTGTCCACACTTCCTTGAGCTTAAAGGTTCATTACAAGTTAAGGCACTGGTCCGGTTGATTGAATTGGAAACTGCCCTCCCCGCCCCGCCCCCTCCCCCACACAAGACTATGTCAAGCCCGAGTGGAGATTATAGCGTGAAAGGTGACTCTGGGGTTATAAAACCAGGCAGCGCCGAGGGTGGCCAGGATGTGGCACAGAAGAGCAAGGAAAACAATGGGGTCACGGCATTCATTAGTTTATCAAGGGTTTATTTGCCTTCCCCTGTGGCTAGCACTGTAACCTAAGGCTTTCCCATCATAAAGCTGGGGGTGACATGGTCAGTGGCCCCATCCAAGAAAGGAGGGGACCTGGGCTGAAGTGATGACCGTAGCAGGAGAAGGGATGGCGAGTTTGGGGGACACGGTGGGTGCAAAGCATCATGACTAGGGAAAGGCTGTGCTGTGGAGGTTGGCGAAGTTCTGCAGGAAGAGAAGTGAGGAGAATCATACCAGGGTTTTCCAATCCATTCCAGGATGTGTCCAAGGCGGGGAGCTTTGGTGACGTCCTTATCTCTCCAGCTGTTCAGACTGGCGTAGAGTGGAGGGGCAGGAAGAAGCAGAGACAAAACATTCTGAAAAATCTTCACGTGGGGAGGGATGGAGATGAGAATCTCGTGTCTCTCTGTCTGTCTGTCTCTCTCTTACACACACACACACACACACACACACACACACACACATACACACACACACCGCTTTCAGAGAAGCCCGGATTTGACAAAATGCGGTGCTGGCCATGGGCCAGCTGCTCTTTATCACTGCTGTCTCTCAGCGTGGACACTTCCCTGCATGAGGCAGATCTTTTGTCTCTTTTTCCCCTATAAAGAGGGTGGACACATCCTCCTAACATGGGGACGGTTTCACCTCTGCTTGTGCAGTAACATTTTACAGGAAGCACTGTTCTCCCTGGCAAGTCAAAGGATTTAGAGTCTGCACAATGAAGTGCGAACTAAAGCAAACACTGTGGTTCTCTCGCGCCGTTTCCACGTGGTGTAGCTCAGCTGTGGCTTCTTGGCTGTTCAGCATGGCACTCTCTATGCATGGGAGGTGTGCAGAGAAAGAGCTCTGTGAAGGGGGCTGAGGTCAGAGCAAGACCTTTGTGGAAAGAGAGAACTCGGTTACCATTCAAAGTTCAAGTTCTTTGGGAATTAGTTCATCCTCACAGAGCCAGAGGACACGCCCCAGCAGGACACACCCGTTTCTCTTGGTGAAAATGGCAGTTGGAGGGCGAGGGAGGCGGCTCAGTTGGCAGAGTGCTTCTCTAGCAAGCAGGAGGACATGATTGTGCTTCCCAGAACCCACATACATTTGTTGTGGTTGTTTTTTAAAACCAAGTGTGTTGGGGTGTGCTGTCATCTCTGCCCTGGGGAGCTGGAAACAGGAGACCAGCGGCCCAGCCTACCTGGTGAGCTTCAGGCCAGTGAGAGACCTAGTCTGGCAAAAATGATTGATAGTGTCTAAGGACTGACACCTAAGATGGCACACACACACACACACACACACACACACACACACACACACACAGTGGTCGTTGGATTGACAGACAGATGCTGCCCAAGAAGTTGTCACTTCCTTTTTTATAATGAAAGCCGAGGTTCGAACACAGAACTGTGCCATGCTAAAGCTGCATTCACTTGCAGTCACCGTCTCTTAACTCTGTTCCCACAGATCTGGTCAGCCACTTAGAAATCCTTGTGAGACATTTGGGACCCCACTTTGTCTTGCCACCCTCCAAATGGCACCTTGTTAGTATAAGATGGCAGGAAAACCTGAGTCCCGCCCTCTTGGGGCTTGGCTGGTGTTTTAAATATCAAGCTGGTGGTTATTTCAAGGGACTTGAAGGTCCTGCAGGTGAGAGGATAAATTATCCACATATCAAGGAAGGCCGGAATCTGGCCGTGCCCTCCACATGGCCTAGGGGACGTTAGTCATCCTCTTTGAACTGGTTCTTTCAGAAGTTCCTAGTTTTATCTGTAACGTTTCAGTTTTTCTCTAAATGTAAAGCTAAGAGAGCAGAATCACATAGCTAAAAACTGAGCGGAATTATTTGTTAGTTTTTCCCCTGAAATACTTTCCCTCTCTCCCTCCCTCCCTTCCTTTCTCCTTTCCTTTCTTTTTTCTTTTCCTTTGGTGTGTATGTTTGTTTTTGAAACAACCTTATTTATGACTGATTAAAATCCTCAAGACGAACTGCTCGCTGCAATAGCAGCCCTCTTGGGTTTAGGTGGGGCCCATGTCTGAATCTGCGACAGATGATTTTTAGGTTCCTCATCCACCTGGTCCCAGTAGTGTTTTGTCGCTCAGCCTGGGCACTCCAGGTACGCTTTCTCTTCGCTTACCAGGGCAGCCACATGTGCCACAGGTTGACTTCTGAAGGTGGTGGACCTCAGGGCCACAGCGGCACATCTTGTCTTTCTAAAGCATGGCGTTCCTTTCAGTATCTTGCTTCTGCCATCTAGGCCAAAGAAACCAGAAGGGAAGGCACTTCCGCTACTTCCTGTGGATAAGCTGATGGGGGAAACTTCAAATTATGTTTTAGGTATTAAAATGCGTGGAATTTTAATTGCAATTGGGAGTGAAAGCGCCAAGGGCCTTCATTCATATTTCTAAGGCTCTGGGTGATTTTGAACTGGTCTGTGTTTGGCCGACAGGGCTCACAGGGCAGTGGGTGAGGTGGTGGTACTAAAGAGTTAATCACCGCACCGTCATTGAGATTACCCTTGTCTCATGGCATTTCCCTCTACCAGTCGGCACTGGTTGTGACAAATGTCCACGGACATATGCTTTGCCTATGCCTGTTTGGTGGCTTCTTGCTCTACACCACAAGGGTGGAAAATGAGCAAGAGTTTCTACACAGTGCCTAGCGACTGTGTGTTTAGCCACTTAGAAAGAGGCGGGTGAGATTCTGGAAGGTAAGGGGACTACTGGTTGATCAAAGCCATTGATTATGTTTCTTTCAAGTGTGTTAGATTGGGGCTAGGTATGCACTTCGTTTACAGTGCCTCCCTAGCAGACATGAACCCTGGGTTTGATCCCAGTGCTGTGTACAGAACTGAACTGGGTGTGGCGGTACAGCCTTCTCCCAGAATTTGAGAGACAGTGACAGGAAGAGCAGAAGTTCAAGGTTGCCCTTGGCTGCTAGGAAGTTTGAGGCCAGCCTGGAATACGTGTGAGACCGTGTCTCAAAAAGGTGTGTTTAAATGGTGGGAGGATGGGAAAAGTTGGAGAATCTTGTTTAATGCTAATCAGGAACCTAGCCTCCTGTATCCCAGCAGAGGGGTGGGGGCAGCTGTTTTGTGCAGCAACATCCTGCTGGAGCGGGGCTTCCTGCATCTGTGTTCTGCTGACCTAGGAGTGCCAAGTGGCGGTGCTGAGGTAATCTACAGCCGTTTCTCTCTTCTTTTGTATGTAGCAACTGTCCCTGGGTGTTTGGTTGGGACTGTGGGGTATACCAGGAAAGTCGGGGACAAACTGGGGCAATGGGTCACCCTACTTTCCTATCCTCCCGTCTCTCTCCTCACTCATGACCAAAAAGGCAGGGAACATTCCAGATTCCTTTTCTCTCTGCTTTAAGAATAACTTTCAACCATGAGGGCCTTGGAGAGCTTGGCAAAAAGAAGGAAAAAAAAAAACACAAAGAAAAGTCTGTTTTGAGACATACACATATCCCTGGGGTACTGGAGATTCAATCCAAAGCCTACCATATGCTATGCGAGTTCTCTGTTGCTGAGCTATAGGTACTCTAGATGATCCTTTTTAATAATGGGGTGCTCCTCAGGTGTCTGGGCATAAATCCGAGCTTCCTGTGGGAAAGTGATACCCCAAGTGATGCTCCTGGCTGCTCCTGTGCCAATCCGCTGTGAGTTTCCTGTCAGCTGAGGACCTCACGGGGAGAGCAGGGACCTGAGAGGTGACCCCCAGCCTGCAGCTCTTGCTGGCTTCACTCCTTCCTACTAGGCAACCGTTGACCTTCTGCAGGCTGGAAAGGGTATCTCTCTGTCATCTGCCAGCTATATCTTTAGTACCGTAATCTTTTCTTTTTACGACAAATGGCACACAATTGAGACAAAATATCACAATGTGCCAAATGCTACACTTTGTCTCCTAGAATCATTCAACGCTTTGGATCAATTTCCATGGTCATCTTGCTTATCAATTCTATAAGAGCATAACAGATACCACCCCATATCTCAGGGTCAAAGGGCAGAACTCTGGTTATTCTGTGGAGGCTGGAAATAGCAGAAGCCCAAGAAGCCCAGCAAGGTGGGATTGTTTGTGTGTATGTGTGTGTGTGTGTGTGTGTGTGTGTGTGTGTGTGTGTGACTCATCAGGACAGCTCTGTTTATTCTTCAGGCCTGCAGCTCACAAACCCCCTCTGCTTTCTTCTCCTCCTGACAGGTTGCTAGGTCGCACGTCTGTGTGAGATCCCTGGCTGGTGTGAAAGTCTCGATGATGTTTTTCCACTCAGCAAAGGTCCTCTTTGTTTGTCTACCCGTCTAGATCTTTCCTTCACTTGGTTATCTAGCTGCCGGATGTTTGTGAGCCAGTCTGCATCAATAGTTGCCTAGACACCATCATGAAAATAGGCTTGGATAAAACATATTT
>NW_026067941.1:5635275-5826267 GCF_014885135.2 Alexandromys fortis | reverse complement strand
TATATATATCATGGGTGCTTTCTGATTAAGGTTGGTGTAGAAATAGCTCAGTGTATATACCTCCTGTCCTTAAGGCACATGGAATTGCAACTCGGACCTTTGACGGAGATGCCACAGTGTGCCTGTAGTTGACATTCTAAGACTGTCATGGATAACCCAAGCCTCCCTTCCTCTATACCCCACATTACCTTCCTTTCAAGGAGACTCTGTTGTGAATTGCTGGCCCTTTCTAACGGACATTGGCAAAAGCCAACAGAAAATCCCAGACAGCATTATTTTTACCCGTCAGTGACTCGAAGCTCAGCCAGACTGGGGTGTGTGTGAAACAAGAACGCTGGTGCCCCCAAGTCGGTTGTGAAGTTGGAATGTGTTATGTGGAGTGGCCATTAATCAGCCTGGTGATAAGCAGGTTTTCAGCAAAGCAACACCGGAAGCCGATCCTCTTTTAAAGCAAGTACAGTGACTTAGAGGGGCAAACTAGCTCCCTAACCCTGAGCCCTGCGACTTTCCAGGAAACAAGTCATGATGCAATCAAGAGATACCGACACGTATCTCTTTTCAAAGTTCTTCTTAAATGGTTGAAGGATTCTTAAACTCCTGAGCAGGGAAATAAATGACTGTGGCTGAACCCGGGGTCAAAGGAGAAAGAGATGCCAGGAAACCTTAGTATTGGTAAAGCCAGCAAATATTTACTAAGCACCTCCTACCTGTGGAATTTCCCGTATAGGTGGGGTAGGGTCGCTGTCAAACAGGCAACAAAATGGGAGTCAGATAGGAAAGTTCAGAAGAGATAAATGTTGATTTCAGATAATGGCAATGTGGCTGATAAAATAGGGCCTGTGACCCCCGAGGAGGCATGGGCGCTGTCTTCCCGAGCTGGCTTTGGGGATGGGCAGCTGAGAATCCGAGGGCCTGGGTGGGGAACTTAGAAGCAGTAGCTGGGATGTGGGGAAGGTTGTGCATTGCGGTGGGGATGGGTAATAGAAATCTAGCACCAGAGGACATGCACGTCTCATTTCCACATTTCCCAGATGGTTTTAATCACCTTTAGGGGGCGGGGGAAGCCTAGCGTGGTATCAGTCACACAAATGATGATAAGAACAAGTAGATTTTTCTCATTATCGATCGCTTCTTGCAGTGGTTATGTTCCACAAAGTCACTGGATTAGCTAACAGATAAGGAAAAATGTGGAGATTCCTATCAGCCTCTCATGCTAGCATTATCATCAGTCTGTTGATACGGAACCTTGATTGTGTGTTCTTCTGTTTAGAGACACTTCATTCAGTGTATTCTATGGGCTTATTTACACTGGCCCTCAGCCAAGAGCTCCATACCTCGCTTGAATGGAACTTATCTGTCCTGAGGATGTTTTCTGTAAAGGCCCATCATAATCTCCTTGCTTTAGGGATGACACATGGCATCGGTCACAGCTGTGCCTGGCGCTGCTTCAAACAGCAACCTCCTCAAGTGCAAAGATGTGTAAACACGACACTAAGCAGACCCTGATGAGGACGCTGCTTCCGGGGTGAGGATGGAGCCAGGCTCCCGGCGCCTGAAGTTGAGCTGCACATGGCCACTGTTTCCGTACTTTACAGACTCACAAGAGACCATGGCACTGCCACTGATTTGGGAGGGGCGAGTAAACTGTAACCAGCAGATGAGTCACAGATACAGAGTCTGTGGGCCGTGAAGAGTGTCCTGCTGTCCCTGCTGACTGGTGGTGTGTGGCTGACACTATGGGAAATGAATGGCTCACTGTAAACATGGTTCGGTTCACGGAGCCGAATCTTGAAAACCTGGGGAAGAGATAGCTAAAAAGGCTGAGGGAGCTGAGAAACAGCCCCTTATGTCTCAGAAGGGTTGCCTTTCATTCAGTAGGAGCTTCAGCATGTGTGAGTTTCTGCTGTGTACTAACTGCCCAGAAAAGGACGCAGCTGTGAATTGACTTCACCTAAAATGATGGACAGGTATTTTTCCCACTCTCCTGAGAGCCGCAGATGAATCTGGATCCTTTCTTCCCGTAACCACTGTTGTCTGGTAAGACTAGACATGCTGGAAAACCACATCTTATGTCGCCCACACACTAGTAACATAGGCATGGTTCTCTCTTCCATTGTTTAAGAATTTTGTGTGCTTGTGATGATTATGCTCCATCTGCATCTTCACCTTGAAGGATGAATTAGCTGTGGATGCTGACCTTTCGTGGTGAAGGATAGAATTGAGTCAAGAAAGTGGTTCTTATACTCAAGGAAATAGACTCAGTTTCCGGCTCCACCCCTGTCCTAACTGTGCCTTCGGGTCTATTGTGGAGCCTCTCTGGGCTTATATTTTCTCACTGATAAACTGATTAGGATAATTACCCAGCTCATATGTCTGGACTGAAAATTTATTCAAATAATAGATCTAGCCATTTTTCTCATTGTACCCCCATGGCAAGGTGCTTGTGGACAGCTACTTCATTGGTGGTTTATCGGCTAGACTGTGACCTTTGCCTTCCAGCTGCTCTGCCGGGAGAGGATCACTCCCAGTCACACCTTATCATATCTCCAATGTACACGGGCTTCTGCATCAGTAAACACCCAACCCAATGGCACTGTGTACTTTCTTTCTTCTAAACACAAATGTTCCAGAGTAAACATGGAGGGAGATTCCCGTAGATTTTTTTTTTCCTGTAATCTTGAAGGAGGAGTTGCTAGGTTTTATGTGTTAGCTGTTAAGTAAGGGGCTTGGGGATGCTCACTAGCTATGATAGACAAGTGAAAGGTATGGAAAGCTCCTCCTTTGGTGTGATGCCCATTTCACCAATGGAAAAGTGCAGGACTAGGAATGACTTGAACCACAGGATCCTGACCAATAGCCAAGCCTTTGACGTACTAAACTAGAGACATAAAGATTTCCCCCTTTTATGATAATTTTGCAATTACGTGGTACTATGTGGTTAATTTTGGAGTTTGGAGCAGTACCTTACACATAAGCACATTTTCCCAAGGTTTATATTTTATTTTAAGAATCTATTTATGATCTTGCAGATCGGCTCCAGGTTCATGGGAATGCCAGGCAAATGCTTTGTTACTGAGCGCCAGTCCCTGCACATGAAAGTCTTTAAAGCCTTGTATGTGAAGTTGGCAGGTGAGACCCGACTACCAGAGTACGTCCCAAGGTCAACCTCACAATGGCAAAGATGACAAGGTCATCAATCTCAGGCTAAACTCTACGTCCAAGTGGCTGTTTCTCTCTGATCTTTGATAGCTAATATCTACAGGCGAGAAAATGGCTTTTGTTCATGTTGGCTTGACCTGTAGATAACCTGGGGCCATGATGATCTCTGGACCCTGATGTGAACTGGCTCATTTCTCAACCATGTCGAGGAGAAGGGCTTCTTCATGGATCTATTTCGGTCACTTTCCCATGATGTGGGAAGATCCCACCACACCTCCCATTATATCTGTGTGATCTGTTCTAGTTCACACTTAAGTGAACATACGCAACGTCCCATGATCATTCTGATCGTCCCTCGGATACCCACCAGTTGTTTCTGTTTAGGACACAGAGCAAAGGTGTTGCCGTGCATCCAACACATGTGTCAGATCTCACAGTCTAAAACAGTGGACGGGTGGCAGGCTATTGTGATGAGGCTGCTTTGCAGAAGTTCACTAGTGTTCATGCTCCACATCAGTTCATCAGAAAGAGTCAAACTAGCAAACCCGAGCTGGAAAACCCAAGCACACTTACACAGCCAAGGGGACCCTCTTAGGGTTTAATACTCATCTTGGTTAAGGTGAATTGGCATTCCGTTTCCTTCTGGTAGTTGCAACAGGTATCTGCTAGTGAGAGCCAAGTGGGGACACCAAAAACTCTCTCACATCTATTTTAGTCTTATAGAATTAGAGAGTCACAATGAGTAACTCTTGTGTTATTCCTCCCAACACACACGCATAGTGTTTCTCTGATTACCATCGAGCTGAAGCTTGGGCACTAGCTGGGGAAAATAATTGGATCCTGAATGGAGTTTTGGCAGGATGGAGTACCAGCCTCCGTAATGGATAAGCAGGCATGTTCTAGTTCTTTGTACATCCAGGACTCAGTCTAGCTTTCCCAAACCATCCTGCCTTCTTTTGTATCTTCTCTGAATTTAAGACAAAGTGGACGGAGAACCGAGGGAGACACGGTGGAGGCCTCAAGACAGTGAGTAAAGCAAACATGGTCATGAACAGTACCTGGAGTTAGGTGTAGGAGAGGCGTTGTTCAGTTCACACTGGGACCTTGTTCCTATGTGGAGCCAGGAACCAGAGGAGAAGGACCTGGAAGGGTAGTTACATGGAGGCAGGGCTAGGGGGCTACAGAGGAGTCAGGGAGCCAGCTCAAACTGGCTGCAGGGAGACTGGTGCCCTGTCAACTTGTAGAGACAGGCGATAGAGAAAGCAGAGGTAAGGATGAGTCTTCTGGGAGCCTCAGGAAGTGAAGCTGGGCTGTGACCATTCTGGAGTACAACATATGTTAATATGTTTCCAAATCTCTCCTTCCTTCCTTCCTTCCTTCCTTCCTTCCTTCCTTCCTTCCTTCCTTCCTTCCTTCCTTCCTTCCTTCCATTTTCTTGTGAACATTTTCTTTAAAAGGAAATCAATTTCTTGCTGCCTTAGATTGTTAAGAAAACAGACCCCCCCCCCCACTCCCCACATCCCCAGTTCCCCCCAGACATGGGCCAGAGCAGTGCAGCAAGGAGGCTAGAGGTGAGGTTCCAGCCAGACTTATATTGTGGTCAGACTTCTCAGAAGGGGAAGCAACAGGTGGGAGGCTACATCAGGTTGAAGAGACCAGTGCTGAAGGGAGAGACCTGGCCCCTCACTCCAGGCTAGAGGGTGTCTGTGACAGCCTCCCCGAGTTGACATGCTTGTTCAGAATTCACTTTTTCTCACATAACCATTTTTAGGGGTGAACCAAGGAGAGGTGCAGGAGTGGAAAGACATGAGGCCAGATGGGGGTCTCTGAGTTTTCTGTTGTTCTGTGTATTATTAGTCTGCCTGAGATACTGTATGTAATAATGCGCCATGGCTAGACTTGCTTCAGAGTGGGGACTTCTGACGGGTTTAGAGCCTGAAATGCCAGGAAGCCAGTGTAGTTGGATTTGGTTGAAGGCTTGATCTTGGCTTATGGAGTTTTATCGTGTTCTCAAAGAGAGAGGAAAAGGGACCAGAAGGATGACTCAGCAGGTAAACACACTTGTCACCAAGCTTGGCAACCAGAGTTCGGTTGGTTGTAGGGACTCACATGCTGGAAGGAAAGACCCAGCTCCTGAAGCCAACCCTCCACATGCCTATCCCTCCCCCATCATGTAAATAAAGGAAATTCAGGAAATCAAATTGAAGAAGGAAGGAAGGGAAGAAGAGAGGGAGGGAAGAGGAGAGAGAAGAAAAGAAGTAGAAGGGAAAGAAAAGGAAGAGAAGGAGAGGAGAAGGGAGAAGAGGAGAGAGAGAGAGAGAGAGAGAGAGAGAGAGAGAGAGAGAGAGAGAGAGAGAGAGAGAGCGCCAGCCAGCACACCCAGCTTTTGTGACATTGGACATTGGTTCTGGGTATTGAATTCACATCCTCACACCTGTGCAGTGGGTACTTTAGCAACCGAGTCATCTCTGCTGCTTCTTTTTAGGAAAGAACTGGTCCCATCATGAACATCATGAAGACCCTTCCCTGTGACATCATCTCAACCTAAAAACCTTCTGAAGGGCCCATCTCTAAAATATCAACACACTGGGCTTTAGGGATCCGAAACATGAAGCTGTGGGATAATACAGTTCTGTCCTTAACATCGTTACAAATGGCCACAGAAACTGCATTTTGAAATGCCACATTATTGTCTCTTGTTTTCTATTGGTAGACATCTGGGCACGGCTAGCTACCTCCTTTCTCAGTTCTTACCACCTTGTAGTCAGATGTCATCTGGAGCCTCAGCCTTTCTGTTGCCCCTCTTCTGGGTTCTCTAGCCAGCTGTAAGCTGGGTTGAGGCTTTCGTGTATATTTTGGGGTAGTTGGCCTGCCTTTTCCAGATCAGCAGGAGGGAAGTCTCCTTAGTTGAAGACATTTTAAAAAGAACTTTCTGGTTAGGACAGCCCTAGTGTCCCAGTTAGGGTTACTATTGCTGCGATGAAAGACCGTGACCAAAGCAAGCTGAGGAAGACGGGTTTCTTGCTTATACTTCCACACTGTGGTCCATCACTGAAGGACACCAGGACAGGAACTTGACCAGGGCCGGAACCTAAAGGGAGGAACCGATGCAGAGGCCATGGATGGGTGCTACTTACTTAGCTCGATCAGCATGGCTCAGCCTGCTTTCTTATTGAACCCAGCGACAGAACCACAATGGGCTGTCCTCATGGATCACTAGTTAAGAGAAAGTCCTATAGCCGGATCTTATGGAGGCATTTTCTTAGTTGAAGCTCTCTCCTTTCAGATAATTCTAACTCATGTCAAGATTAAAACTAACCACACAGGTAGACAGGCTGGCCTCCCATTTAATGAACTCAGTCAACCAAATCAGAACCTCAATTACATCTGTAAAACAGCCCTCATGATAGCCTCCTTTGTCTACCCTACTCTTACGGCAGAGACTGCACTCTAGGGCAGAGACTTACTACCCAGAGAACAGGGAGCAGAGACCTGGGATCAGCTTGGAATCTGGCTCACCGCAGTAGGTGAGTTCCAGTGAGTGGCCAGGGTCTGTGTGGTGCCCTTGCTGGCAGCAGTGGGTAGGTATTTGGATGGTAGGATCAGAACTATGCTTTTAACTATTTGTTGCTGGTGGCCACAAGTCACCCTAAATATAGCTCAGAAATCTGAGCTTAACTGAAGCAATTCAGGATGGAGACTTGGATTTACACAAGAAGTCCATGATAGAATGATGCTGGGAGCCCTGGTGGCGCCCCCTGGAGCCTACCTGGTGAGTAGCTGTCAAGGAAAGGGTCTGTGGCAGGGCCTGGGAGTCTCTTGTGAAGAGCTTCTGACTGGAGCTGCCTGCAGGCCTGTCCTCTCACCAGAACAGCTCAGAGGTCACAAGTCCTAATTGCTACTCATGTGGGGGAGAGAGTGAAGGGGAGATTTCTGGCCACTTAACAGTGGGAGTAGAGAGACGTTTGGTGATGTGGGGTGTTACTGCTGTGCAAACTGTATTTTAAATCAACGGTGCCCAGTGGGCTCTTTATTTACTTATTTAGCAGAAACAAACAAACAAATAAATAAATAAATGGAATATCCAGTATCTGCCCCCCGAACAGAAGACACTGCCTAGTCAGGTATCCTCACTGTCCTTTGCTTCCTGAGGACCTTTTAAACCAGGTTTCACTTAATTCTTTTAAATGGAGTCTGTTTTCAAGGCGGGAAAGCTGTTTTGTTTTGTTTTTACTCTGCCATCACAAACTTGAAAATTTTTGTTGCAGAAAACGTAGCCCAGGAAAATCGCGTATCTGGTTTCCTCCGTAGGTACTCTCCCTTACTTCGCCATTTCTCTGCCTGTTTATCCCTACTTCCCGGCATTTTGTAAGCAGCTTGCTCTCCTATCATTGAGAAACTACGGGAATCCCAGGTTTTTCAATGCATATGTATGTTAGAGCTTTTTAAAATGTGTTAGCAAGTGGATTTCTGCCGCAGCATCATAAACCGTTATGTAGATACGCCTTAAGTTATTTCAGCAGTCTTCTCGGGGCCCTTTCTGTTTCACAGGAGGTTGGTGGTGGTGCAGGATGATCGGCTCCGTGAGGAGTGAGGAGACCCATCTCGGTGGCTGCGGTCCTGCGTGTTGATCCACTGCCCAAAGCTCGTTGGTACAGCGAGCCTGCTGCTCGCAAAGGCCAAACTCCTGCTGAATTTGCCTTTCCCCTGCTCAGTTCCCCAGGCTCCTTGCAGCGGTTTTAAATGCCTCTTTTGTGAGTTAGCAGCCCCAATAAACAAACCACTTTGTTGAATCTAGGGGTATTAACACTGCCACAGTCTCCCAACTTGACCGTGCGTGGCAGACGTCACGAAGCGGCGGGGTGGTCCAGCTGCACCTTGGTTCCACACACAGGCTCTGTGTATGGACTCAGTGAACTGGGCCTTGTCTTCCGTTTTTCCTTCTGAATGGGCTGCAGGGGCAGAAATCTGCTTACACAAAGGTGAGCAAAGGATCGTGGTAGTGCCTTGACTTTAAGGCTTAGCTGAAAGCCTGACTTTGCCGATGAGAAGGGCATGGAGGCATGGGGCACATGGATTCTAGTGGGACATCAGGAAGGGCGGAACATGCAGTCATCAGCTCATATATCAATCTTTTTTTTATTTTTTTTAGACTTGGTCCCACGTACACTAGGTTTGCCTCAAATTCTCTGTGGAGAAAAGGATGACCCTGAAGTTTTGATCCTCCTACCTCAGCTTCCTGGGTGCTAGGGTTACCAGTGTGTGGTACCCAGTTTCATGTGATGCTGGAGATTAAGCCCAGGACTTGAGGCATGCTAGCTAAGAGCTCTGCCAACTGAGCAACACCCCCGGCCCAGGGTCTCCATTGTGACAGTATACCTTTTTGACTATTTGGACTATATGGTGACATGTTTGGTTGTCACCATGATGAGAAAGGGGACTCCACTTACATGTTGTGCCCTGAAGCTCTATTGTGTGTAGGCTAGTCCTGATGCATGGACAGCCATTTACAGCATGGCCTGATTGAGTACCTCATGCAACTTCAGAAAGTTCTTCTGAGGAGTGGTGTAGAAAGCATGAAACCATGGGATTGGATTGTTCTGGAATAAATTGTCCTGCCTCTCTTTTTCCCTCTGAGGTATTTATTCAGAGCCAAGGCTAGGGAGATCATGGCTTTTGTAGATCAGGGAAAAGTAGTACAGGGCTTTTAAGTCTTCATCTATACTTGGCCTGTAAAAGTTGAGTCATGGTTTTGTTTTGTTGATAAACGCCTTTCTGGTTGTTTGTCTCTGAGGCCAGCTGTGGGAAGGGTGGAAATAGGCCAGTACTCTCCAGCTGTTAGCTCAGCTGTCCTCAGGGGAGCAAATTCTCTGCCAAGAGGCCCAGAAAAGGCCAAAGAATGGAACACTGACTCAGGCTTAAGACTTGTTTTCAGGCTATATATTCCCTTAGGTGTAAGGGGAAACTGAGGCCAACCACATCACTACTGCCTTCTGAATGTCAGGAGGCCATGAGAGACCAGGTCCACCCTTTATTTTATAATCTGAGAAAAGAGACCTAGAAAGGTTTAAGGATTCATCTGCGGTTACAGAATCAGGTAGTGACAATATGTCTAAAACTAAAACCCTTAGGTTCCCAATGAGCCGTTCTTTCCAGGACACAGCCGGCTTCTCGGAATTTATTAGTGAAGCTTCGCCTTTCTACAATATTATTTAATATTTCTAAGTATTCCCACCAAGGCATTGCATCATGATCCCATTCAAGCCACATGCGCTCCTTAAGGCCACCAGCTGCACGGTGGGGGAGACGAATGTTTTATGAGCAGTAGGCCGCTCTCCCATCATGCCGCAGTGAGCAGTTTTCCACCATTGTTTAGGCATGAACAATACACAGAAGCAGCACCCTCTGTTGTCTTCAGTGTAGGAAGGGAGAGGGAAGGCCTTGGCGATGACGATCACACACACACACACACACACACACACACACACACACAAGAGCACACACAAGAGCACACACCTCAAGTACGCTGTTTGGCAGCAAGTTTTAACATGTGGTGTTTACATATGTTTTCCAGGGAGACTCAACAGAATATTTTTAGTTTGGATGTTCTTATAACAACCTGCTAAGATCCCAGGGTTCCATTTTGTTCTTTCTTTGAAAGACAGCAACGTGACCTCTGCTGCTTAGAATCAGACTAAAGAAACTGGGTGTGGTCATGATCCTGTCTGTCAAGCTGTTGCAGGTCACTCCTTTTGTTTTGGGCCCTGTCATGGGTTCCCAGTGACCCAATGAGGATATTTCCCAGGCTTCATAATGATTAATTTAAGTCATTTGGGTCTTTTTGGTCAGCAGTTTCACCAAAACAGGAATGCCGCTTAGCACTGGCCAGTTCCTTTATAAAAGTCTGAGGTGCGTCTCGAAAAAACAAAAACAACAAAAAAAAAAACAAAACAAACAAAAAAAAAAGTCTGAGGTGTGGACTGGAACGATAGTTCAGCACTTAGGAGGACTGACTGCTCTTCCAGAGGGCCTTGATTCCATTTCCAGCATCCACAGGGCAACTTAGGACCATCTGTAACTTCAGTCCCAGGGGAATCTGAGGCCCTCTTCTGGCCACCCTGGGTGTGTATGCAATATATAGACATACATGAAGGTAAAACACCCATACATAAAGTAAAAATAAAGGGAAAATTATCCCATGGGTGGGAAATTTGCATACAATTATGATTTCTGAGCTGGGTGGTGATGGCACATACCTTTAATCCCAGCACTCAGGAGGCAGAGGCAGGCAGATCTCTGTGAGATGGAGGCCAGCCTGGTCTACAAGAGCTAGTTCTAGGACAGGCTCCAAAGCTACAGAGAAACTCTGTCTCAAAAAAACAAAACAAAACAAAATTATGATTTTTGGCTAGAAGAGCATCAAAGAATACCACGGATGTGCTCAAAGTTGGTTTATGAGGAAGCAGTCATAGGGAGTGTGAGAGAGGATTTGAGAGTGGAGGTGTGGGCCACTTGCAGAAAAGGAAAAGAAAAGATATCCATTATAAACTGATGAACTGGCAGCCAGGGATGTGGCTTAGTTGATGGTGTGCTTACCTCACAGGTACAAAGCCGTGGTTTGACACCTAGCATGCACAAAATGGTGAGTACGATCACTGCATAATTTTGTGTGTATATGTGTGTTTATGTGTGTACATGCATGTGTGCCTGCATGCATGTCTATAATTCTAGCTCCTGGGAGGCGGAGGCAGGAAGAGCAGGAGTTCAAGGTCATTTTGAACACTTAATGAGTTTGAACCCATAATAACTTTTTACATAAAGAAGTTAATTTCAAAAATAAATTAATGATCTAAACATCGAAACCCTTGCTAAGTAAGATGGGCAAACAGGATGCTGGTGTGAGTTCACTACGAAAAAGATGATATTATCAATTAGTGAACTTGATCATTTTTATAGTGTTACTGCTCTATGGACAGGTGAGAGAAGTGCTTGGTATCGTGTCCCAGCTTTAGCGTGTAATGAAAATGGCAACAGTAAAGCAGCAAACCTCACTAAGCTCACATTACGTGAAAGGGGCTGCCCTAAGGGACCAGAGAAACATAACACCGCATGTTCGAGAGGAGACAGGGAGTCCCTAGAGCTTCACCTGAAGTGTTTACATCTCTGGCAAATGTACCATTAGCTGTTTCTCCTGAGGCTGGCAGGGCAGGATAGCAGGGACTTACAGGAGGCTTGTCACTCTCCACTGCTCCGGGATATTCTGGCCTGAGCAGGCTGCTCAGCCTTTGTGTTCTAGAAGCTTTTGGAGGTGGGAAAGGGCTTGTTATCTCAGTTGGCGTAAGTCCATTAAAGCATCTGAATATAGGAGCGGGCAGCCAGGGGCTATTGTGTTCTAAGTTTTTGCCATTGCTCACCAGCCAGCCAAGATGGAGATAAGAAATTACCATCTAGCAATTGGGGCATAGCTTTCATGTTCATATGGGTTCCTCGGCCAATATCCTTTTACTATGTCACGCCTAAAACATGTACATATTGAATGTGTTGTCATTACAATTCTGAAAGGCAGATTGTATTTCTGATTTTCAGATGAGATAGAAAGTGCAGATGATTTGGCCGAGGTCAGATGCTAATAATAATAGAACTGACTTAAAAATACAGCCATCGCCAGGCAGTGGTGGCGTACACCATTAATCCCAGCATGCGCAAGGCAGAGGCAGGCAGATCTCTGTGACTTCTAGGTCAGCCTGGTTTACAGAGTGAGTTCCAGGACAGCAGTGCTGTTACAAAGAGAAACCCTATCTCGAAAAACCAAAACCAAACAGGCAAACAAAAACCAGCCATCTCTCAGGATCTAAAGAGCGCCCTCCTTCTTCTGTGATTAACAAAATCTGTAGACATTTAAGTCTTTGGCATAATGACTTAATATTTGCATAAACCTACACACATCATCTCATGTAGTTTAAATTTTCTAAATAATTTACAGAATAAGGCTATGTAAATAGATGTTCACTGTGTTTTTTAGGTAATAATGACAAGAAAAGAAGTCTGTTAATGTTCATTACAGAAATGGTTGTTTGGTTTTTGTTTTGTTTCCGAACATTTTTGGTTTCGGTCCAAGGTTATTGGGTCCATGGTTTGCAGATGGAGAACCTGTAGCGTGTGTGTGAATCCACTGAGTGAGACATAGCTCCACTTGGCTAAGGTCCCCTACTGTGCGGTAGTCACTATCATTCCAGAGAGGTGGGGCGTGCTCATAAAGTCTGACCAAGAGACTGCATGGCTGAGAGCCAGAACCTGTGGGATTCCTATTGCTCTTATCTAGGGTGATGGAGCTGCTTCTGGCAGTGAGCCACTCCCTGGGAGGTTAAACAAGACGGTACCTTGTACGTCTGAAACGCCCCCGCCCTGTGACATAGTTGGCTCATAAATAAAACCCAGAGTCTGTGAAGTGTACAAACTTCATGACCTCTTTACCTCGTCATACCTGACATCTTTGGCATTAGGTCTTCCCTTAAAGGTGAGATTGAATAGCAAAGTATATATCCTGTTCTGAAGATTCCACGTGGCAGCAGCCGTGGAGGGTCAGGGGGCAACTCTGGGAACCTCTTCCCTCCCTCGTTTATGGAGCCTTGTGTTTGATCAACCCTTGACTCTGATTCATATACCACTTTCGGCCTTTGGTTTTCTCAAGTTGGACTGATCAGGCTACTACTGATTTCCAGCGCTTCTCTGACTTTGGTTCCATGTTATCACCCACAAGTGTTTCAGGAATGGCGGATGTTCGTCATTCAGAGTGGACTCAAGATACTGGGAACGAGTATCTTAACAGTGTCTTCACTGAAGGATATGAGGGAACACCCTGCACTGTTGGGACAAAGCCCAAAGGTTGGCAACCGAAGATAGTAGCTGAGGATAGGTGGGTATACTTTCTGTTGAAGAATGAAGGAACCTAAAAGCTTCCGTGGGGAAGGGGAAAGATTTCTAGAAGAGATCGAGCAGAATACTTTCCACATTTGCATACTCCATGACCATGTAAAGAGCTCAAGAAGGGCTATCAATCAACAAGGGACAAACAGGAACCAGGAAGAGAAGATGGTAAATCAGAAATTTAAATCCATTTTAACCTAACCTGTGGGTAAGTTGGGTTTAGACTGAGCTGTGTTGGAGTCTGTTTTCTAAGTGTGGTAGAGTTAAGAATGCACGTTTTCCAGGCTGTGGTGTGTAGGGAAGACCAGGCACGGGACCCTTTGCTGTCAGCACTCCCGTCTAAGAGTGGAGGTGACTCATCTGAACCTTGCCTTGGAAGAAGAGAAAGGGAAGAAGGAGGGGCTGGCCATGAAGACAGCTGTTCTTCATACCTCGAGTCTCCCTATCTCCCCTTTATGGCTGGAGAGAGTAGAAATGCAGACTTCATGCTTTAGCATTGAGTGGTTAGCTCTGTCTATCATGGTTATGAATGACTTTCATTTGACTGTGAGATTCAGCTGCCTGCTAAGGTAGAAGAAGAAGAAGAAGAGAAGAACTCATACGCTCAAAACAAACCAAAGAGCCCACCTCTGTCACTGCCCTAAAAAGATGCTAAGGGTTTTCTCTGTTACCGCAAAGAGATGGTTCTGCAGATGGGGCCCAAGTTAAAATTCTAAAAGCATAGCCAGGTGATGGTGATGCACGCCTTTAATCCCAGCACTCGGGAGACAGAGGTAGGCAGATCTCTGTGAGTTCGAGGCCAGCCTGGTCTACAAGTTCTAGGAGAGCTAGGACTGCTACACAGAGAAACTGTGTCTCAAAAAAAAAAAAATTCTAAAAGCATTTCTTTTCAACTAGGAATCTGAGTTACTAGCTCTCTAGTGGAGGTGTGGAAGTGGACAACAGTGTTGGAAAGCAAGCTAGAGACTAGGAATCCTGCCTTGCTCCTGCGGATTCCAGTCTCCACCCTCTGGCCTATGCTAGTCTTGTGAAGATAGTTACAGCAAGTGCGGAAGCAGTCTGTACTCTGAAAAACACCACACATTGAGCAGGGAGGGAAAACATTGCTGTAACTTCTTGCTAGCCTCTATGGGGGATCAGATGGTTACCCCGGGTAGTGGGAAAGGCTCTTTGTCAGACTTCCAGGCTTGTTGGGGTTCAAAAATCACCCAGAAACACATTTTGGGGTCATTTGCAGCTATAGATGTCAGTGATGCAAGCAGAAAGCAGATGTAACTTGTTTGTGCTAGCTGAATGGAACCCTCGGAGTCCTAGTGGCCATCCATGGGCTAGTCCTCCCTTAAAGTTATGAACTTTTACATGCATGCCGTGTGCGTGTGTGTGCGTGTGTGTGCGTGTGTATGTGTACACTAAGTGTAGACAGTCTTCAAAGGAAACAGTCCATTTTCCATAAAGCAAACTCAAGAAGGCCTGCTGTGGGCCATTAAGGGTCAGGCTACATTTGGTAAAAGTTCACAGTATCTTCTTTTAATGATGGAAAGTTACACAGTTTAAAAAGCTGCTCTTTCTGGTGCACGACGTCAGACAAATAGCATCTGTAAAAATTTACATTTAGATTAATAAGTGGTGACAAGAAACCTTGAAAAGTGTTTTGAGGTTTACAGCAAAACTGAACAAGAAACCCTAAAGATTTCCCAGACAGCTATATTCATGATCATCATCTGGGTCGGAGTGACCCATGTGTTACAGCCAATGAGCGTGGACACACCCTTCACCGGAGAGTTAGCAGTGCATGCTAGACTTCCCTCAGCGTTGTGCATTCCGGGAGTGTGGAAAAATGTGTGTGGACATAGGTCAGCAGGACAGGAGCATGCACAGGAGTTAACTATTCTTTAATCCTGGTGTGTCCCTGTCCCCTCTCCTGCAGGGTAACTCTGTGTATAAACTGTGGGTTGCACCTACCTGTGGAATCATAGTTGCTCTCCTAGATAGAATCCACCCATGCCTTTATAATTTGATTAATTCTATTACATTGTTTTAGCTACAAAGAAAAGCACACCTAGATAGGACATTCTTCAGTGTATATGTCTTACAATAAGACTTGAGACAGTTTTTGTTACTACTAGTTAGATTTCAATAAAACAAATGGCATTTACCAATGTAAAACCAGCCCCCCCAAAATACATCCACCCCCAACCCCTTTAATAATAAAACGAGCTCCAAGGCTTGGCCCCTTTTATTTTTTTAATTTAGAGACATCTTCAATTACCTAAAGTTTAGTGGCAAAAACAAATTGGGCAGTAACGGGATTTGACTCATCAGCCTTTTTTTCTTTCTTTTTGGCTTGTAGCTTTGAATGTTGCCTTCTTGCCTCTGGTTGTGTATAAAGATTCCTGAGTCAGAACCTCTCAGGTCTAAGACCTCTGGGGGAGGGGACAGGGAGAGCAGGCTGGTGGTCTCCAGCGCCTGCAGACAGCCCCTCCTATCCCAGCCCAGGACTGTTTTGCTGGAAAGAGGTCTCTGTTTCTAAAGTCAGTTTAAGGCGTGTCCTCTGAATCTTTTTTTTTTTTTTTTTTTTTGTCAGCTTGCCCCGCCACATTCCCCACTTCCATGGCTCCGTCCTTGGGCATGCTGTGCTGTGTGTGTAAGGCTCCTAGCTGTGAGTTTTGATATTTGAAGTACAAAGCCTTCTTTTTTTTCCTGTCCAAGTGCAATTTTTTTTCAGACAGGGGCCCACAGCGAAGGCAGCCCTAACTCCCAGACCACAGACCCAGAGAATAGGACACTTAACGAGTACAAATTGGGGGCTTCTGATGGCTGGCCCTGGGGTTCCTCTATCTGAACCCCTTTACCTGCTTCACTGCCCCTAGGGTAGAGGCTACAGGGGCAAAAACAAAAACAAAACAACCCCCCACAACAACAACGAAAACAAGCAAGCCCACAACAGGAGAGGGCCTTTTCCCTTCTCCTCCGGGGTAGAAAGCTTATATAGTCTCATTTCATGTTGCATGCAACATTTTAGAAAATTATAGAGTGCTCTAGCCAAATAGGTTGCTAACCATGGCCTGCCAGTATTTGTGAGTGATTACTATTATCTCTGTTGGCAGGGCTTAGCCGTAGTGCATGGAATGCCCTTCTATCTGGGACAGACTTCAGGGGTGGGCAAGCCTGGGTAAGTAGGGTTTGTGTGGCTGTGGCTGTGGGTGTGTCCCAGGCAAGATGGTCTAGCGCATGCATGAGTTTGTTCAGTAGGTCCTTGAATCAAAGCAAACACACACACACACACACACACAGAGAGAGAGAGAGAGAGAGAGAGAGAGAGAGAGAGAGAGAGAGAGAGCGCTTCACATAGGTGATAGGTTGACAGCTGCGAAGTCCCAGTCTGCTCTCTTCTTGTTAGGCTGTTAGCACCCAGGACTGTGGGCGGCAGATCCATCTGTACGTGAGACTAATTATTTTCCCTCTTCCTGCCTACCCCCTCACCTGGCCCAGTGCCTTGTCCAGAGAGCTGTATATAAAGCCACACTGGATGAGTGGCCTCGGGGGTGAGTGCTTTGAGGAATAGAATCGGAAGTCTGTGTACCAGTTATTTGAACTCATTATAATCCCTTCAGTTTCCTTCTATCTCATTTCTTCTTCCCGACCTTCATGCCTTCAGATCTTGGAGCAGTTATTAGCATTAGTTCACCTACATTGTGTTTGTGTATGGGGTGTGTGTGAATGTATGTGGTGTATGTATAGGTATGTGAGAGTATACACACCTGTGCATGCATTGAGACCACAAGAGGACATTGGGGGTCCCCTCTCTATCATTCTCTGTTTTGTTCCCTTGAGACAGGGTTTCTCACTGAACCTGGAGCTAGGCTGGTGGCTAGCAAGCCCAGCCATCCTCCTGTCTCCACTACAATAGCTTTTAGATCATAGTCACATGTGTGGCCACTTCTGGAGAAGGACAAAAAGCCGTGCTGTTTGACTTCAGCTGGCATGGAGCTCAGCCAGCTACATGGTAGACAGACAACCATAAGTTTGGAAGGAGAGCTTTTGGGAAAGAGTGAAGAAGCCCAAGGTACCAGAGAAAGCGTGCTTAGAACAGAGGTAGGACAAAGAGAAGGAAATACTATGCTTTTCTGAATAAATCAGAAACATGGGATGATCTCAGAAGCCACAGGGCCACAGCCCGGTAAGATGCCGTGCTAGGCAGGGGTAGAATTCTGGGAAGGAATAGTAAGTACATTATCTTTTTAAAGGGACCATTACTCTATCACTTTAGCTTGACTTAGGTGAAACTGCCTTCTAGGGCTGATCTCCTAGGCTGGCCATTGACCTGCCTAACTGGGAGATTAGGTCTCCACCCAGCCCAGAGATTTCATCCTTTTGACCAGAAAAAAAAAATAGTTTTCCCATAGTGGGTCTTTATTATTGCTCTTGACACCACTCTTAAATCTTTAAAAGAAGTTACCAGTGTCTTCACTGAGTTGGATGAAACATGTTATGTTGTGAGGTAGGTTTTAACCCAGATGACTCTGAACCCTATCTCAGAAATACATGTTAGGGGCCAGACAATACCTCTGCCTTCTTTGTTGGTGGATCACAGAAGGCAGTACTGGGTACCTCTCCACTGAACGAACACTCTCTTGGTGTGTTTGTACAGTTTTCATGTGGAAGACTGTTGTGCTCATTAGTGGATGGACTGTCTGTGAGTCTGTCTGCTTAGCATTAGAGGCAGATTCCAGTGAGCATGCTGTAGAAGAAAGGGCACAGAATGTGGAAACACTTAGGCTTGGCATGCAACCTCAGTTCCATGCTTCATCAACAGCACAACACTGGACAAAGTACTTGGTCATCCTAGTCCACAGTGTTCTCATTGATCCATAGGTGTGTCTCTCTTGTAGGAGAGGATCCAGGCAAGCCTACCATGCCACCTAAACTATTTCGAAGAACTTTCCACGCAGCTTGATTGTGAGACTCAAATATCTCTTTCCTGGGAGAAGCAAGGGGGGGAAATCCCATCGATTAGAAATAAGAGGACCCTAGTACAAGGCTTTGTGATAGATGACTGTGGGTTGCTAGGCAACTTTACAAGATTTCTGTCATCATTGAGTATGGAGCAGGCTATGAAAGTAAACTAGCAAAGCTAGATTAATAGGCAGGGAGGTAAAATGTGATGCTATTATCTCTGAAGCAATTGAACTACACTTACGTAAACTACGCTTATATAACCCTCGAGTTAGTTGCTAAAGTATCTGAAGGGTCCAGAAGGTCTTCCTCTTTGAGGCCCGCTTCATTCTTTTCTCTGATTTTGGACCACTAGACCATAATGCTGGTATCAGTGATGGGCTGATACTGGCCTGGGCGCTTCACCAGCCGTGGGAGGTTGACCTGTCTGCCAGGTCCCCAAGACCAAAGTTGCCAAGTAGACATGGCCAGCACCATTTTGCTGGGCTAGGTTGTGGCATCTGGTAGAACTGATTGAGCGTCATCTCTTTTGTCCCTGAACCCACTCAGTGGTTACCTCTGTTTATTTCAAGGTGCATGGCTAGGCACTGTTGGTCTTTGCTTCTGGGGAGCTCCTTTTCTCCAGAGGGGGAGGTTCTGGTGTAACAACTGAATTTTCAGGGCTGCCTGTCATTAGGGCTAAATTGTTTCATAACATGATAATTACTGTATCATCCAAAGTAGGGGGAGCCTGAGGAGGGCAAACAGAGCCGGAGGTTTATTATTGGTTATCGAGAGGATGTTCATGAAAACATTCATTAGTGCTGCTCCAGAAATGAAAACAGGGTGTCAGCAGAGCAGGCCAGCCTAGGCAGCTTCGCCTTGCCTCTGGATGGAACGGTGTTCTAGAGGCTTAGCAGAGCCAGCCTGTCCAGCCAGCGTCGACCTTGTAGCTCGGGATGGAATTGTGGTTTGGAAACAGGCAGGCTCTGATCAGTTCTTGCTCTTGAATCTTATGGTTTGTATTATTTACTTCCCTTTCCGTTACTGTGATTTTGTTCTCAAAGCGAACGCCATCCAACACCTCATAGTATTCACAGTCCGTGAATTCATCAGGCCAGAAGTGTAGGCTGCTTAGGGAACCATACACTGACCTTAGCTTAGTGTATAACAGGAAATCTGGTTCAAATTTTAGCCGTACAGCTGCCCTGCTCCTCTCTGGATTCAGCTGGTTGCAAAGGAAGGCTTTTGTGTTCCATGCATACATGTGATTCAGAATCTCCATCTTCAGGTCCTCCAGATAATTTCTGTGTGTGGAGATGTTTAAGACACCCTATCCTAAGTGGCCATGCCTTGGAGAGGCCTGGGTCATTTTTTGTCTTCCTATTTATTTCATGACCTGGACCTTCTAAAGTTTGACATTTGGTAGCTGCAGCATCTGTGGATTTTCTCCTCACCCTGGACACATTTAAACCTCTAAAGACTTTGTCAGTGTCCAAGGGCAAAGTGGTGGAGGCAGCAGAGCAGTGAGTGGAAGCATTTTCCTGCTGAAAATGGGAGTGAATGTAGAATTAAAGCTGGTGAGGATAGCTTCAGTATGGAGACGTTTTTACTTTTGGCAGTTCGGGGAGACATTTTTGATTTCATACCCAAGGGGAAAGTGAGTGTTCCTGACATCTCGTGGGTATAGGTCCAAGATGCGGTTAAAGATTCCATTATATATATATATATATAGACCAATCCCCAACATACACACACAATCACAACACACACATACACACACAATATACACAAATAGACACACACAATATACACAAATACACACACACACACTGCTGCCGCCACAGCCACCCCCACAAAATGTATGTAGTTCAGTATGTCAGCAATGAAGTACTAAATACCCAACAAAAGGCAGGGAAACCTTTCCCAGGCCTCTCCTACACCCATACGTGCTACTGCACCACCTCCACACCAGAACTGAAATGATCTACCATTTCATACCAACATACCAGCCGTGCTGAGAGAAGTGTTGTTCTGCAGATCCTCAAAGCATCACTGCATCCCTCCGATGGAGGGAGGATTAATGGGGCTTCCTGTCCTTCAGTGTGGGCCAGTGGAGCAGGGGAGAGAGTGACCCCAGGTATTACATAGATGACTCCTAGTGCATGTTCATGGCTTAGCCGGGGCTGAGAAGTTTAACAGATTTAGAGCTGGAGGATGGAACGTGATTCAAAAGATTAAATGGAAGAGAAACAAAAGTCTAGTGGAGAGAACAGAAAGGAGTAGACTGTTACTGTACCACATGCCTGGTACAGTCAACTTACAAAGAGAGAAGGGTTCCTTTGGCTAACGCTGTGGAGTCCTTTTGTGTAACTGCTCACTTTGCATAATTGATCTCTTGGCCTAATTGGTTCGGGCCGATGCTGGCGCTCTGGGCAAGCCAGCATACCTGGCTGTGTGTGGTTGTGGCTGAAAAGTGAAAAAGAGGGTCCTCTGTAAGGGCGTTTCATCCGACCCCCTGCTTGGCCCCACCTCTTAAAGGCTCTATTGCCTCCCAATGACAACATGGATGAGGACCAAAACTAACACATAGACTTTGGAGGTGGGCGCGTTCTAGATTCAGACTATAGCACTGCCTCTAGTACTTTTGAGTTGGGCACCTGATTATAACCATCCTCTGTGATATTGCTCGTGCAGAGTGTGGCTGATCGTTCCAACAATGGCCTTCAGAGAATCGCACCATCCCTCCACACTCGTCTGCAAGTGGATTTTACCATTCTTTTTTTCTCCCAGAAAGTAGAGTTGCATTGTGCCACCCCATGAGCCTGGGCTGGATTTGTCTTTTGCCTTGACCAGAGAGTCCATGGAGACAAGGATGTATGAGCCCGAGGTCATTCATCCTTCATTTTGTTCCTTATGGAAGATTCCTACCCTTCTGTCAGGGAGCCCCACCCAGCTTCGTTGACTGAGGGCCCAGGTGTCCAGCTGCCTGAGCCCAGGCCCTAGCCAAGCATGCAGCTCAGTGTGACTGTATCATGGCACCTCAGTGAAGTCAGTTCCTCACCCAGGCAACCCACAGAATGACAAGGAATGATAGGTTATGATCAGTTGAAAACACTAACTATGTACAGCCAGAGGGCAACCCTAGTGCCCTCAGAGGCTGCTCACTGTGTTTGTGAGGCAGTGTCTCATACAGGGACCTGGGGCTCCTTAATTAGGTCTGACTGGCCAGCAGTCTTTGGAGTCCACCGGTCTCTGATTCCCAGCACTGGCATTACAGGCAGCACCGTGCCTGTGTTCTCATGTATGCACTGGTGATCAGACTCGGGGCCTGGTACCTGCATAGCCAGTACTTTGCCAGCTGAGCCATCTCTCCAGCTTCCGCTGCCGTGGTGTGATGGACAGAAGCAGGCAAATGAATTGTGCGAGTGACCACCCGTCTCTTTGCCCTGGAGTATGTGTTGAGTATCGGATGAAGAAAGCATGAATTCTTCCTCCTCTGCTTCTTGCAGCACTTCTCGGAGCTCCTGGATGAGTTTTCCCAGAACGTCCTGGGTCAGCTCCTGAACGACCCCTTCCTCTCAGAGAAGAGCGTGTCGATGGAGGTAGAGCCATCTCCGACTTCACCAGCGCCTCTCATCCAGGCTGAGCACAGCTACTCCCTGAGCGAGGAGCCCCGGGCTCAGTCACCGTTCACCCATGCGGCTGCCAGCGATGACTTCAATGACGGTAAAAACCGAGAGCACCGAAACACAGGGGGGCCTTAACCCCTTTGACTCTCGCTTGTCGAGGAGACGGGGTGTGGGCTCTGTTATTGTTAGCATCCTCAGTAGCCACACACCCACTGCCTGGTGCTAAGGCTGTAAATGCCAGGAGGTACACCATACCCTTCTTTCTGCTAGGCTGCTTCTCAGGGAACTTGCTGTTACTCAGTCATCTTGCTCTCTTTGGCTTGGGCCTTGGGCAGCAGAGCCCCCCTGTGCAACCGAGCTGGCCTCTCAGCTGTCGATACCAGCAGTATGGGAAGCTAGCTAATTGTTTTAAAGGATCATATCGTTTTCCTGACAAAGGATTATTTATGACAGTTCTTATCTAGAGAAACCTCTGGGGGCATCCTCTTTGTTTTCCAGCATGTTCCACTGACCCTACATGTATGGGATCTTGGTGAATATTCTTGGACTCCCTTGCTGGTCTCCATTTCGTGCCTATTCCCATAAACAATGCTGCAGCTTGTCATTGTTGGAGGACTGGCCTTTCTAACCCCAGAGGTGCTAAGATGTCTGGATCATTCCTCTATAAGCCTTTATTTGCTGTATTTTCTACCTTGCCAGTTTTCCACATGTGCATGCATTCATACACATACATGTGTACACACATGTGCACGCGCACGCACATACAAAATTGAACTGTGTTTTATTTTCTTAGAGGGACAGCCAGCTATTTTAAGTACTTCAAGTAAACTCTAAAGACCTTGTTCCTACTTTCATTCCAGCATGTGATACTTTTTTCCGCAGGAGGATGACATCATACGATGTGGTTACTAACTTGATATCTCTTTGGGTTTTGCTCTGAGCCCCCTTCTGCCTTCCCTTTCATACCATGTGTGTGTGGCAGGTGTCTTTTACAGATTGCTCCCCACCTAACGCATTTCCTCATGCTTCCTTCCTGTGGCTAAAGGCCAGTGCCTATATCCACATGCATAAGGAAGCCCCCCCCCCCCCCCGCTCCAGAGGAATTCATTACTAGCCCCTAAAATAATTAACTTGTACCAGTAACACACCTTTCTCTCGGGGCACAGAATGTTGTGGGTATGAAAAATTCCCATTCTTCCCTAGGATACATTCTTTCTTGTAAGAGTCACACCCATCAGCTTGGGGAAGAGTGTGGTTCCATGCTCAGTGAAAGGAAGGGCTGCTATGAAGCTGGTCGTGGGCTTTCTCTAGCTCACCCTGATGCTCTGATTTCCCCTCTGTTGTGGGGAGTTTAGGAGCATGGGGATTTAGCCCTCTGTTGGAGTCTGTCAGTTATTCCTGTCTTACACCATTAGGATGAGGTGTCATGCCACCCAAAAAGAAAGGCAGAGAACTTAGCTAAGTCGAGGATATACGGGTGCTTTGGAGGGTAAGATACAATATTTAAAAGCTCAGAGCAATGTCTACTGCGTCACATCTCAGCAAATCGTGTTCTCCTCCCAGTGCCTGCCCCATCCTGCAGTTTGTGCAGTTCATTTCAGAAATGTCCCCAGATCAGATGCGGAATCTGTGCTCTCTGTTGTGACTAGTGCCATGTTCTCCCTTAGCCTCATTGTAAAAGGTCAATTACTGTAACAGCATACTGCAGCAAAAGTTATCTGAAACTTATGAACTGCATATTTCTCTAATTTCCCATGTAATATCATTAGACTGTGATTGACCGTAGGTAACTAAAATCATGGAAAATGAAGCACAGATAATGGGGAGCGGCTGTGTCCCCAGTCCTCACTGTGTGCAGGCCAGCTCAAAAAAGTCAGTTATCTGGATTTCAGGTTAAATTCATGCAAGCCCTGAGTTAACTTTAGTATTTTTTAAATGGGTGAGTGGTCAGACAAAATGGCTATTAAGATTTCTTCTAACTCTGAGATCCTTTGTGGGATGTGCTTGCCTTCATGCAAGGTTCCCTCCTGTTCTTGTCATTGCTTTGTCTATTTTCTTCTCATAATTCCATTGGAACCTCCATCTCCCGCCCTTCTTCATTTGTGGAGTTAATCTTCAGTGTCTTTTGCATTAGCCGTGTATGCTGTGTAACAAATACCCCCTCCCCCCATTAATGTCTTAGAATGGCCATTTATTCCCTCATGAGTTCTCTTCTTAAGTCCTCTGAAGTGATACTTCTGTGGATTTGGTTCATAATTTATCCTGACATTAGAGTCAGATGCTGGCCGAGACATTCCAGGGTTAGACACGCTACCCTAAAAGCAGCTATCTGCAGTAGTCAACCAGCCACTGGTGGTAAGTTGGTTGCCCTATGAGTCTCCCCTTGGGGCTGCCGGCTTCTCCCACCTGTCAGCTACCTTTCCTGACACACAGGGAAGAGAGCCAGTTGCCCACAGGACAGCACTGATTCATTGTGAACTGCACAGGAAGGCATCTAGCAGGAGGTGCTGGAGATGGTCTTGGGTGCTGGCAGCCACACGTGAAGTGAAGTGATTTTTCAGTGTCTGGATTCCTTTACCTGGTATTACTAGGCTACACACTCTTTCTGTTCATTTGCCTGGAGGCTCTCATGTTTATATTCAAGACCCTGAAGAAATATAAAGAAAATGACATTTGTCCATTGCTCTCCCAGAATTTGTCAGGAGGGGAAGATTGGAAGTGTACAGTACACAACCGATTATAAAAACATTATACATGTGTCAACCCTAGTGGAAGCTATTCACACCTGTTCCAAATTCTATATCACACCGACTTACTCTGGAAGGGTCCTTTAACTTTTCCAGCCTTGCTTCCCTGTGTGTAAAACAAGGGTGAGAATGGCTTTCATGTTTTGTTCTGAGGATTAAGTGCAACAATAGATTTCATTGCCTCCCAGTGTCCGGCTGCAGGCAGGGAAGCTCTTAGCTCTGTTGCTGTTGTTATTTACAGCTGAGGTCTGCGCGAGGACAGGGCGCTTAGTCAGACTTTGTAGAGGATTCTTTTTAACTTTAGTTATTTTGGGGAGCATGAGTGTGCACACAGCATGCATGTGTGGAGGTCAGAGGAAACTTGGCAGGAGTTGGTTCTCTCTTCCCGCCATGCCTGTTCCAGGAATTGGACTCAGGACTCAGGTCATCAGGCTTCCCCGAAAGTGCCCTTACCCACTGAGCCATCTTCCTGGTCCTGTGAAAGAGGATCTTGCAATTTAGTAGCCTATAAAATGTAGTAGATATTTATTAGTGGATTTTTTTTTTATTTTTCCTAGTTTGTTTTTAATACATCAGCTAGATCCAGAGACTGAGCTCCAGATTATAATTGTTTAGGGGACAGAAATGAACTGTAAACATAATACTTTTTAGTTGCATGGAGATTATTAGTTATCCATGTATTTCAATTACCCATGTGATTGTTGGGTCCCTTCTGTATTTTGAGCTGTGTGAGGGCACGATCCATTCTGTGTCTGGCAGTTATCATTATGTTTGGTACTCTGAAGATGTTCAGGGAACATTTATACCATTGACTTGTTTAGCCAGTTGTAAAAGACGATACAAGAGATGGAGCATCCATCTCTGACCCGTGGGGTAATACCACGGAGGTGATTGCTCCGTTCCACTTGTTGCCTCTGCACACACGACAGAGGCAGGATTTCACCAGTGCGAGCTCCTGACTGAGTGCAGCTTCCATCTGCAGATCAACCATGGTGCCAAAGAGAAGCAGGTGTGTTGTTAATGCTTTGTGGCTCATCTTCAAACTAATATCTTAGCATTTTTTTTTAGTACCGTATCTTATAAGTGTCAATCAGTGACATGGAAAAATTGGACAAGGAAGGGAGAGAGCGCTGACATTCGAATGAGATTGGACAGGTGACATAAACAAGGACTAGTGGACGAGGGAAGCACCAGGTGTGTGCCTCACACCTGCGGTTTGCTGCTCAGAGCCTGAGCTGGAGGTGGTCTAATGACATTCAGTACACTAACCTTGCTTCCCTTCCATATGTAGGCTGCACACATATCATGTACCAGATTCCCACTCAGGAGACCCACTCAGGAGACCCAGCAGTGACCCCTAGACCCTGCCTGTGAGGAGGAATCAGGGGCTGATAAAAACATAATGTACCTGCTACCATATTAGGCAGATTCTGAGGAGCGTTCCAAGAGGAAATTAAACTGTAGGAGTTTCCAGGAGAGAGAGAGAGAGAGCACACCCACTCAGGAGTCAGGAAGAGCTGCCTGAATGAAGCAGGATTTCAGCTGGGCCTTGGCTCGCTGCCTGGAGTCAGCCCCTGGGGCTTGCTCGAGGGCCTCAGACAGAGAGCAGAGGAGCAGAAGGCCAGGACACACCAGCGCTTTGAAAAAAGATCCTCAGCCAAAAGCTCGTACACAAAGCAGATTTCCAGGGTTCAGGGTTCCTTCCTGTTCCGTTCATCAGTTGTCTTCCTTTGTCTGTGTCTGGGCATATTGTCTCTACTCTGTCCTCTGTCTCTGAAATTCATTCCTCTGTGTAGGCTTGTCTAGTGCCGACACTATTTAATGTAGCTTTTATTTAGCCAATTGATTCTTTCACTTACAGAACTTCTGCGTGGTTCCTTTTCAGTGTATCGATTTCCTTGCTAATTTTTTTTCTCTGTTTTTGGACTTTCTTCTGCAATTCATTGTTCTGCTCACTTTGGGGACTGTCTTGTCAGGAGATAGACTTCCTTAGAACACCTGCTTATTTGAGTCATCTATATAGACATAATTCTATTAAAAGAAGGACTCTGAATTCATCATGGACATTTCCGCCATCTTGGTGTCTGGGGTTTCATTATGGGGAGTTGGTAGTTTGGGACTGAGTTATGGCAAAGACATCCCTTTGGGGGACTCCCAGAAAGTAAAAGAACCAAATAGAATTAGAAAGGGGGCAGGGAGTTAACTAGGAGACCCATTCATCCCTACAGACTTTCAAAGCACAAGAAAGAAACACAACAAATACAAGATGGCAACCCTCCTTCCACTGTGTTACTGGCCTTCCACATGAAGGGATCATAATGCACCTAAGCTAACACCCAATGTGGGGAGAAACAATCGGTAGATCTTGTTGAGTAAGACCAAAAAACACACTGTCGGGTCCCCCAACTGGCACCCAGTTCCCTTTGTAGCTTTTGTGCCATGACAGGTTTTTCTGCTCTTTGCTGAAAAGAGGCAAAGGGCATTCAGAAGGATTTTGCAAAGGGCATACAATCCACAGTTCATCTTTGGGAAGTTCTGGTGTTTTCTCTCATGTTTATAAGTGGGAGGCGGTAGTATGGGATAGGAATTGTTTGAGGTGTTTGCCATCGAAGGCATGGGTGAACGGAGATGAGGGTAGACTTATCCAGCATCACCTCCCCTGGGTCTTAGCTACAGTTGTGCCGCTGAGATTTGAGAGTGAACAAGTGTGTAGTAATATTACTTTATTTTCTTGGGCCATACCTTATATCCCTCCAAAGCAGGAGTCAACCCTTCCAGATCCAAGCATTCAGAGCAGGTGAGCACCCGGATAAGTTATGATTTCGCTTTAGGAAACATACAGGTGTGTAGTGTTTAAGAGCAGCTGTTGGCACCAAATCCAGTATTCCTTACCTCTTAGTCCCCAATAGGTGAAATAATAGTAGGAGCTTTAACTTCTAGTGATGGATAATGAGAATCTCATTCTTTGGAAAGCCAGAGATGCAGCTCTTTTTGTCCAGTTTTGCTTAGAGCAAACACTGCTCTTCTGTAAGTGCTTCTAAGCTTGAAAGCCATGCTGGGACATAGAGCTGAAGAGAGGCTTAGTGTAGAAAGAGGCTCCTTTTTATTCATCTTCCTCTCTTCCTCCTGCCATAACCCTTCTGACGTGTCCCCCCCCCCATCCCTCCTAACTTTCCCTTTCTCCTGCCATAACCCTTCTGCCATCCCTGGCCATTCCTCCTTACTTCCACTTATGCCTCCCCTGAGTTCTAGAGCAATCATACAGAGCAAATGGATGCTTGTACCCTACCCAGTGGACTCTAGACCCCTAAAATGTGCACCAAATTTGGGGCTGTCTGTGTTTGTTAACTTTCTTGGTAAGAGGCTTTATAGCTTTCATTAGTTTATATTTTACAATTATTGTATCTGTGTATATGGTGTATGTGTGTATGCTGTGTGTGTGTGTGCATGTGCGCGCCCCCATGTAAGGGTGTGTACATGTATATATTCCACAAATGCGCCCCCATGTAAGGGTGTGTACATGTATATATTCCACAAATGCTGAGGTGGGAGTCTCCCCTTCCACTATATGTGTTCTGGGGATCCAGCTCAGGTCCACTGGGCTCAACTGCAAGTGCCCTTACTCACTGATCTGTGCTGTGGGCTTTGATAACTTTAGCTTCTTGAAAGATCCCATGATGACAAAAGTCAAGAACCCCTGGTCTGATGCAGCACAGGACTCACCCATTTCAGAGCTAACTAGAAACATCTCTGAAACGCTGGAGCTACAGGGTTTCATAGGGCTCAGGCCACAGAAGCCAAGCCTGGGAATATGGCTGGCCTTCATGGCCACTGAAGGCAGTGTCCACCCCGTTCAGCCACCTCTCCTCAGGGTGCAGACTGGTGACCATTTGCTGAGAGTGCTTCTTGTCCAACAATAAAAGTAAAGTATAAAAAGGAGAAAAATGAAGAGGCCGAAAGAAATTCCCCAGTAAAACGTTCCTGGCTATGCTTACGATACTGGGGTGAGCAGACCTTGTGTGACCCCCAAGGGGTCATCATCTTTGTAATCATTGTAATGGGGTCGTGTTCCATTGTAGTCAAATTGGGCTGGTGGGTTTATTGTCTTTCTGAAGAGAGCAGTTTCTGTTACTATAGCAGATACCTGGTGCACACTCACCTTGTGAGGAGAGCCGTTCCCTGTGACAGCTTTAAAGGTTCCATTGTGTCTTTAGTTGCTGAGGGGTCTGTGGTGAAGCAACACATCACAGCGGAAGTACATGGGGGGACAAAACAGCTCGCCTTGGAACCAGAAGGCCAAGAAGAGAAAGAAGATGAGACTGGGGTCCCATAATCCCCTTGAAGAACATACACCCTCTGACCCCAAACCTCCCGCTACACTGCACCTCCTATAGCTCCACCACCTTCCAGTACACAAAGCACATGCACCCCGGAAGACATGAGCCACACGATAACTGGCCTTCTTGAACTTTTCCCTCTCAAGGGCAACGTTTTGCTCAAGAAATTTTTGCATGACCCTTGATGTGTAGGTATATAAAATAGTCATGCAAGGCAAACATTTACCCTAATAAATGATAAGTGGATTTTAAGACAGTTCTTTAGTATACATATAATTTTACCATTTATTAAAGACAAAAGCATATATTCAGTTAAGGAGAATTGGCAATACTTGTTATTTTTATATAAAACATATTTTGTGTAAAACATTATATAAAGAATAATCGGCCAAATGCTAAAAGGTATAGTGTCTTCAGTGTTTTCAGAGTTGATTAGTATTTTGATTTTAAAACATCAGTACTGAAAATGCTGTTTTGCATGAATATGAACTACAGTATGGCAAATACATGTTTAAGACTTTCAGAAATTATTGGAAATTTTATCCTAATCCCAAGTCAAATTCATCTAACCATTTTTTAGAGATTTATTTATTTTATGTATGGGTGCTCTATCTGCATGTGTGCTTAAGCCAGAAATGGCATAAGATCTCACTACAGATGGTTGTGGTTACTGGGATTTGAACTCAGGACCCCTAGAAGAGCAGCCAGTGCTCTTTACTGCTGAGCCATCTCTCTAGCTGCCAACTAATTTTTTAAAAAATGAAACAAGTCAAAAAGTCTAACAGCAATTTTTTAAAATCAAGCATACTAACACAATAGACTCCAAAGATGCGCTATTTTGTTACTTGCATGCTGAAGAGTGACATTGGGAAATGCTAAAGACCTTTGTTTTCTGTATTTAAACTGGTCTGCCTCTACAAGAAGAAACTTTGTATGGACACTGAGCCTGGGACAGCCAGTGGTCCTGAAGCTGAGCTGAGGAATTTGGGGCTTCAGCTGATGATGATTCGTGGTATAACATCCTGCACAGGGCAAGGCAGACACATTGGATATTCGTAACCAAAGCTGCAGTAAAGTTGCTCAGGGCAACACTGGGTGAGCCCTGCAAGAAGAGCCTCTGATATAGTGTGTGTCGTAGTGAGGATTCTCTTGCTGTGAAAAGACACCATGACCATGGCAGCTCTTATAAAGGACGACATCCAATTGGGACTGGCACACAGTTCAGGGAATTACTCCATTATCATCATGGTGGGAAGCATGGTGGCACACAGGTAGATACAGAGGCGCACAGCATGGTTCTAGAGAGTTCTACACCCAGATCCAAAGGCAGCAGGAAGAGTGAGCTTGACTTGAGTTTCTGAAAACCCAAAGCCCACTCCTGTGACTCATATCCCCCAACAAGGCCACCTCGACTTCATCAAGGTCACACATCCTAATAATGCCACTCCCTATGGGCCTATGGAAACCATTTTTGTTCAAACCACCACAGTATAAGCTTCATTTTTAACTAATTTCTGCCTGTTGTGCATTGAGAAGCCCTTTACTGTTGCCTAGTTTGTCACATCTCCACATTCAGTTACGTGACTTTCGGTTGGAGAATCTGTAAACTGTAGAACAAGGCACACATTTGCTTTGTTCCAGTTCCAATTTCAGTGTTTTTCCTGAAGAAGAAACTTAGTAATGCTAGACCCGGCCATTCAGAGAGAACTTGACATGGCCCCTGTCCTCCAAGCTTGTGTAAGAATAGCGTATAAAAGTCTATAAAATATCAGCAGGTTAATCAGGGTATTTAATGCACTTGTACCAAGATAACTTTATTTGGGCTGCCTTAAGAGACTAATGGGGGGCGGGGGGCTGAAGGGCTGACTCAGTGCCTAAGGGCTTGTACTGCTGTTGGAGAGGACCAGACCTCAGTTCCTAACACTTGTATCAGGTGACTCAAATCCACTTGTAAATTCCAGCTTCAGGAAACCAGGCACCCTCTTCTGGCCCTCATGGGCACTGCATTCATGTGCACGTACCTATCCTTCCAACACAGACATATACACACAATTTAAAAATTAGTAATAAAAATAAATCTTTATAAAAAAAAGACAGACAATTGCTGTTTCAGGTCTATAGAGTCTAGACAGACCAGGGATATCTCTTGTGACCAGTTGTCCTGCTGATGAATCCACTGGGGTTTCTTAGGGTTTGCAAAAGCTAGAGCTAGCTGGGTGGGCTCAGTATTGATCCTTTCAATTTACGGGGCTGTTTCCACAGTGACAGATGAGAGCAAGACCTCAGTGAGCTGGAGGTGAGTAACTGGCGCTGGCGTGACGTCATAAGGGGAGAATGAGACAGGCTGCAGGAGGAGGAGGACTCAGGAGTCGAACACAGTGGGATGATTGGGAAACAGGGTTGGAGCAAAGAGGGGGGGGGTGTTTGTTGGAGAGTCATAGGAGAGAATAACGGTTCATTGCTGAGGCTGAGGCTGCAGAGCCGGGGAGGGATGCACAGAGTTAGCTGCAGAGAGACCAGAAGGTGTTTGACGTGAATGGCAAAGTTTTTTTTTTTTTTTAATTAGAGAAATAGGCCGCAGGATTCACACAGGGTTGTGTGTGTGAGGAAATGTCACGGGTGAGTCACAGGTGACTTGGGTTTCTGCTCTCTAGCCTTAGGAGGATCTCGGTGTTGACGTGTTCCCAGGAAGTGGGACCCAGAAAAAAAAAAAAGACCCAGAGATGAGATAAATAGCTAATCGCATTTGCTCTGAGCTGGTGTCAAGAGCACCAGTGTGAGTCATTCTAGAGGGGCAGGAAAGGATGATGTGGTCATCCTGGGTCCTCTGCCTTGGCTGGGGTGATGAAAGAGCCTGCGTGTGGTGGGTTGGAGCACAGGGGAGGAAGATAACAGTGCTTCCCCCAGAACAGCAAAGCAGTGATCCCTTTGCTTAACCCCTGCAGTCTAGAATAGTTAGTCTCGTGGAGTTAGGATAGTACAGTCAACAACGAAGTTGACAGCCATCTGTCAAGTAAAACTACCTGGATTATTCGGGAATAACAGCTCTATTATTGACGAAGAAAAATTAAATATACGTGGGAGTTTTGTGCACATCGGTGTACTCAATTAGGCTTTTCAAATCAGCCCTTTGTTCTATGGTATTTACATGGTTCATGCTCTAAACACAGCATCCTGTGGGAGAAACGGTGAATCTGAAAGATTCAAGTAGAGGTACAGTGCGGATCGCTAGAGTCATATTTTGTATGACTCTAGCTTTGAGTCTCGGCTCTGCCCAGATTATGAATGACGTGATCTTGAGCAAGTTGCTTCGCTTTTTTGTCTCCCCATCCCTGATCTTTAAAATGAGAATATAATATTTACTTCCACAGCTTTGCTGGAGGGCTTCACCGAGTTAATATTTATTGAACACTTAGAACGGCGCCTGCCACTTTGCAAGCACCAAATAAGTATCAGCTATTACTGCCATTGTTCTTCTGTGGCTTGCTCTATAATTAAATACATAATTTACCGAGTGGCTGCGATAGGAGTGGCAGGCGCTGAGGGGAGAGCTTCCATGGACACAGGCACAGAAAGAACACCGAGTGACAGAGATAGCTGATTGTGTTGGTCTCAGAGGTCCATTGCAGCACAGCCTGGGTGTCTGCCAAAGACTAAGCACAGCACGTTTTAGCTGTTATGAGTTGGTCTTAAACAATGCTTCTTCATATCAGAAACATGGACTGGTGGTCTGTAGTATAGGAGTAATCAGTATTTTTTTTTTCTTAAAATGTAATCCTTCTAGGCTAGAGCTGTATTCAACCATTGCTGCTTTGGGAAGCAGTGTGTGCCCGTGAGAGTGAGTGAGCCCAGGCCGTGGGACTCATTTCTATGTGAGTCCCCTGTCGGCCACACACCAGCTGGATGCACACTTTTGGGCAAGTTACTTAATCTTGCAGTGTCCTTGTTTTTAAAATGGGAACAATAATTGTATTAACCTCTGGGGTTACTCTTAGGACAATACCCAGTCCTTAGCAAATACAGTGCTGTTGATTTTCCTACCGTGGACACCTCTTTATGCCGCTCTGTATGAGAATTCATTTTAGGGCACCATGGGCAGACAGGCCACTGGCTTCCCCGCAGTGAGCCGTAGTTTTTTTCTCATTATTTTGATATGTCTCACAGAATTCTTACCCCACAGCGTCCTGCCTTCCAGATCTCAGCCTTGGAATTTTCAAAGGAGATTTTTTTTTTCGTATTTTATTAGTCTGGGTATTTTGCCTGTGTGCACATCTGGGTACCACTCGTGTACCTGATACCCGTGGAGGCCAGAAGAGGACATAAAGTCCTCCTGGAACTGGAGCTACAGACAGTTGTGGGCTGTCCTGTGAGTGCTGGGCATGGCCCCGAGGTCCTCTGGGAGAATAGCCAGTGCTCTTAGCCACTGAGCCGTCTCTCTAGGCACAGGAGATTTTTATGTGGGGGGAAGAAAGATTTGTCAATTTCTTTTAACATGTTCAGAGTAAACAAATAAAATGAAAGTTTAGAGGAGACATGTAACTTTCTTCAGTTTATGTATACTATTTGTATGATAAATGGAAACATGTAGGGCTTTTTAAAATCATATAGATGCTATTTGTACCAAGTGATTTCTCTTAGAAATATATGTTTATTCCTATTCTATGTTCTGTTGTGTGTGTGTGTGCCTATAAAACACAAGTCTGCATATGGAAATGATTGAGGCTCTACTCCTGATGCTGTCATTTCATTGCCTTTAGGCAGCTCTCTGTCCTTTGGTCTCCAAGGCCACCTGATCTTCTCTACCGTGAGACCCTGGCGCCTCTTCATCTTTGCTAATAGCCAAGGCTGATGCCGAGGAGATGCAGCCTTGGAAATCAACCTCTAGGGGAAGCTGTGCAAATAAAACCTGATGCTCTAGAGGATGTTTATCATGCAGAATATGCACTGTTAAAAATAGGGGAGGATGTCTTTCATCTCAAATGAAACTTAAAAGGTCTGTAAGTATAATTCAGAAAAAAAAAAACACCTTTGTTTCACTCAAAGTCTGAAGTGCAGAATTTAGAAAAGTTGCAGACTGAAGTATTTCAAGTACTTAGTTATCTCTCTGTTTAATCAATCAGTTATACAAATAGCTGAGGATGTGTCTAACTGTAAGCCTTAGTGGTCTTTTTGCCAATAAAATTCAACTATAAAACTAAGGCCCCGGGCAAGTTGCAGAGCCCACTCCTATTCTAATTCTCTCCTTTCTTTACCTTCTACCTTATGGGTTGCATTAGTAATTTTCTTTTCTCTAATTTGATCTTTAATTCCACTGGGCATAAAATTTAGGCCAACAGCCCAGGGTTGGGAATGCAAGCTCTCTTCTCTGATTTCAGCCGCACTGGAATGCTGCTCTCGTCAAGCTTCGTACTGACTGCACTTCCTTAATCTAACCTCAGTCCTTTTACAGTGCGCCTGGTAGGTCGGATTGGCCAGTCTGCAAATGCTTGTTTATTTTTATTAATCATGCATGTGCAAGCCAGACAACAACTTTTGGGAGTTGGTTCTCTTTTTCCAGCTTTCTGTAGCTTGTAGGAGTCGAACTCAGGTCATGAGGCTCGTGAGGCAGGTGCTCTGACCTGCTCAGCCACCCTACCAGCCCCTACAAATATTTATTAACCCATCTCCAGTTGATGACTGACTTAGAGGAATTATTCTGAAAATCAATGCAGCTATCTTATTGCAATAGATTCTGATGTTGTAATTCTAGCCATGTTGTACTAGCGAGCTATGCTAAGAGGTCCTCTCAACCCGGTACTTTAGTTTCTGTGTGTATGTGGGGGTAGATAGTGCCAGGGTGGTCTCCAGTTTGGTCTGCAGTCAAGGATGAGCCTGAACTTTGGATCCTTCTGCCTTTGCCTCCTGCGTTTGAGCACTGGGATTACCAGTGTTTATGTGGTACTGGGAATCACACTTGGTGCTCTGTATATGCTAGGTAAGCACTGTATCAATTACGCTATATTCCCAGCTCTAAATCTCAGTACTTGGAATAAATATCAGCGTGTTACTCGAGGTTGTACATTTCCACTGCTGGGGATTGACTGGTGGACATGGGCTCTGTTTAGTAACTGCTGGTTCCAGCTGCATTCGCTCTCATCTTAAGGCTAGCCGAGAGTTGATGATTTGGCTCAGCTCCCCTTGGCATGCCTTTGATCTGTGAGGCTGTGCTCCTTCATCTAGGATCAAGAGATCAATTATCCTGGCACATCCTGGCACTATCTTATGTGATAGTAAAAACCATAAGAACATAAACTCAACCTTCACTAAAACGTTCCAAGATTCTGTCGTATTAAGAAGCTAGCATGCCGTTGTTTAGGTTAAGTTACAGGGCAAAACTGGGGGTATTGAAAACTCATATAGCAAAAGACACAGTTGGAGGGTGTGCTGGCTTATATCGGTATAGCATGACTAAACCAAGATTCACCGAGGAAAAGAGCCATGGGACATACTTGTGAGGAATTGTCTTGATGAGTTAATTGGGGCAGATTACTTCCCTAAATGTGGGAACCTCCATTGGGTTGGGATCCTAGGCTACCTCAGAAGCCAACAGCTAGCTGGGCACCAACATTCCCTCTGTCTACTTCATGGGTACCATGTGACCATCTACCTCACGCTCCTCACCACCATGTCGTCCCCACCCATCATGGATTTTTCTCAAACTGTAGCCACCCAGATCCTTTCTCTCGGGTTGCTTTTGTCTGGATATTTTATTGCAGAAATAACAAAAACAGCTACACAAAGTGGAAAAGTCGACTGGAGTCAGCAGTGGGGTCTCTCGGCCACTCCAGCTTCTGTCTGGGGATCGCCACCCCAAAGCAAGAGGAGGCAAGGCCGGCATGTCCATGTGTGGCAACTGGGAATGATATTAATAGTTTCAAATACAGGCTTCTAGAGATACCATAAAAAAGTTAAAGAATAAGAACAAAGCTGCAATATTCTGAATGGTTATCTATGTTTGCTGTCCAGGCATGTTTCTTTTGTCTCTTTCTTGTTAATGTGTTAGTCAGTGTTCTCTTGCTGGGAAGAGACACCATAACCATAGCAACTCTTAGAAAGGAAAACATTTAATTGGGGCTGGCTTACAGCTCAGAGGTTTAGTCCATTGTTATCGTGGTGGGAAGCATGGTGCCATACAGGCCGACAGTGCTGGAGAAATAGCTGAGAGTTCTGCATCCAGACCCAAAAGAGCAGCCACGCTAGGCCTGGCGTGAGGTTCTGAAACCTCAAAGTCCATCCCCCAGAGACACACTTCCTCCTACAAGGCCACGCCTCCAATAATGCCACTCCCTCTGAGTCTATGGGGGCCATTTGCATTCATAGGTCACAGTCATTTTGATTGTAACATTAGGATATGTGGCCCTACCTCACAATTTGCTGGCCATTGCATGGAGCCATTTTCCCAGGAGTGTCCCTTCCTCTTCCTTTTGTTATACCCAGAGCTACATTTCTTCTTACTATGTTCCTTATAGCCTCTTGGCAGACCATGTTCAGTTGGAGCTGTGAGTGTGATTTCTACGAGCAGCAGCTTCGGCATCTCACCGCTGACTGAAGACAGTGATCCACACCCTCTCTCTGCCTCTCCCTCCCACCCTCATTTCGTCCTAAACACACTTTCCTCCTGTCTTCTGAGCTATGGACAGTCTTCTCGTACCGAGCCTTCTTGCGGGAGAGTGATTAGTCCTCTTGCGGCCTGTGGTTCAGTTGTTTCTATAAGCTGAGCAGGGTGCCCATCTGGTCAACAGAACTGGGTGTAAGTACAGTGTGGTCCCCTCCCTCTAGCAGCCATTAAGAGGTCCTTTGTTCCCTCCCAGCCCCTCCTGGGCCAGGATGTCGCCCACACCCTGTGGCGGAAATCCCCCCATCACACCAGACACTGGGCAGCTTATAGAACTGGCTCTGAAAGCAGAATGCCACCTTGTGAGTGGGAACCTAACCTTTTCTGTGCTCAGAGGATGTAGTTTATGGAGTTGGAGTTTATCTTTGTGAGCTTTTGCTTTCGCCAAGTTCCCATGCTTCTCTGTGTGATTGTTTGTGTACCCTCCCGCCCCCCCCCATTTTTTTAATAAGAAAACTGGAGCCAAATTCCTGAGTGTGTGTTCATGGTGGGAAATGCTAGGTGACCGAGTAGGCGGGGCTTGTTTTCAAAGAGCAGAGGAGCGTATCTGGTTTGTGTGTGCCCCTTCTTAGTAAAGCCGGTGTCTGCTGAGGGCTGTGGGCTTCGGGAACTGCTGGCCTTTCCTTTTTCTCTGCATGTTTCCAGACTCTTGGCTCTCCTTCCTTACCCCACCCTCTATTCCTGCAGGGCTGGGCTGAGTAATTTGCTCTGAAGCAGTTTGGTGCAGCTTAAGTTTCAGAGCAGCGTGTCCAGGGTCTGAGGAGCCCCACTGGCTCCATCTTGCTGCTTAGCAGTTATCTCTCCCCAGGCCCGGTGATCATCATGAAAACTTGGGTGACAGGACAGAGCCCAGGCTCACCACGACCCTGCTCTCCTCCCTAGACGAGTATTTCATCCATTTCAGCCAAGCAAACCCAGAACTTTCCCAGGGGTCTGTGCAATGGCTCTGGGTGCCTAGTTAGATTTGAGATGTAGATGGAGAAAATAGGAAAGGATGAAAACTAGGGAGTGGGAACTGAAAAAAATGAAGGGAGGAAGGATGGAAGGGAAAAAGGGAGGAAGAGAGGGAGGGAGGGAAGAAGGAAGGAGACAAATACCTGTGGAGAAGTTCTGTCCTGAGGCCTTGTTTGCCAAACATTAGCCTCTTTTTTTTTTTCTTTTGACTCTACTTATTTATTATTAAATAGCATATTCACTTGGTTTGAAACCCCAAAAGTGGGACATGTTACCTGGTTAAAAGCCTTCCCTCCCATCTCATTCTCTATGTGCTTAACCCCTTCTCGCTATGCCCAGTGCACTGCTACTTTCCTATCAGGTGGTAACACAGCATGGCCAAGAACCTATAGAAGAAAGGGTTTACTTGGGCTTATGTTTCCAGAGGGTTCGAGTCCCTCATGGCAATGAGTCATGGCAGCAGGTATAAAATGGTGACAAGAAGAGATGAGAGCTGAGAGCTCACACCTTGAGCTGTAGGCAGGAAGACGGGGAGTGCCCTGTGATTGGCATGCATGGGTGTTTGGAACGTCAGCATCCACCCCAGTGACACACTTCATTTAGCGAGACCACACCTCCTCAGCCCCAAGCAGCTCCACCGACTGGAAATCAAGTATCCAGTCATGGGAGCCTGTGGGAGACATTCTTATTCAAACCGCCACAGCCGGTTTCTGTCTTTTCCATGTAACCCTTCCAACATTTCTTCAGGCTTATCATGTCTGGGCATTCACAGCTAAGAGAATTCTTTCCTCATCCGTGCAGCTCTCCTCTCATACGCTTGCATCCCTTTACTGCCTTCTCAGTAGTCCTTTTCTTAGAACTGTGGTTGGGGAGTGGCCGGCGGTCACGTGTCAGATGTGCTCACGCGTGGTTGTCCTTTTCCCACAGAGGAAGTGGAGAGTGAGAAGTGGTACCTGTCTGCAGACTTTCCGTCAGCCACCATCAAGACAGAGCCGATCACAGAGGAGCAGCCCCCAGGACTTGTCCCCTCTGTCACTCTGACCATCACAGCCATTTCTACTCCCTTTGAGAAAGAAGAGTCTCCTCTGGATATGAATGCTGGGGTATATCCAGTTTTCTTCCTTATAAATATAGATATCGAAAGGTAGAGATCTTTGGTCTGCAATAAAGCATTTATCCTAGGAGATGCATGTATTTTGAGGGGGCATAGTCATGTATGTATGCAGGCAGGCAGGCATGTTGGTATGCACGAGTGTATCAAGAATATGTTATTGTTAGCAACATTGATTATGGCAACTTTTGAGGGTGTTGTACAGAAAAATCAGTAACAAAGATGATTTAATTTTTTTTACTTAATTGCTGTTATGAAATTGAAAACACAGTAGAGAAGCTGTGCATGGGATTGGCCTTCATTCCAGTGGAGGGGAATGGTTGAGGTACAAGGTCAGAAGAGGGCACTGGATCCCCTGGAATTGGAGTTACAGGTGGTTGTGAGCCACTGGGTGGTACTAGGAACAGAACCCAGGACTTCAAGAGCAGCAAGCACTCTTGACTGCCGAGCCACCTCTTCAGGCCTTGGTTGGTTCTAAAGTATGTGTATAACTCACTGTCAGGATTCTGTCCTTCTGCTCCCTTTCCCCTTTCCCTGTGGGTATTTTTTAGTTAGACCTTGCCGTCAGTCATCAAGGAGGCTGGAGGGATAGGACAAACGGGAAGCCTGTGACTCTGAAGTTTTACCAGAGTAGTTTACCATAGATGTCTTTACCATAGCACTGCTGCCACTGCCGCCAATAATAATCATAGTAACAATAATAATAATATTGAGCCTTGAATTTTGACTAGAGCTATCAGATCCCAGGTTTGGCTGTGAGAAAGTACGATGTAGCCCATGCCTTACCGCGCTGGCCCATAGTAAGACACAGTTGACAGACAGATGCCCCCCCCTCCCCGTTCTGTAAAGGCTGTTACTAAGTTACAAACTCATGTCTGAAATTCCTTTCCCAGGTGGATTCCTCGTGCCAGACAATTATCCCTAAGATTAAGTTGGAACCTCATGAAGTGGATCAGTTCTTAAACTTCTCTCATAAGGAAGGTATGCTCCTCACCCCTTCCTCCCTCACCCCTTCCTCCCTCACCCCTTCCTCCCTCACCCCTTCCTCCCTCACCCCTTCCTCCCTCACCCCTTCCTCCCTGCCTCCTTCCTCCCTGCCTCCTTCCTCCCTTACTTCTGGTGTCCATTCTAAAGGGAAGGGAGCCCGATACATTCCAGGATTACAGAGGTAACTGGCTATACGGAGAAATCCTGTTCTTAAGAATCTTGATTCCAAAGAAACATTTTGAAAGATAAACATTTCCTTAGTTAAAATTATTCCTCTTTCTGTTCTTTACTTCCAACCACCTGAGCATTAGTGGGGTTCGATGCTCACCAAGGATGGGCTTTTAGAGCCATTTCCGACTGCCGTGGCATGCGTGAGGTTGATGGGACCCTTGTGCTTTCACCCCCTAGTGTGAACCCACCAGCACCCCACGGGTACACAGCAGTCCATAGTTACTCTGTCTCAACTAAAACTTTTTAACCCTCTGTAAATGAAGCTGTAACATGTCTGTACAATCAGGGTTTAGCTGTCCTATTTGGGTCACAATTGTGATGAGCCCGCCCCTTTTCTGCTTAGTAACATTCGTGGTCCTGATGATGCACCTCTTTGGGCTTCTTGTCGTTCATTTAAAACCTAACCATGCCTTGGAATTGTTTACCTTGTGTTCATTCTCTACATCATTTCTTTTTCTGGTTCCCCCCTCTGTGTTCTCATATATAGCTGTGCTTGATCCTGTATGCAGACCCTCCGCCTCAGGGGGGCACAGGAAGCTCTCAGTACCTCATTTACACAGAGCGTGGCGCGCACTCCTCTTAAAATTCTGTGTCTGTTGGAACTGCACCTTCCTTAGCTACACGTTCAACATATGTTTAGATGTACAGTTCATTGCATGGTCAACAAAGCATACACAATTGCAGAGAAGGCTCGTGTGCTACAGTGAGCAAGGGAGCATACATTGTATGCTAGCTCGGGGGTATAATTTACCTTCCTTCCTTCAGGACTCCACCCAGGGCTGGACTGGAGACCCCTGGATCAGGGTTGGCCATGACTGGCTTCACTGTGTGTAGAGAAGTGAAAAGTTAATATTTTCTGTCTGTATCGCGCCTTTGTTTTCATGCCTTTGAGCCCTAGCGTCTGCTTCCAGGCAGCTTCTTTCATCTTTATGGCTGCTCACCACCACCAAATGGATCTTGTTCTTTTTGCTCTGTTGTGACGCGGCTCCGAAAGTGTCACAACTGGAACAATAGAGCCCCATAGTGGCGGCAGGATCTAGGGTCACCGGAGGAGAAAGGGCAATCCTCCCTCGTTATCCTGGATAAAGACAGATGAAGAAATTGAATATCCTGGTGCACATCAAAGTTTCTAGGCAGAATAGCTTGCTGTCCCCAGCTCCTTCTGCAGCTTAGGAGCAGCGTTTCAAATGATGTTTAGAAATCTGATCCCAGGACACCTGTGTCCAGATGGGCAGGCTCTTCCTGTCAGCCTGCTTCTCTCCTTTGGGGACTGCGCTCGGCTCAGAAAGGAGAAAAGCATAGCTTCGCCTGTGCCAGGCCAGGGGGGCGGAAAAACCTCTTGGTGTCCTTGGGAGTTCAGCTGGAGTCTCTGGTAGATTAATCTGATTCGTGGTGTCGTATATTCCTGGCAGAGGGGACGCCTTGGTAACCTTGGCTGATACTTATGACATGCCTACTTTCTGAGGGGACAGACGCAGCCTACCCCCGAGCTACTCAGTGGGCATACGAGCGTTCTCTGGCTATGGAGATGCTGCATGAAGCTGGGCCCCCTGGAGGGGCTTGGAGTGAGGGACCCTCGGATGTAAACTCCTTCAGCAGCAGCGGCTGGCAGACCAGAAAAATCCTGTTCAGAAGAAAAGAGGGAGGGAGCCCTCGGTGGAGCCCAGGTGTGTTCCCCATCCAGAAGTGCACTCCAGCTGCCCTGGGATGCTGGCCTGAGCCCTGTGCGGTGTTCTCGGCCCTGATAATATGCCTTGAAAGAAAGACTTTAGGAGAGACGGTACCTCGTACCCCCATTTTCTTTTCCTCTGACTACTTATCTGCCTAATGGTAGAAGTGGGGTTTCTGAATGAAGAATGCCTGGCCTCCTGCCTGCAGGCCCCACCAGGCACATTCCTCCGGAAACAAAGCAGTCTTTCTCCAAGGATTCCATGAGCACTCTCAGGTTGGCAGTTTATTAAAAGATTGTTTTTAAACAAACCACATACGGCTAACCCGATTTGATTGCACATCAACCTGTGTGAACCATATAAAAAGAATACCGTGGGGCTGGGCGTGTCGCTCCGTTGATAGAGGGTTAGCATAGCATGCATGGAGACTCTGAGTCCACCCCTCCCCCCCAGTACCACATAAAACCAAGCATGGCCGAGTGCACTTTCAGTCTCCACGTTCCAGAGGTGGGGGGCAAGAGGAGCGGAAGCTCAGAGTCATCTTCAGTTATCCAGAATGCAATGCCAGACTGGGGATCATGAGTACCTGCTTCAAAATTATGTTGCAAAGACAAAATCACAAAGGAACACAGGGATCAGTCTTTTCAACACCATGTTGGGGGCACCCACCCTCCCAGGCCACCCTTAGAGTCATCCTTTTGTTAGTGTCTCACACACATGCCTGCCCGGGGTAGTTTTGTGCTAGGACTGGTAAATGTGGCTCTATGTTCACCTTCTCTCCCTTGTCATACGAGAAGAGGACAACCGGATACACCATTCTGTGCCTGGCTCCCTTCTCACCATGTCTTAAAGCACTTTTCAGGTCAGCCTAGAGAGAGTGCCCACCTGTGCACCTACCCCAATCTTCCGGTACGGAGACACACGCGTGTTTAGCTGGGTCTTGTGTTGTGTTCCCTTTTCTGTGATGGATGAAATGTGCTCTCTTCGTCCTCAGCCCCCGTGGATCAACTGCACCTACCACCAACTCCACCCAGTAGCCACAGCAGCGACTCTGAGGGCAGCCTGAGCCCTAACCCACGCCTGCATCCCTTCAGCCTGTCTCAGGCCCACAGCCCCGCCAGAGCCATGCCCCGGGGCCCCTCTGCCTTGTCCACCTCTCCTCTCCTCACAGCTCCACATGTAAGTATCTGAGTGACTCTCCCCGGGAGCCAGGAATCCTCTCAGTACGATTTTTCTCTTGTTGTAATGAAATATTTGTTTAGTGATTAGAAGCCTTTGACCATGCTGTGTTGCTGAAACAAAATAACCAAGACTGAGTAAGTTAGGAAAGATTATTTTGTTGGTTTTGTTTGTTTGGGTGCACAATCCTGGAGGTGGCGAATTCCAAGAGCATGGTGCCTGTATCTGCGTAGCTTCTGGAGAGGATGCTCCGTGCTTAGCAGGAAAAGGGAAAGACGAGGGGAAAAACACATGTACTAGGAGACAGACGGGAACCTGTGTGGCAGCACACCCCCGGGTGACTAATCCAAGCCTGTGAGACCCAACTCACTTTTGCTAAAAGGCAATGACATGTACTCTTCATGCCCACTTTTCTCAGTGGCACCACACTGGGGACCAAGCCTCCAGGTGGGGACAGACTGGTCCAAGATGCAGCACCAAAGTGGGGCAGTAAGAACCCTAAAGAACGTGTTTGTGAAGACGTGGCTGCAGAGCTCAGTAATTCTGGTTTTCATGCGCACAGGCCTGGTTCTTAGACATTCGTTTATTTCCCAGGGCTGGAAGCCTGAGGCTTCTGTTCTGTTCTTTCCCCTGAACGTGCCAGCATAAACACTCGCCGTCCGTGTAGATGATGCGTACTTAGCGTGCACTAGGGAATGGCTTTCATCTTTCAGATAAGCGTTCTTGGGCGAAATTTGAAAAGAAAGTCTCTCTTTCTGAGATTAAGTTCTTTGATGTCAAAAGCTCAGAAACGTAGGCTAATCTCTGTGTGTGTTGAGGGTTTGGAGGCTCTTAACCCAGGGTCCTGGGACAAAAATCACAGGTCATTATTCATCCTGCACACATGTAAAAGGAGGGGTAGAGAATTCACATTTTAGTGGTCTGAAGAGGGAATCTGATTTCTATGAGGTCTTAAAAATTATGCTATCATGAAGAACAAATTTTAAAGATAATATTTTGTTCTTTGAGAATTTTTTTGTGCATGCCCACAATGTCTATGACTAACAGATATAAATGAAATATTTTAAGAAAGTATGGGAACCAAGATAATGTCGAAAGTCAGATTCATTTGTTCCCTGAGTTAGATCTTAACAATGTGTCTCTCACCTTTCCTTCGAACAAAAGAACTCACATCCCCCTTTTGCCTTTTCTACTTGAACCTGGCTTTAGGTTGTTGGAATTTTTTTCATCCTCTGTACCTGCATCTCCTTCCACGATTTACCTGTTTTGCACATTCTGTGGGGGAGGCCCTATCCCTATACTCTTGCTAGCAGTCAGGCAGTGTTTCCAGCTAGGCGCCCTGTGGAGCCCTGAAACCTCTGCTTGTATTAAACAGGTCGCCCTTTGCCGTCCCTGCCCCATGAGCCCACCTGCCCTTGGCAGAGGCATCTCCCGTTCCTTTTCTAAGTAGAGCACTGCCCTTCGCTTTGCTCACAATGCGCCCCCACCCCATCCTCAGAAGGCACCACTTCTCCAGAAAGCAGCCTTCGAGTCTCATCTCTCCTCCCGTGACCTTACGCGGGTTCTCCCTCTCCAGAAGTTGAACGCTCCTCCAGTCAACATCACACTTAGCACTGAACTGCTCTCCAGATTTCACGGGTGGCGCTTCAGCCCTAAGTCTTGATCCCGAGCCACTTCAGAGATGGGGTTTGTTTTCAGTCTTCCCTCAACCCCGCTCCCGGTGACAGGGAGCATGGTGATTAACCCCAGTGAGTCAGCCTGTATGACTAACAAAAACACGTCATTGTGTCCTGGGCTAAATGCAAGGACTTGTGGTTCTCATCTTCATTGCTAACGGGTAGCGCAGGACTCCGGAAGCCTAAACTTCCATGAAAGACGCCTGCTGGTGACTCTCTGGGGCTCCAGGCCTGTTAGCTGTAAACCGAGGGGAAGAGCTACTGTGGTGTGGAAAGAACCGGTTATAAAATTAGCCCTTCAGCAGGAGAACAATACAAGTCTTGAATGAAGCCAAGCTCAGAGGGAGTTTTCCATCACCCCTAAGCCTCCAGGGATATGGGGTGCAAATTCTATACTGTTACTTTGTGTGTGATCGATATGGGGTGTTTCCCGGGAAACGGTGGATGGAGGCCTCTTTAGCCTTCCCTTTGTTTTAGGGCTCTTGGGTTGAAAACCCCCACGTGGGAGGCTGGGGAGGTGATTCATGGGATGAGAGCACTTGCCCGGCAAGCGGGAGGACTTGAGTTTGAATCACAAGCACCCACATAAAAACAGCCAGGCAAGGCTGCCTGTGTCTGTGACACCAGCACTGGGGGTTGGGACAGATCTATCCCGAGCGCTCACTGGCTAGCCAACCTAGGCGATAACATCAAACTTGTGGTCTCATACAATTTAGAAGATGCCCTATGTCCTATTCTGGCCTCCATATGAGCATGCATGGGCACACATGCATACTCTGCATGCATGCATCATACACACACACACACATACATAGCACATGCTACACATGCCACACACACATAAGTAAATAAATAAATCTCCCATAACGGCACATCTCATCTTGTCTTTTACTTCAGAGCACCCACCATTAGGGGGCCATTGTGACGGGTTCTCCACGCTCTATGTTGAGGTCAGTTTCCAGCCACTCCTGTCTGACCCTTCTCTGCCCCCCCTTGTCTGCACAGAAGCTGCAGGGATCTGGCCCACTGGTCCTGACAGAGGAAGAGAAGAGGACCTTGATTGCTGAGGGCTATCCTATTCCTACCAAGCTGCCTCTGACAAAATCTGAGGAGAAGGCCCTGAAGAAAATCCGGAGGAAAATCAAGAATAAGGTGAGCTGTGACTGACAAGGAAGAACTGAGCCCTCACCTGCACCCCAGAGTCATAGTGGGATTTCCCAGAGCCAGGCCAGGAGCATAGACACCATCTGCCCATCCTTTCCAGCTCTTTCTGCCCAGCGTGGGTGTGAGCTCTCACACTTGTATACTCCTTGTTGTGTGGTAGCCTGTTCAGAAGCAGGAAAAGATACAAGAATCTCCCTTTAAGTGTCTTTTTAAAAATCCAAGTCTTCCGATTTTTATGTCTATAATATTTTTTTCTAGTTGCTCTATACGTAATTTATAAACAACTGTAGCTTTATGCTGGATTACTTAAAGGTTTGTTTTCCTGTGATAAAAACAATCTTCAGTAGCCACCTGGTCTCTGTCCGAACTCAACTGCTGCCCCCGCGGCTGAAGGCAGCTTGTGGGGCCCAGGCCTGTGACCCAGGCGAAGAGCAGGAGCGGAAGGCAGAGAGAGAACCAGAGTCACACCCCTGTACTCTCATACAGGGCCAGCAGACAGTTTATACACATGCAGGCCCACTTGGCTGGTTTTATATATAATCGAGCCAGCCGAGGTCCAGAGAGCTGACATCATGTTTCTGGGCTATTTCAATGATCAGTCTGTGACCCAGGCGTTTGTTGGCGGGTTTGGGAGGATCCGTTTGAGCCAGAAACAGAGCTGGTGATAAATAGACGAGAGTCCACAGGCTAAAGGGAAGCTGGCAGCCTAAGTTGTCCAGGTGACCTCCGGGGTTCCATCCACTCTGTTTTACTTACAAAAATGGAAATTCACCCCCTACCTCTTATCTCACAGATTTCTGCCCAGGAAAGCAGGCGAAAGAAGAAAGAATACATGGACAGCCTGGAGAAAAAGTAAGCCTGCTCACTGACTGGTTGTGGTTTTTTAGGTAATAGTCACCAAGCAGGGTGAGGGGCTGCTTGGCGGCCACCATTTCTCCCCCTCCCCCAGTGCATCGACAGTGTTTGCCTGCCCCCTAGTGGTCATATGGGAGGACCTGCTTAGAACTATGGCGTGAGAATCTCCGCGTTCTGACCCTGATCTTGAATACTTGTTGCTAGGCTCCCTGAGCAATTTTAGATACTAGCATTCCTGAAACTCCTCAGAGACGCTCAGCTTCAGCCTACAGGAGCAGTGTTGTTTACCCAGGTCCTGTTGGCCTCGAATGACACGAATCACACTCTGGTATTTCCTCTACTCTGTAATACATGCCATGGGCAGACAAATTTTTAAAAAAATTTTTTTTTGTAAAAATATATGAAGGCACCGTTTGTTCTTTTGAAACCCTTGTATGCCCCGAGGACTCGGAGGGAAGTGTGAATTGAGCCCCATCTCTACCATCTCTAGGACGTTGGTGTGACTTTGAGATAGGGAGGAGGTTCTAGAAGACGCATAACTGAGTCTTTCTTATTCGCGCATGTGTGCTAAGACAACTGGTTCTAGAAGTTTCTATGGGAAGCAGTGTGTCTGTGACCTGATTTAGGTCCTGTTATTTTACTGTGTTCTCAAGGCATCTATAATCAAGATTGTTTCTGCGGGTCTCTCTTCTCTGCCTCTCTAGGCACGTGGGCTCCCAACACTTCACTGGCCTGGGTTCTGGCCCTGCCTTTCACACAAGCTCTAAGCTCTGGAGCAGACCTCTCCAGAAGTGCAGCTCGCTGGTGGCTCTCCTTCCTGTAGTGCAGTGAGGACTGAGAGCTGTGGGAAGAGATGAGGAACCAGATTGAGCTGCCTAACGGGGGTTCTGTGTCCGCCCCGTGCTCCTCCCTGAGGAGAGCCCTGGCCTGCCATGCTGTCCCTCTGAACTCTCGTTCTTTCCTCCACTCAGACTGTCTCAGCTCTTCCTCAGTGACCACCCCTGCCTCTTTCTCTGTGATACCAATCACCTCTACACTAGCTCCTGGCTGAGCAGTTGCCCTCTGGAGAGTGACTGTGTGTCTTGGCTCTCTCCCCTCAGGGTGGAGTCTTGTTCAACTGAGAACTTGGAACTTCGGAAGAAGGTGGAGGTGTTGGAGAACACCAATAGGTGAGCGTGGCCAGAAGAAGGTGGGAGGACCTTTGTCCTGGGCTATGTCCAGTGAGCAGGAGGGAAGGGGGATTCTGCTATAAATGGGGCTGTGCCTTGGATATTCAAGGAGCTGGGCACCACCCAGCAGTTCTGCTTCATGGGCTCCTCGCATACTCATAGGTGTATACAAATCCACATGTGCACATACCACATGCGTGTTCCTTCCTTTTGAAGGACTGGTAGGGAGGTGCCCTTTACCTGACCCCTGTGTGTCCTCAGACTGCCTGAGGCAGGATCAGTTCCCCCCCCACCTGCCCGTGACATCACCCCCAACCTGGTGGAACTTCCTCATACTGTAAAACTCTGTTTTCATTGCTGCTCGTCTCTGACCCCCATCTTCTGAGTCTCCATCTCCCCTTGGTCACCTTCTTCCCAGGCTTTTCTGGTCCTCTGGATCCTCCACCTCAGCCATTCCTTTAGCGTTTTGTCTCCTGCCTGTCACTTGGCCCTGGGCTGGGGAAGGCCCAGGAGGAAATCCATCAACATCATTCTTGCTCTTTGTGTCTGTCAAGCTCGGCTGTTAGACCTCCCGTTGGCCACACGGGGGCAGCAAAGCCTCAAAAGGGCTGTGTGGGGACCAAGAAGAAGCCTGCTAAAAAGGGCCCACAAACCTACTGCCCTGGGGGGGTCTCCTCCCCTCTCCATCTGGCTACACTTTGCTTTGTTTGTTTATTCCTTGATTTCCATGAATGTTTAAAAATGTATCCATGCTTTTCACCTCCTAAGTGCTGGGATTACAGGTGTGCACCCCCACGTCCAGGCGTGAACATTTTTTTAAATTTTTGTGTGTTGACTTAAATCAGGTATCCACACATCACAAGGCTCAAATCGGCGTAGGCATTCATTGCTTGTCTTCTTATCTTTAACATGCGGATTCTCTTCCAAGTCTGTATTTGCTTAGTGCAGAGCTCAGCCAGTCATCCCACGGCCTCCGCAAGTCTGGCATGCCTGTGGTGCCCTTTAGACAGTCCTGTGTTCACTGTGGACTGCTTTGCTTTGGTGTTGAGTTTAGGCATGAATTCCTCCTAGGGTCCTCTCATCTTTCTCGGGAGGTATGGAAACACTCGTTTTCTGGTTATCAGCAGTTTCTAGTAATCACCTAGAGGAAGGGATCTAGAAACAGCTTTCTATACGCCAGTCATTTCTTCTTCAGTTACTGGCAGGGTATTCTTATTAATAGCGTTGTGGGGCCCGATGCATGTGTATGCATGTGGCTAGCTATTGAAATCCGTATCGTTGTCTCTCACTCTCCACCTTGTTTTTTTTTTTTTTTTTTGGTTTTTTGTGACAGGGTTTCTCTTTGGCTTTGGAGCCTGTCCTGGAACTAGCTCTTGTAGACCAGGCTGGTCTCGAACTCACAGAGATCCGCCTGCCTCTGCCTCCCGAGTGCTGGGATTAAAGGCGTGCGCCACCACCGCCCGGCTCTCCACCTTGTTTTTTGAGACAGGCTCTCTTACTGAACCTGGAGCTTGCCATTGCTATAGACTGGCTGCCCAGAGAGTCCCCAGGATTCTGCATTACTCCCCAAACACCAGAGCTGGGGTATCTAGAGTACACTATGACACCCATCTTTTAAAGGGACACTGGCCATCCAAATACTCCATGGTTGTGTGGCAAACACGTTACTCATTGGACTAGAGTGCTCGCTGGGGCTCACTGGCCAGTCAGCCTCGCCTCCTTGGTGTGCAGCAAGGGGGACACCTCTGGCCTACACACACACACACACACACACACACACACACATACACACACAAACACACACATATTAGATATATTCTTATATCAAATACCTATTTAAACCTCAGAATACTTTGTTTTGGCTCTATCATTACTTCTTAGGATAATTTATATGTATGTGTTTGTATTGTACATATTTCTTTGTTAAAAATTTTTCATTGAACAACATACACTGGACATACTCCATGGGCATGTTGCTATAGTTCCTCATCTGGAACTCTGGCGCAGGCCATTGGCGTTTGGCCCTTCCCTGGCAGTGGCTGTCACTGATTGCAGTCAGGGCTAGTATATTGGCACTGGCCAAAGCAGAGAACGGGTTTAGCTTGTTTTGCTGTGTCTTTAGCTTTACCAGGCTGTAACTGACAGATAAAGCTGTACAGTTTTGAGCATCACCACTCAACATATGTGTGCATTGTAGAATGGTTATCATAGTGCAGTAGATTACAACCCCCAACACACACCACACATGTGGTTATCTCTCTTTCTGTCATGCGGATGCTTTAGGTCAACGTAAGAATTACCAGAAGTCTTACTCCCGTGCCATCAATTGCAGTGACCCTCTGTACTCACAGAACCTTCCCACCTCAAAGCCTCTGAGGGAAACCTCAGCTCCCAGTCCTCTGAGCCAGTGTCACATCCTTGTTTCTGAGTCTGGCTTTTCAGCGAATCATTCTGTATATAAGCAGTGACACGGTAGTTTTCTGTTTCTGTCTAGGCTCTCTCGCTCTCTCACAGGGAGCCTCTCTGGATGGCTAGCCCCACACTTTGCTAGCCTTGACTGCTACGAACCTCCGTGTGGCTTCCTCGTGAGCCCCTGCTACTCTCTTCCTTTTCTCTTGGCTCAAAGTTAGCTTCCGGTGGACAACCTTTATGCGATGGTGTTGTCTAGAATTTGATTGCTTATACTATTCCTACAGCCAGTTTTACCCAGAAGTTCCTCCGGTCATCATAGCCATGACCCATAGTTCATGTACTTTGGCTGAAAAGGCAAATATGTAGAAGAGCTGTTCTTGCTGAAGCATGGGCTCTGGTGCGGCCTGCCACCCCACCTCTTCTCATCTGCCCTCCTCCTGTGTGTCTTGCAAGGGCCTCCCCTTGCTAATGACTATGGTACAATCCCCGATGCCCCATGCCCTGACCCCAGCTGCAGAGAGGCAGGTGGCCGGGGAGGCTTCTGGACTCCTCATCACATCACACGATGTTTGAACTGAGCACAGACCTGGCCTGGATGCACACACAGCTGTGTTTGTGTTACCGTTGACACTTCTCCCCTCGCTGTCCTTTGGGCAGACGCAGAAACAGAAGACAAATGTCGATGGGGACTCGGTTACAAGAAGCGGGTGGGAGACATGGAGTGGCTCCATTTCATGGGACATGCATGACACAGGAGTGGGCGTTTCATCACTAGAGGGAAAGAATGCCTCTCATAGCTAAGATACCCAGGTGAAGAGTGCTGCTGGGGTTCTGAGCCAACCTGGGCTCTGTGTGCACCAAATTCAGCAAGAGACTCCTGGCATGTTGGTGTCTAGGGGAAAGGTCTCCCTTTTCTGAGCGCAAGACCCTGGGAGGAGGGTAGTGTCCCTGTTTCCTCTCTCCCTGGAACTGACACGTGGTGCTTATGTACCTTCGTGCCGCCTTTAGTAAGATGGCCCACTAATTGCATGCCATCCAGGAAGCGAAAAGGGAAGTGAGATGGTGTCCCTGGGGACCCTTCCTCCTAAGCTCCGTCAGCAAGTACATTTGCACTTAGCTGTGCCAGTTGGGGCTGCTGGAGACTCTGCTTCTCTGAGCTTACCGCTGGTCTCTCAGGAAGGACCCACCCGCCCTTGTCTCACTCCCGAGAACATCCTGTTCTTCATCCCTGTGGCCACTTCGCCTAAGTGATGCACACAGCCCACCCAGCCCACCACGAGAAGGTGTTTGTGGCTCCGTTTGTGCCATTCGGTTCATTACTTGTTTTGTTCTGCCTCTAAAAGCCTATGGGCTCCGGTCCCTCTCTTCCTGCCTCGATTTTCAGACTCTTAGGAAGTTGGTCTTAAAATGCATCTTGGAGAACGTGTTGTTTCCCCGCCAGTCACTGTAAGGCGCAGTAAGGCTGAAGTCATAAAAGTAGCGGAAAGTAGCAAGGGGACCGGAATTCAGCCCCTTGACTGTCACCCTAATCTGATGTGCCTCCCAGTGCCACATGGTTGCTGCCCTCTCCCTCTACCCAGCGTGGGACAAACCTGGCCAAGAGAGCCTCCGCTTTAGAGGACGCTGCTTTCCTCTTCTCCAGAGCCACACCCTCCATGGGATGAACGGTCAGCAAGACCATAAGGCTGTGTCTCCCCAGAGCTCACACTCTGTGCTGGTACTCAGGATCCTGGAATTTTTCTGTCCAGATGTTCTTAACTCATTTCCAGGGTCTACGTGGACTTCTGCTTCGAGTCTGTTCTCTGAAGCGTAAACGAGGGGACCCACGGACTCCCGAAGCAGAAGGAGTACCAGAGATAGTCCCTTGTGAAGGTTGTGTGTGGTAGGAACTGAGACAGGTGCGAGGGGTAGGGAGAAGGAGCAGCAAATGAGAACGTTCCTGAAGTGTCAGGGTTGGGGTTTCACTTGACCTTATTATAAACGACCTGAGATTCTGGAGTTGCAGACAGAAGCCTTTGTTGTGCTCAGCATAGCAGGCAGTGTGACTGGTGACACATTTGTATTACTTCCCTTCCAGAAAAGGACCAGGGGTGGACATTGCCCTCTCAGCGGCTAAGGCCAAGAAGGCCACGGGCTTGAGGGCTCCCTGTTTCTGTAGCAAGTTGCAAAGAAGCCTGCTTTCATGCGCAGTGGTAGCTATTACTCTGTCCCTCTAGGCTGCCAGCTTCACTAATCGGGCCCAGGAAGGGGCCCATGTGGAAGGGCGGACTGACCTTTCAGTCCTGGCTTGCCCAGAGAGCGGCACCTGCTCCTGTCCCGAAACAGTCCCTTCCTTGGTTGTCACAAAATATCTGACAGGAACTTTGTGAGAAAGGAGGGTTTATTTTGGCTCATGGTCGGAAGCAACAGTCCAACATGAAGCCATGGTGGGAGGGTGAGGCAATTGGTCACACCGTGCCTGGTGGCCCTCTGCTGTCTTCCTCCCTTCCTACTTTTCATTCAGTCTTGGACTGCAGCTCACGGGCTGGGACCGCGCACACTCAGGGTGGATCTTCTCACTTTAGTTAAACCTCTCTGGAAAGACTTCCCGATATTCCTCGAGGTGTGTCTCCTAAGCAAGTCTAAATGTAGTCAAGTTGACACTGAAGATCAACTGTTATGCTTCTGGTGTTTCTTCACGGTACCAGAGAGTACTGTCCTTTCCCTGTTCTGTGCTGTGCTGTGCTGTGCTGCAGGGTAGAGCCAGGGTTGGAAAACCAAGGGAAGCAGGCTCAGCCCAGGTCCAGGTTTAAAATGTTGGAGTGAAGACATCCGGGGAGTCCACGAGTCCCAATGTCAAACATAGTAGAGAGGAAACTGCAAGGGGCCGGTATTGATAGTGTCTTCTAGACAGTCGAGCCAGCTTGGAGTGGCGTGAGGAAAAGCCTCTCCGGAGAGCACAGGAGTTGGGGGTGTGTATTTGATCAGCAGTGAAAGATGGACCAGTTTCACTCTTTGAGCTTTCTATTACCACATCCTCTCTTAGTGTGCTTTCCTTGGTCTTCAGACCCTGTGTAAGGGTTCCCACCACAGCTCTTCCCAGTTAAGTCGGCTGGGCTTTGCCTGTGTCCTGGCCCTCCTGGGCTGTCTGTCGAGCCTACAAATCTGGGTTAGTTTGCACTGTCTTTGTATACTCCCCCTACACACTACCGTGTCTTCTCTGTGCGAGTTCATCTCATCTCTTTTGGACAGATTATTGGCTGAGCCCACCCTCCGCCATATACAGAGGAGCCGCAGAGGACAGCGAAATTACCCATATTATGTTTCTCTAGAATTTCATCTTGTTTTAATTCACTTTTTATATCTCCTGTATATACCCTCTGTTGTATGCAGTGAGTTTCCTTTTCATATGGAAATATCACAGACTTCAAAGAGGTGTGGAGAGCTCTACCATAGAACCCCTGGAGAGTTCAGAAGAGCATCTTAGTGTGCCTTAGTAGTGAGTTTAGAAACTACACAGACCTGGTAAATATTCTAAACTTCTCTTTTGTGTGTTCCTAGGGAAGTAGCTGATGCAGTAATTCAGAAATGCTTTCTGGTACTTTAAAATAAATGTCCTATAAATAGAAATCAGTCCCTCAGGAAGAAGGCTGCAGAGGTGACACAGTAATTAAGAACAATGGCTGCTCTTCCAGGGGACACAGGTTTGATTCCCAGCACCCACATGATGGCTCACAACTGTCTATAACTCCAATTTCGGGAGATTCAAAGTCCTCTTCTGGTCTCCACTGGCATTGTACATCTGTGATGCACACAGATACATAGAAGCAAAATATCCATACACATAAAATAAAAATAAAATTTTTAAAAAATAATTTACTCAGATAAAGGAGACAGCAATACTTACCCTCCCCCCCCCCATACACCACTTCCTCTTTTTTGTTTAGGTCGGAGTCCCATAAATGACTGTCAGAAAGCAAAAGAATATCAACAGCAGGAATTAAAGTTTAAGAGTGTTAGCTGTCGCTGTCTTTTGTAGCTGCTACTCTTTAAGGTACCAAGATAGTTCATGCTCCTTCTGAAAGACCGTGATGGAATCTCTAATTGTTAATATTGTATTCTGCCACCCAACAGGGTAGGTATTTGGGCCTTGGGACTCCCTGGGGCTCAGGACTTGCCAGACACTGGCTTTGTATGACTGCACAGGGGCAATGTGGTCAGGGCCACACTAGGAGGAATGTGGTGGGTTTTGCTCCAAAGGGACATGAGTATTTATCTTTTCCACTGAGACCCTGACTTGTTGCACTGGTATCGTGTGTGTGTGTGTGTGTGTGTGTGTGTGTGTGTGTGTGTGTGTGTGTGAGTGAACTGGCTAAGTTACACTGAGACTTTTTCTTTTGAAAATCACTTCACATTTTATATTAACTACAGCAGACATAACACAAAACATATATGTATATGTGCTGTAACTAACTAGTGTGCGTCTTTTATTCATTCTTATCAGTCACTGTCAGTTGCTCTTCAATACTGTATTTTCTGTGTGATTTCATTTCATTAAAATGATACACCAGTTATAACCCAGCTGATCTCATGTCTCACTAAAGGTTCATAATTCGGCATCTGGAGAGTATTGCTCTATGTACTCATAAGAATGGGAAGGAAGGAAGGAAGGAAGGAAGGAAGGAAGGAAGGAAGGAAGGAAGGAAGGAAGGAAGAAGAAGGCTGGTTCATCTAGAGAGTAGCTCATACACATGTTCTCTCTCTCTCTCTCTCTCTCTCTCTCTCTCTCTCTCTCTCTCACACACACACACACCATATTTCTAGTAAGGTATGATATGAGATTTAATGGAAGGTGTGTCCATGGAGAGGGTATTGGTGACTCTCCACTCTGTGACTGGGATCCATCAGTTTATTCTTTTTCCTGGTTTCTGACTTGAGTGGAAAATGAATTTCTCGACTGTTCAAAGGCTTACCCATACTAGCTGTAATCTTTCACACTTTCTATTGCTCTCTCTCCATCTTGGAAATAAAGGATATAGCGGGAAACTAAATTAGGCCAAATAGAAAGATAACAAACCAGATCATTGGTGTCGTTTTCTGGAGACTGCGACATTGCATCTGTAAGATTGCATCTCGTACTCGTGGACTTTGAATGTTTTTCTTTGATGGGCTGTGCAGGACACAGGGTGAAGCTTTATTTGGGACAAGGATGTAGCTCCCTTTGATGCTCTTTTGCAAGCATATGTATGAAGAGAGCCACTAAGTTTATTGTTACGTTTCAGCATAGGACAAGAATCTACATTGTCAATCAAGCATAGGGCACTCCAATTTAACAAGTTGTAGAAAATCTGTTGGCCCAGATAAAAATGTATGTTAAGTATTTCTCCCTCTAAATTAAGACCTTGATCCCAGAAGCCCAAGAATTCATTAAGCCATAATTGGTCTTGCTCTGTGATGATTCAAAATACAGTAATATGGGAAATGCATATGGCACTTTGGAGGACTGCTGGGGTCTTCTAGCCATTTTTCATAACTCTCGTTCTGAAGCAGTATTTCTCTTTCACCTGATCTTTCTTACATCAAGTCCTTCAGGCTGGTTGATTGGCTGTTGTCATCCAAGTTTTGAGTGCTGTAGGTGGTGACATCTGTCCTGGTGGCATCATAGAACGCCCCACATCACCTCAGAATATTATTTCTATTCTGAGGCTTTCCAGAGAAGGGTGCTTGCCTCATCTGCCAGCCGTGAAGAGACAAGTGCTTTTCAGAGATGCATTGCTCCAGCAAACCAGATTCCCCAGGCAGAGTGATTCTTCCGTGATCCTGCTAGCTGATGTGGTTATGGAACTAGCTTTGCTTAGCTGCTGAAGCACACACAGCTTAAGTAACTTGATTAGAGGCTCGGGCTCCCCCGCGCTCAGAGCCAGACTTCCTGTCCTGCCGTCCGTGCACCGCTCAGCAGCACTAGAGCGATCCATCCACTTGGCGTCTGACAATCGCTTCCATTTATCTAAATAAATAAATAATATAAATAAACGAATAAACCCTGGGTTTGACTTCCCGACACCCAAACCTGTGCAGGGCTCATTGCAGCCTCCCCGCCCATCACTTGCATTACCTTGAACGCACGTATATCAGTTCCATAAGGGGGTATTTTCCTGTACTGTTTATGAGTGTTTTAACGTAAGTTTCCATCATGGCATTCTCATGTTTCTCATTGTACCTGCTTCTTGTTTGTTCTCTTCACCACTGTTCTCTGTCTGCCTTCCGTGGTCCAGTCACCTGCATTTGGTATTCTCTCCCCTCTCCTGGTCCCCTTTCTGCTTTTATTACACACATACATGCACATGTACATATATATACATGCACACATATACACATATATGCAAATGTACATATATACATACACATAAACACATACAGGTATACACACTTATAAACACATATAACATGTATGCATGCACCATACACATGTACATATATACATATATATGTACACATAGGTACACACATCAATATGCAGAAATATACATACACATACTTATGCATATGAATAGGTATACACATATATACACAGCATATGAATATGCACATGTACACACATATACATACTTGTATCACATAGACACATGCACATATATACACATGTATGCACACATGTATACATATGCTCATGGGAGCACATATAAACACATCACACACAAGTACACTTATGCGTACACACATATGTACACACATACACATGTACACGCACAAATATGTATACGTCTACACCTGTACTCACATATATTCACATGTACATATATATACATGTACACACACCAGGCACACAGGTACACACAGGTACACAAAAGCACATAATCACATACACGTATACTCACATATAAACATGTATTCGTGCCATTATTGCTGGTACACACCTCACTGCCGTTGGACCGACTGTTACCATGGCCCTTTATTTTCGCCTGGGTTTTGTTGCGGTTTTCCCGCTTGTGGTCGTGACATTTTATGTCGCAGTGCAGACTTGCAAACTGTCACGTTAATGTGACTGGATGTTAAGAGAGTGTAATTAAACAGTATTTTACTGTGAATCGCATTAGGTTGTTGAGTAAGGGACTTGCTGTCCCTATTGGAAGGTCTGCAGGCTGTGGAGTCAGGTGGTTGGCACGCCGGCCCAGGGGCTCGCTAGTTACAGTCCTCTGTGATAGTTGCTTATCACTGCAGCATGCTCAGCCCCTAAAACTCACTCACTGTTCACTTTCTTAGGGTGAAAATGGTGGTTTTGTAGGATTCTACAGGAATTCCCCAAACTTTGCTGGCTCAAAGGAACATACATGAAGGCTTAAGGTGAATGAGTTATTCTGATTTTCACTGACAGGATGCTGCAGGGGTGCCGACCGGCAGGGCCTCTGGGGTGCTGTGCACACACACGTGTGCACGTGCACACACCCGTCATCATTTCATTTCACCTTCACCAACTCCAGCAGGAAAAGTAGCAGCAAACCACACGTCATCAAGCTGTCGTACTCTGCCAGGACGCCAGACTAAAACTGTGTATTTGAGACTGCGTGTTTGCTCATCTTAAAGATCTGGCTTATAAACTGTGAGGAATCGGGACCCATTAAATGACTGTTTCCTTTCCAGCTGACTCGGTGTATGATGTCTCTGAGTCTGGAAAGGATGAGCTGATGGTCGCCAAGTGAAGCCCCTCCAGTCAGCTTCCTCCAGCCAGGCTTCAATGATTCCCCCAAACTTCCAGCATTTGGCACCTGTAACCGGGAGGGTTGGAGTGGAGGTCTGGCTTGGAACCTTTGGCATTTATTCTTCAAGGGGCTTTAGGTATATCTGCCTTGCTAGAAGTCCTTTGTCTGGGAGAATGTTTGTCTTAGGGAAGGGGACACTAACCCCAGTAATCTCATCTAGAAACTGGAAGGGAGGGGTATTTCTGCTGTTCTGGGGAATCTCTTCTCTCAGCAGTTCCCATGAATATGGAAAGACTGAACTGGCAACCGGAGAGCTTGCAGGGTACTGACCTAGACCCTCTGTACATAGGTTGCAGTTGTGATCTTCCTGTGGGACTCCTAACAGAGGAGCAATGGCTGTCTTTGACTCTGTTATCCCTCTTTGGGACCCGCCCTCCTACTGAGTTGCTTCATCCAGCCTTGGTGGGGGGAGGTGCTTAGTCTTGCTGTGACTTGGTGTACCAGGGTTGGGTGATGTGCGCCCTTTTCTGGGGAGAGGTGAGAGGGAGTGTTGATGGGGGCACCAGGAAGGAGGTTGAAGGGGAGGGCCTGGGGAGAGGGAAGAGGGGCTGTGACCAGGCTGGGAAGAAATGAATTAATCAGTTAATAAAATTTTAAAAAATATGGAAGCTGGGCAAGTACCATGGGGTGGGTGGAGAGGAAGTGTAGAATGTTTGATGGTAAACAGGGATTATTGTTGGGGGAAAAAATAGCCCAGACAGTTTTGCTTCCAAAACACCAGAGGACATTGAAGCAAATTAGATGGCATTGGTCCAGCTTGGGAAGGGTCTGTCTAGCGGAAGGCTGGATGGCCAGAGGACACCTTCCCCTGTGCAGAGGACACCTGAGTTTGCGTGCTGGCTCAAGAGTGCTCAAGGCAGAGCCAAGACACCCAGTGAGTGTCAGCCGACACTGGAAACAGTGAGGTCTCTGCTGTAGTTTAGCAGGCAGCCAAGACCTTAGGAATTGATGTCTTGGAAGATGTGGCTCTGTCTGTGGGCTTGCTCGTATATACGCCCCAGGACTTGCTAGAACTGGGGGCCGGCATTTCGGATAACAGTCTATCCCATGCATGCCACGGCTTGCAGAATCTCATCTGTAGAAGGAGCTCTACTCAGCCGGTGGCCAGGCAGTAAATCCCTCAGTATTTGATGCTGTGGTGGGGCTTTGTGCTCTTGGGCCGTGCAGAGGTGTTCTGAGGACATTTTGGTAGAAGAGAGAATAAATTCAATGACAGAAGAAAGGTTCTACAGCATGGAAACTCTTGGGGATAAACTTTTAGAGTAGAATTTAAAATAGATGTATAAAATCAGTATTTCTCAAGCTTTGACAACATGCAGTGTGCTTTTAAAACATATCCTACTTTGATAAATGAACACGGGTTGTGTCTAACCACATCTGGCCATGCTTTTATATAGCCAAAATGAAAAGTATGATTAAGTAAATAGTCTTCTGTAGTCAATATTATTTCACTATCTTGAGATTATTCCACAAAGAAAAAAAAAGGTAGATGGGACTACAGGGGGAATCTTCTTTTGAGTCCAGAAAGCTTCTACTCTTTGTGCTGAGGGCTATTCCAATTCACTGACCAATTCCTCCACTACTTAAACGGCAGAAGGCAAAACCACCCTTAAAGCCAGCCTGCACTTGATGTGTTTAAACTAAGAGAGCTTGAGCCTTTGTTACTGGCCAGCGTAGCAGACCTTAGAAAAGCCTGCCAGTGCTTCCTGCATTGGAAAGCCATTTGTGGGGATAGCTATGATAGGAAGAAGCCCTGAAGGAAATTCTAGAATTGTTCTTGCATGACACATGACATTATGGTGTGCATTTTTCTGAAAATCTTTCATACCGAGGAGACCTCATTTTTCTCATAAAACCTTTCCACTTGGTCGTGTACTCTGGCATTGGGCAGAGGAGATAAGGGTGAGGAGGGCCTCCTGGGCTTCCTGATAGTCACACTGAATTCCTGGGGGACACCCTAACCCCTGCCAGAGCCCTGCTACGTCTTATCGTTCTTGGTTTAGGATTTGAAGGGAAGATCTCTGACTACATCTTGATTGTATGCGGAGCATGTATTGCTGTACTCACCTCCTGTCCTGTCTGGGGAATAAAAATCCTGTCCGCCCCCCATTCTCTCCCCCCCTTCTCCCTCCCTCTGTTTGCTGTGTACCCTGGACACTTGTTTCTCAGCGATGCACTGGCCATTTCCAGTCACAGCTACCACCTCCGGCCACTCCTTCAATTGTTCTCTGCTGGTTTTTTTTTTTTTTCTTCCTTCTCACGGTTTGGTTTTTAGAGCTCAGTGCATCTCCTGGTGAAATGAGTCTCGTCACAATCACTACTGCCCTGGTCCGTCCAGGCTGCTGTAGCACAATACCATACATGGAGCGGCTTAGGAACAACAGGAATTTATTTCTTACTGTTCCTGAGGCCGAGGCAGCCAAGATCAAGGTGCTGGCAGATTTGGTGTCTGACGAGGGCTGCCTTCTGGTGCATAAAAAGAAGGTAGCTCCTCGCTGTGTCCTCGTGTAGTGAGAGTGAAGACATCTACTTTCAGCCCCTTATATGGGTACTAATCTTGTTATGAAGATTCCACTGTTGTCAGGGTCTGATCACCCCCCCCCAGACCCCTGTCTATTAACATCATATTGTAGGTTCACTTGAAACATATGGACTTAGAGGGGACGCAGAAACTTTAAAGTATGGTGACCATCCAATCAGAGTGTCTTCTTTTTTTTTTTTCTCATTAATTGACAGACAGACTTCTGCTGTCAGGGTTATTTGGGGGCTCCTCTCTTCCCCAGAGCAGCTAAAGAGCAGGACAGGCTGTGGTGCTGTCATGGAGGCGCTATCTGAAGCTCCAGAGGGCTCTGTATTGATTCCATCAGCAGGTGTGGTCCTCAGGCAGGATCTTTCCCCCAGGGAAGCAGCCCCTCTGGACCCAGCTCAGATGCAGATACCGAGCCTCCATGACTTCTGCAGGAGGTCGTTCAGAGCATTGCTATCTCACATGCCCCTTCCTGGCTTTCATTTGTCACCTCGGCAGGACTCTCCTTCAGCAACTTCAGAAGCTTCAGGCTCTGGTGATGGGGAAGGTCTCTCGAACCTGCAAGTTAGCCGGCACGCAGACTAGCACCTGCCTCATGGTGAGTTTCTCAGAGGGACTCCCTCCGGCCAGCCCCCTATGTCCAGATTCCCCTACCTCGAAAATGCAAAGAGTGAATGAAGCCAAAGGGACCATACATTCTGTTCCAAGGCTTTCCTCCTGCATGTCATTGCAGGGACAGGACTAAGGGTATGATCTGTCCCCTGGCAGAGGGGTGGGTGTTCCTTCTCCCAGTGCTCCCGGTGGCTTGTCCCCGAGAGTCTGCTCCCCACAGTCTGGGATCTACAGCTCCCCACGTTCTGTCCTCGTCTCCAGGTCGTTGTGCTGTGCTTTGCTGTTGCGTTTGGCAGCTTCTTTCAAGGCTATGGGCCCTATCCCTCAGCCACCAAGATGGCTCTGCCCAGCCAGCATCGCCTGTCGGAGCCATACACAGCCTCCGTGGGTAAGTCAACAGCTTGTTCTGTTTGCCTACAGTTGGCTTTCCCGGCTTTCTGCAAGGAATCTCGTATGAAAGCCTAGTGTGTAAAAGCGGGTGTTCTGGGAGTGGCCACTGGACACCCTTGTGTAGCACCAGGAAAGCCTGACCCACATCCTCCCAACTTGGGGTTCAGATGTGAGGGGATGTGACTCTTGAAAGACTAGAGAGTAGGGAGGACATTTAACTTTTCTGACATCCCAGGATCACTCTTGTACCTCTGACTCCCTGAGCGGAATTACATGCCACTGCAGTAGGAGTTTGAAGCAGAATTCAAGCATCGGCCCGTCCCATGCCCAAGACTTAGAGAAGTCGGAGGCTCTGGTGTTCACGTTGGCAGCACATTCTGTCCGCCCCTTGACCAGAGATGTCTTTTGAGTATTTAGAAAACAGAGGGATAACAAAGAAGGAATATACACAGAGAGGCACAGCTGTGTTAGTAACAACACACACAGAGTTAGGAGACACAGACTTTGAGGAAGGGACTCTGAGGATGGCAAAATCCTCAGAAAGTCTGTATTTTCCAGCAGTTAGGTATATCCCGTCCAGATGCACGATAAAATGACATCCCATTAAGATAATTTCACTGGCTGTTTGGGAACTTTTTTTCTGAGGGAAACAGCTCTAAATTTTGGAAGCTAATGGGCACACAGTTTCTATGTCCAGGAAATGGCTACAGAGTCATCTGTGTGACGGCCCTATAATGAAACAGGGGTTGTCTGCCTCCGATTTTTGGGCTCAGCTTTGGGCTATCTCTGCAGACTCTAAGACCTGCTTTCTGGGGGATGCTTCCTTGTTTGTCTGGGCTTTGATGACTCCAAGTTTTTGACCCACGTTTCCCACGAACTCTTTTCCCTGAGGCAGTTATGGGTAGGGATGAGAGACATTTTTCCTGAAGGCAGTGAGGGGGGAAGGTGGTTTTGCAGTTGTTTGCTTTCATGCTGTCCTTCCAGCCTGTATAATTGGTATCATTTTTGCTGCATAAACTCTGAAACCTGAAGCCTTTCCAGAGAGCCCAACCCAGCTGGCCCTCTCCACCCCAGAGGATGGGAACATGTTGTCATCCGCCACTGGCCTTGGGCATTGGGAGTAAAGGACACGTGTGGGCCTCCTATGCTATTCTGTTAATATCTGTTGCTCTTTCTCCAGTGAGATCCAGGAACCTGCTAATCTATGAGGAACATTCTCCCCTGGAGGAGTCGTCCAGCCCAGCCTCCGCTGGAGAGCTTGGGGGCTGGGACAGAGGCTCCTCCCTGCTCAGGGCGTCCGGGCTGGAGGCCCTGCCAGAGGTGGATCTCCCCCACTTCATCATCTCCAATGAGACCAGCCTGGAGAAGTCAGTGCTGTTGGCGCTGCAGCAGCACCTGTGAGTCCCGTAGGCGCAGACCTTGTGGCTGATGGTGGAGTATGACTCAGCCCCAGTGGGAGGGTGTCTACTCTCCCGGAGCTCTCTCGGGATCCATTTAAGGCATTGGCACCAGGGAGAGTCTGCTGATGACTGTTAACAGAGAAAAGGTCTAGGTTGAGCTAATCCAGTATCCAGGCCGTCAGTTCAGAGCTGGCAGCCCTGGCCCTGCAGAGGAGGAGGGGACGTGAGTCCTCTCAGTCAGTGAGCCAAGGCCAGCCTCAACTTCATAGTGAGTTTCTGGTTAGTTAGCCTGGGCTACATGAGATCCTGTATCCAAAAAAAGAAAAAAAATAGCTGGTGACATCAGAGAGCTTGTTCTGCAAATGCACCTTTGATCCAATTCTAGAGAGGAAGAGAATGTTATACTGGGTATCAATACAATCAACGATTTACATATCAGTGTACAGGAATCAGCTGTGACTGCAAAGGGACCACCCTTTGTGTAAAATGCTTGGGACCACAAGGTACTTAGAATAGAATATTCCAGGTGTTGGAATATTTGCATATACATAATGAAGTGTCCTGGGCATGAGAACCAAGTCTAAATGTGCAATTTATCTATGCTAGGTAAGAAAGTTTTCGGACTTAGAGCAGTTTGGGATGGGGGATGCTCACATATGTACATTATATGCTTATATTGAGGGCAGTGCTGATGAAACTCTGTATGTCTTCCCCATTGAAAATCATCCCTCTGTGGCTCCAATTCTGCATGCATTGTTCCCCTCCCACATCTGGTGGGTGGGGATCCTTTTGAAAACATAACAGCTGATGCGATCTCAAGGTATTGCTATTGTGCATGAGGATACCTGGGGCTCTGGTCAGCACAGAAAGCACGTGTGTACTAAAACCGTGTGCTAAACTGATGCATTAGCTAATCTGCGCCCCTAGATGGCCCAGAAGCAGGGCTGCTCCAGGGTCCGTAGCAAAGATTTCACTTTGGATTCTTCACTTCTTTCCTAACTCTGTGGGATAGAGTTCATAATCGTAGGTACTTTTGTATGTATACATGACATGCACAATGTTTAGCACTCACTAGTACTCACCACTGCTCATATGTGTTATCGTAACAAACCTTGTAAATATCCCAAAACGTACCGCCTCCACTTTATCCCCATTATGGAGAGAACCTGGAGCCAGCACTGGAAGCCCTAGGGGACCGAGCAGTCGGATAACACGGCTCGTAGCCGTCTGCTCTCCCGGCTCAGTGTGTAGAAGCCCCATTCAGCTCTCTCCGTCTACCACAATGTCTCTCAAATCATAAAGCCTTCCTGGCTCCCATCATAATGCCGGGAGACTTGGATCATGTATCTATTTTGTGGTATATATTTTGGGTTATTTTAAGTTGACTCTTTAAAAGAATCCTTGTTGAGATTCTTAATCCTAGAGCAGATGTCAGCCCTTATCCTTCTTCACTCTCCTTCCCATAACTTACGGCATTGAGGCCATTAATAAACAGGTAGCAACTTTGAAAGCAGTTTAAAATAAGTCAACATCTAAGAATCATGGGTCTCCTCTGGGCCCAGATAAAAGTGGAGATGTAGAGGTGAGCATGTGACCAGTGGGAGATTTGGGGGAGCAAAGAATAGCACCAGGGGTTTAAAAGACATTGCCCAGGGCCAGCCCACAAAGGTGTGACTGAACCGTGACACAAAGTCTGAGAATGTTAGCAGAATCCCGTAACTAATACTTGGTTCTCCGTGCGATGCCTTCGCAGGGTCAGCAGCAAACTGGAAGGGAATGAAACGCTCCAAATCGTGGAACTCGAGCGGCGAGTGAACGCCACCTTCTAGGGCGCCGCCCCCAGCCTTCTCTCCTCCTGACTCCAGCTGTGCACCCCCAAACTGTCTTGCCCATAAGCTTCCCCGTCACCCTTGGACATTGAGAAGGATGTGGACTAGTGCTCGTGGCTTGGAATGGGAGACCAGCCTAGGAGTTTCTTCTTGCCTGACCGTATGGCTCTACGGAAAGGAGCTGGCAACCGCTCCGTCCCTTTCTCTTACTGCCACCATAGAAGAGTATTGTAGGGGTGAGGTAGGGGTGGGAGAAGATACTGCATGATCCTTCCCTGTGAGGTGTGACCCCGTCGAAGAAGACTTGCATGACTTATGCTCAATTGAGACCCCAGACTCTGGCCACAGATATGCCACCAGCACACCAGGGAGTGGCGAAGCACCGTCTGCTGACCTCCCTTGCTCACCAGGACTCCAGTGTGGCCCTGTCCCCACTGAGAGTGCCTGAATGCCATTCCAGCTTCTCTCTCCATTCCTGGAACCCGCATTGGATGCCTGCACAGGCAGACAGGACTCCCACCATATTTTCAGGCCGCAAGTGCAATTCCTGAAGGCGTCTGGCTCTTCTCCTCCAGGCCACCCTGCCTACTGTGTTGCTTGTAGGATAACCCCCCCCCCCAAACACACACACACTACACACACAGCCTGCATCCCCACTGGACAGCCACTCTGTCTCCCTGGCCTTCCCTCCCGATTTGTAAATAGTATTTATTAGCTTGCTGAAGCTCCCTTCTGACCGTAGTAAAGAAATCCCATGACCCCTTCCAACAAGCAAAGTCTTTTGGAACAGGAGAGTCCCCAGGACCTGGGACACCGCCCCCCCCCCCCCCCCCCCCTCTTTCTAGCTGATGCCTTATTGTCTCCCTTTCCTTCCTTTTTAAAATTGGAAACCTATAAAATAATCACCACTGGGAAATCCCCTTAAGCATGTGTCCCCTGTTGGATGAATCCATGGGGAACGATGGAACGCTGTCCTCTTGTTCAGGCTCCAGGCTCCATGGCCCCTCGCTTCTCTCTGTGTGTTCCTGGGACAGAGAAGGGAAGCCCTGCCCCTGACATTAGGCATTGCTGACAACCTTGCTAGCTTGTCCTGCATCCTGCCTGCTCTCCCCCTTCACCTCCCTCCTTTGCTTCTGCCCTCGCTCCACCTGCCTTAACTGTGGGGCGGGGGCTGAAGTTGGGGACATTTTTCCACCTGCCTTAATTGGGGGGGCGCTGGAGTTGGGGACATTTGTCCACCTGCCTTAACTGGGGGGACTGGAGTTGGGGACATTTGTGCACCCACAGTCATACCTTTTACAGTCAGGTTTGGCTACTTTGCAGCTCACCCAAAGAGATATGACGAACCCTCAAACTCCTTTCCTTTTTTTTTTTATATGATTAAATCGTAAAATTTGTAGTTAAAATCCTTTTCTCTTTCATACAAATAAGAAATGGAAATTACTCTTTTATTGTATAAGGTAGAAGAGTCTTTTTAAGTGTTTTCCTCCTAGCTTGTAAAAGATTTTATGTAAGAAATGTGCTTACACTTTGTATTTTATTTTTAGCAGCAGCTGAAGGGCCTTTAGTTTTGGCCTCTCTCTTCTCTCTCTCTGTCTCTGTCTCTCTGTCTCTGTCTCTGTCTCTCTCTCTCTCTCTCTCTCTCTGTCTCTCTCTCTCTCTGTCTCATTTTTTTCCTCTGTCATCGGTGTGACTGTTTGAGGCTATTTGAAAGGGATTATGTCCACACTGGTCCTTGCATTCCATGTCACATACAGGATTTGATGTCATGAGTGTTTGCTGCCGTGCTCCATGAGCGGCTTCCTATTTGGCCTGCCCAGGTTATGATAGGGAGTCCTCCCTCGGCGCGTCCCTCCCTCCCATGGTAGCTTCCCAGCCGACAGATGGCTAAACTTACCTTGTAATGTGTGAGACGCTCCTCAAGGCCACTGTGATCCCGGCAGCCCTGCTGCCCACAGGGCTGTCACTGTCCCTTAAATGCTCAGATACCGGGACTGTACAGAGAGGAGGGTTGCTGGTGCCCTGCTTCTGTTTTCCTTGGTATTCTGTCTTCCTTTGATCTTCCTGGGCCTGGCCCATCCTGTTCTTTACAATACCAGATGTTTATACATAGTAAACATTTAAAATGTCATGCCTATGAGAGCCTAAGAAGGGAGACAGAAACCAGGGTGAGGTAGTATTTGTGTGGTGGGAAAGGGGGAGTTCGCAGTGAAGGGCAGAAGTGGGGTTTTAGACTGATGTCTCTACATCTGCTGAGCTGAGCCCTGGTTTGCGATGTCCCTGGAGATCCAGGGTGGAGACCCCGTTTGTGGATGAGGAGGGAGAAGGAAATGACGCGTCGTGTCTAGTTCTCTGACAACTTTATTTCCTTCTCTACCCACTCTTGGATGTCACTGTCTCCAGACAGCAGGGCCCTTTGTCTGCGGGAAATTGGCCTTCCAGAATAGAATCTGTAACTAGAGACGTGGGACATTAGCCAGAGGACTCAAACAGCCCTTTAAAGGAGCCCTCGGCAGCCAACACTGCCACTCTGTTGAGAAAAACTCAGCCCTCTGCCCTCTGCTGCCGGCTGGGTGAGTAGAGGGGACTGAGCAGTGACCCCCTTTGGGATACTCAGTCAGGGGACCCCCAGTGGCATAAGACAGGAGGGGTTGCTAGTAATTAATGGGTGTGTGCACACTTCGTGTTCGGAGTTTAAGGCTCGAATATCGGTCTTTTTCCCACCAGCTGAGCTGTTCCGTAGACCAGTCAATAACTTCCGAATATCTCTGAAGGTTTTGAATAGTGGCAGACCTTAACACCTTGAATTGAAATTTCGAAAATGCCCGAGACTGCTAGACCGTTAGAGGAGCCGGAACAGTCTGCTGGTTGTATTTTCTATCCTATAAACAACTCCCCAGACACACACACACACACACACACACACACACACACGCACACACACTTTAAGATCACTTTAGTGATGGAGAGGTCTTACAAAGATTTAGAGAACAAGTCATCTTTTTTCTGTAGGCGAAACCCGAGTAACCCAGTTGCCCCCTCCCTCAGGTTTTTCACTGCTCCCAACTTCACACTGGGAAATGGATCTTGTAAACGAGAGGAGCCAGCACCGGGCATTGAGGAAGAGCCTCTGAAGTGTCAGGACTCTGGAGTGTAGCGCACAGAAAGAGAGTGTTCTATAAAAATCCGACAGCTGAACTCAGTTGCTCCTTCCTGGCACAAGGTGGGGGCGGGGTGGGATCTGACATCAGTGCAGGCAAAATTAGATAACCTTTCGGTCCATAGCAATAATGTTTGTGGGTTGGGGAAACAGCTTCAGGGCTGCATAATTTTTAAGCTGTTTATGCCAGGTTAACAGATAGCCCCCCCTCAATCATCAGTTCTACTTGGGTGCCCCATAGTGGCTACGAATCTATGTCCAACACAGCGGGAATCCTGAACCAGTTCCTCTTCATGCTGGTACAGAGCCCACATCATTATTTTTACCATGGATGTTTCGTTAGCGTTCTTTCAAGCACTTACTTCATGTCCCTTCCATCTCATGTGCCCAGACCCAGGGAAAGCAACAAAACAGAATCGAAGTATCTCTGAGCCAGCTTCTATGGACGTACGTGCCTTGTGAGGTGTGTCTGTGAGCCCAGTGGAGGAATAGAGACATCTTGTCCCCCGCCTGAGGAGCAGACATCTGCCTGACCCTGGCCAGCGTGGAGGCATGGACATGGGAGAGATGCTTTTAGTTGCTAATTTGTTTCCGCTGAGCCAAGTGTTTGAGAAACCTGGATGAGCTTAGCACTTGCTTGCAGTCTGTTGGGACCTGTGGAGCCATCAGTGGTGGGGTCTTAGCGAGAGCCACTTGATGTGAACACTTCCCACAGAAACAGCACGCGGGTGATAGGATAAGTTACACCCCCACCCCCAAAGGCAGGCGTGGAGATAGCAATGAAACAGGGGCTGGAAGGAGCCAGACACAGATTTCAGCTTCATTCATTTGTTCACTCATTCATTTGTTCACTCTTTAGACTTTGCAGTTTTACTAAGGAAGAGCAGGCTTTCTGAGACCTAGGAAAGGTTGGAGAATAAGAGGGACTTGAAAAACCAGTTTGTCGGTAGCCATTCGGAAGACCCAAGTACTAATGCTAGTCTCTCTCTCTCTCTTTCTCTCCCCTCCCCTCCCCTCCCCTCCCCTCCTCTCCCCTTCCCTCCTCTCCTCTCCTCTCCTAGGTACTTATGCCTCCAGTGTGCCTTGTATCCAGGACGGCAGGAATCTACTGTCCCTGGAATGTGTCACGTATTACCACATAGCATTAGATTGAAGTTGGGGATGGGCACTTTCTCCAGAGGCTCAGAGATGGTTCCCTAAAAGGGAGCCACTATTAGAATAGCCTGTCTGGGGGAAAGAAATGGGGTTATATCCATTAGGAATATGTAGACAGAGGTGCAATCACCTCAGAAGCATGGCCAGGCAGGATTAGAGGTATTCTAAATCCTCGCCACAGAGCGTTTTCTGGACGCAAAGGCACTAGGCCATTTGAAGATTAATACTCCATGCCTCTGGGCCAAGAGGTCGGCACTGTGCACTAGGAGAAAAGCATTAGCTGTTGTTTGTGGCAACATAAAATTTAGGACTGCCTTCCTTTGTCTTGGTTTCTAGAAGGAAGGAGGTATTATTGCCTGAGTATTTACCGAGGTGTTGTGTATTGTGCTAGGTAAGCTTGGAGCCTTTGAACCTGATTGGAACAGAGAGCAAAGGTGGCTCAGTGCCCTGAGAAGTGGATGCCGCGGGAGGCATGGTAGTTTGTGGAGTCGTTTCTGAGGACACACAGACTGTGCCTGGCTCTCTGGGCAGAAACGACGCCATCCCCTGCAGTGACCCCGCTGTGCAGTGCTCAGCTCTCCGCCTGTCTCTGAAGGGCCATCTGCAGGGCTGGCGGCTGCCCTTCTCATCCTGTCTTTGGAGAGCCCAGCACACAGGCTTTGCGTCTGGGTGAAGGGAACCCAGGGGTTCAGGCTCCTTTTCTCTGCTCTGTTGCTCATCAGCAGGGTGACCATGGGCCCTTTGGGCACAACGTGGAGACTGTCCCTTTCAGATAAAGCACACTGTGGGTCTCTGGCAAACACCAGCACTGGGACACCCTGTGAGTGAGCCTCCCTACATGGAAGAGTGGTGCCCAGATGGTAATGTGGTTATCGGCTGGCTTTCCTTACCTAGTTTGGCAACTGACTTCTGCTCTCTTTTGAAACACTGAAATCAGCATTGTTTAAATCCAAGCACATTGCAAGTTTGTCACCTGACCTTTTGCACTGTTTTATGGCTTCTTATCCTTCATCATAGCTAATAAAATACCAAAAGATAAAAAAAAATAAAATGAAGCTTTGTAGTATACTTGTACTTAGTTTGAAAAAAATTGAAATTGTAATGCATTTGTATTTCCATTTCTTGCAAATAAATATTTTTCTTAGTCAAATGTTGCCCAGTCTTTAAATCCTAGTAACCTGGCATTTGCTTATGTGTGTGTATGTGTGTGTGTGTGTGTGTGTGTGTGTGTTGTGCAACCAATTTTTCCTGATTACCCAGCCAAACTGCAAAAAAAAAAAGAGGCTCAGACCAGTGATTTTTGCATTCTGTGGTGCTAAATCTCAGCCTCCGCCAGAGGAATATTGAAAAATGTAATTGTTTTTTTCAGTCAGTGGCTGAGAATCAGTTTTCTCCCGAGGTTCATGCAGTCCGACTGCTGTGTTCATTGTCTCCTACAGCTTCCCCTCTAACTACATTTCCAGAATCTATGGGTTAGAATTTGCTTTTCCCCAGTGTGGAGGCTTGAGACTGACGCTGTGGACTGGAGCCAAAAAGGAACTGGCCTCCTTCACAGGAGCAGCTGCGGAGAAGGCCCACGGGCTTGTGCTCCCGGACGCTGACAGAATGGCAGACAAAGGTCAGCGCATGCAAGCAGAATGATCTTCATGGCCTTGCACTCTCGAGATCCAATCCGTTTTTCTCTATGTGGAGGGGGCAGAGGTTTCGCTGAATCCCAGAAGGGGTACACCACAAGAGCACTTCAAGGGAGGAAGGATTATTTTAGCTCCCAGTTTGAGGGTACAGTCAACACAACACACGGCGGGGAAGCCTTGAGGCAAGGCAGCTCTTACCTTGCATCTGTATTTAGGTAGCAGTGAGGGATGGAGGCTGGTGCCCGCCTCGAATTCTCATTTTTATTCGGCCCAGGAAGGAATCAAAGCCCAGGAAACTGGGTAGCTCCATTTTGAAAACACCCACAGACACGCCTAGATGTGTTCCAAGGTGACTTTCTCTCGTAGTTGACATTGAAAATTGATTACCACAGACTCTAAAGACCATGGAGAGAAAGGAAACGAAAAGTTTATTTTCGTTCTCTTAGCACCGTGCCCAACCCTGCTTCCTGCTTGGGTGGACAGCAATCTCCCTTCTCCTTTCCCTTGAGCAACTTGACCTCCTGCTCCTACAGAGAAGTCTTTGCCTCACACTGTCCTCTTGCAAAAGCGTCCTGCCCCACATACCATTCTGCTTTAAGAACATTATGGGATGTGTCTTTTTGTTTGTTTGCTTACTTCTTTTTTTTAAGAACATACAAAATGGTTTTTATGCAGACTGAGAAGCCTTCTTAAAAGTCACTTTATTATATTGAACTTAGAGAGAAATATTACACAGCTAGATTATCGCAGCCACTCATGCGCCCAGGCCCACACTCTGGACAATGAGCTACATGGCCCGAAGCTTCTGGTTACCTTTGCGCTGACTGCTGATTACATTTTTATATGCTTATCTACCACACAAAGCAGAAACAGCCGTGACAGTTTTGAAACTAGAAAAAATAATTAGCTTTATATTATCCTCTTAGGGCTCGTGTGTCTTTTCACCTGTGTGCTGTCCTCCCTCATCATCTCTTATTACCCTTCCTTACCTTAGATCTACTGGTACGTTCGTGTTTGCCCTCCACTGTATTTACTATAGCAAGGAACACGCATAAACCTAGATGTCTATCAAAGATGAATGGCTTGTGAGAAACCATATATATATATTCTCCCTTGCTAATTCATCCCCTAAGTACAAATCTTTTATCTTAGTTAGGGTCTCTGAAAGCCACACCTCCTAATAATGTCACTCCCTAGGGGGTAATTTTCTTTCAAACCACCACACCTTTCATATATGAACTAGCCCAGTCGTAGCCTACACCACACCTACCGCCTTTGTGAACTCCTGCAAGGTTCTGACACTCAGGACACTATTCCTCTGGCCCATGTACCACAGGTCTAGGTACTCACAATTACAGACGTCCTTCACCCCAGACCTTTTGAAATTATTCAAAGTCGTAAGTCTGCATTGGCCTCACATGTATGAGCAGGGTTGTGCAGAACCCTGACACTCAGGAGGTGGTGCATACCCAGGCTGGCTCATTCCTGTCTGTTATTCCATAGCTCATCTGCCATCTAGATGCATGGCCTCTGGGTTAAGTGATGGTTTCTTTGGGGTGGGGGGTCAGGAGAATGAGAACAGAGGGAAAGAAGCTGGATTGATGGTGGACAAGGAGGTGTAGGGGGTGATTAGTTCTCCCCTGTGTGACAAGAAATGAGGGGCCCTGAGCAGAAAGGCAACTAGCTTGTGAAATATGAAGACGTCTACACAGTCTTCATCTTCCTTTTCTTGACGCTTAAATGGGGTTGCAATCAGGAGCCTATTTTTCCTCTTTCCAGAGAGAAAACCTTTGTGAATCTTAAAAATTATACTTGAAAAATCTGAAAACCGGGCCCTTGGTTGCCCTTCCTGTAACCCGGCACTTGGGAATTAGAAGCCGAAGAACCAGACATGCAGGTCAACCTTGGCTCCATAGTGAAATCAAGGCCAGACAGGGATACATGAGACCCTGACCCTGTCACAAAAGTGAAATAAGAAAATACAGTCTGACTGATCACGGGTCTTTCAGTATCTGCTGAGCTGCTGTTCACTGAGAGCCCGTTGTGTACCAGGCCGTTTCCTATGCTGTGAGCTTAGGAAACAGGTCCATAGATGTGACTGATCCCCATTAGGTTCTGAGCAGATGTGCACAGGGCCCATCTCACCTGGCCAGAGGAAACACTAGCTGCCCATTGTCTCCAGTAGAATTATGTATATCTAGGAAGCAAACCTGTTTGGAAGAGGCCTCTGCCATGTGCTTTTTAAAAATATTCTCAGAACTGAGTTTCAACCCAGGATTTGGGACCCTCCCAATGGTACCCACCTTTATCGGATGGAGGAAAAGAAGGAAGGTAGGACACCTAAGTCACTTCCTGTAGAACTGTCCATACTGCCGCGTAGGAAGCCGATTCTGTTCGCTCGCTCACCTTTGGTGGGATGGGCAGATGGCACCAAGTTGATGTTGTCCCCCAACGGGCGCAGCTGTTGTAGATCACTTGGCAATGTTTAAGCAGAGCAGAGTTTTGGCCCCAAGAGGAGGCCATGTGTTCTCCTCCTCCCTTTAGGCTGTTGTTTTCAGATGGAGGGATAAAAATACCCATTGAGGAATACCACGAGAGCTGCCGGAGCGGCTGCTGTACTGTTCTCTGAGAAGTCTGTTTCAAAATGTTTCGTGTTTTCTAACTGAGAAGTATTTGGGCGTCCGTGCTACCAGTAACTAATACCCTCTTCAGTATTTCTACAAAACAGATGTCAAGTTCAGTTCCTGATGGGCACAAGAGGACTTCTGCAGGCCTGGAAGATTTAAACAAGCCCTCAAAAGACAAATTGTAAATGTAAAGCTCTCTGTATAGTTAGGAATCTCAGGCACAGAAGGCGGATGCTCCATCCCCATAATGGTTCCTTTGAGGGGGGGCATAGTTCAGTCATTTAAATTCGTTTGATGGCTGAACTATATTTTCTAAGCCAGATTTCAAGTAATTTAAAGTGCAAATAGAGAGAACAATTAAGCTAAGAAAATACAGTAGAAAAGGGTTTGCAATGTCACATAGAAAATACTGTGCCTTTGGATTCCAGTGCCTGAATGAGGATGAGAGAGAGAGAGAGAGAGAGAGAGAGAGAGAGAGAGAGAGAGAGAGAGAGAGAGAGAGAGAGAGAGAGAAGCCAGTTAGGGAGAGCATGGGTGGCTAACCAGGTTGGAAAAAAAAAGAGCTAAGAAGAGTGTGCTGGAAACAATGAAAGAATCTGCCCAGACAATCAAATTTAAAACATCTTTGTGATGATATTACACACAGCTTTAAAATAGTAGCATCCTAATAAGTTTTTGATGAAAAATAGCAGCCCCTTGTTCCTTTCCTAAATAAACCCACTTAGAATAACCAATTTCTGTTTCTTGTGTTTGTATGTTTGAATCATGCATATACATTTCTAAAAATTACTTGAAATATCAATTTTGAAGTCTGATTTTGTATATTACAGTATATAAGAATTTGACCATTTCCAACGCCCATAGATCTCCTCTTGCTTTCCTTCTAGTGTTTGCATTAATATGATGGAGATGGTTTCTACTGAGTCGTGTAGTATTTTAAGATGAAATTTCCTTCTTATATAAATTTTCCTCCTCCTGGGATTAGTAATTGCCTTATTTTTCTTTCTTTGTCTTTCAAAACCCTTTTATGAAGTGGTTTATTTCCTTGATAATTTCATATATGTATGAATGCATGGGGATCATAGTCATGCCTATGACCATCTTATTCTCCTCACATTCCCCTTGACCCTCTTCTTCCCATCAAGTCCCTTTTCTACTTTGATAGCATTTTTTTTTGTTTTGCTTTTGGTAACATACTGAGTTTCACTAGGACTTCCAGCATCAGCTTTGATGGGGGTTATTTGCTGAAATATGTGTGACTTAATAGTGACTGAAGAATATATATCATGGAATAATATACATTCTCCTCCTCTAGAAACCTTTAGCTTTCTACAGCCTCCAGAAAGAAGCCGGGCCCCATGAGCCCCAACCCCATCCATGACAGCATGTTGATTGGTTTCATTTTTTTTTTTTTTTTTTTTTTTGGTTTTTCAAGACAGGGTTTCTCTGTGGTTTTGGAGCCTGTCCTGGAATTAGCTCTGTAGACCAGGCTGGTCTCGAACTCACAGAGATCTGCCTGCCTCTGCCTCCCAAGTGCTTTGATTAAAGGCGTGCGCCACCATCGCCCGGCGATTGTGATTCATCTTATACAGGTCTTGTGCAGGCAATCACAGCTGCTGTGAGTTCACACTTGTCACGGCCATGCTGTGTCCCTAGGACAGTTTGTCACAGCGCTACTCCCCATCCTCTAGCTTTTATGTTCTTTCTGACCTTCTCCTGCAATGTTCCTTGAGGCTTGGGGAGTGATACAGATGTTCCCACTTAGAGTCCACAGCAATCAAATAGTCTCTGGGCTTTGACCAGTTTTGAATCGCTATAGTGACTGCTGCCCACTGGAAAATAAGACTTCTTTCACCAAGCCTGAGAGCAGCTCTTATACATATAGAAATGAATATTTAAAGGACAGTAAGATGAACATAATATGTCTGCTAAAAAAGCAGCAGTAGTATGTTTCCCCATTCAGTGTATGATAGCCTCAGAAATGGGCTTTTGCCCAGTATGATACTAAGCATATCTTCTTGTAGAGTAGCCCCCAAATCCAAACAGAAAGTGGTTGGTTACTCCTATGACAGTCATGCCTCTGCTGCATCGGTGGGAGCATCAGACTCGGCAGTTCAGTTGTGCTGCATGTAGTGTTCATAGCTGTTCATAGTGTTCATAGTTCATAACACTATTGATGCTGTTGCTTACCCAGAAGCCCACATATAACACCTTCTGAAACCATAAAAGCTAACCAGCAGGGAGGTAGACACACCCACATCACTTCCAGTTTTACGTCTCTGTTTTCTGCCGCTAAAGCGTGAACTGTCTTCAGCAATAGGTTCTTATCATCTAGTTCTGGTGGGCAACATAGAACAGGGGAAATATTACTTAATTTTTCTAGTGTACATATGTGTGTGTATCTCATATAACTATGTAATATTAAAAGTATTCATCATGCAATCTTTACAATAATATAAACAATAAACTGAATAATACAGGCCATTTCATTAATACTAGGACCTATCAATATTATATTTGTAGTACTTAAATGAGTTGGATAATCTCTCAACATTTTTTCCTTTGTGACATTACTCTAAGAAACTTCTAATCGCCTACTTCAGTCCATTTTATTTTACAGTTATCATCCTGTGTCTGTTCTTTTTTACTGTGTTCTTGAATATGGTATTGGAAAACTTTTCCCCGTTAAAAAGATTAATTTTATAATTTTTTATGTTTTAGGTATTTGTTTTATTTTGCCGATAAATGAGTCTTCATGCTTATATATGCATCAAAAGGTATCGGGATCCCCTGGAATAAAGGGCTGTGAGGGTCCTGGGAATCAAACTTGGGTCCTCTGGAAGAGCAACAAGTTCTCTTAACCACTGGTCTATCTTTCCAAACCTCTTCTTCCCGTTTTGTTCTCTTGGAGTTCATGTGTTCCAGATCGCATGCCGTTTCTCCTGGCTCATTAATTCAGTTAGCTAGAGCATCTTCTTTAGTACTTGCCTAAGAAAAGTTTGGTTGGTGGTTAATTACTTGATTTTGTGAGACTCATCATATCACATTCTGTTTTCTTATATAAGTGAGCTGCTGCTAGAATCTTGAATGGGAAGCCCTTCTCTTTTAGCATTTTGTAGGAATTACTCTATCAAGTTGTAACCTCCAATGCTATTTTGATTATTGCTCCCAAAACTTCTTTTTCACCTATATCTGTTGTCTCAAAAGTCTCAAAATGATGATATTTCTTATAGACGGCCTGTTTGTTTAGCATATTAAATAATACCTTATGATGACTCTTGTAGCTTCATTCTTAAAATACTATTGAGTGTTTATTTTCTTAATATCCTTGTTAATGGCCTGAATAAATATTTTTTCCTGATACCTTCTTTTTGTTTTTCAAATTATACTTCCATCAACTTCTATTCTTTTACTATAACCTTGCATGCCATTGTAGTTTTAAAACTCAAAGCTCTGTTTTTATTTGACAGTATTTCCCTGATCTTAGAATTCTATCCTATCTTTCAGGGCAGCATATTCCAAGTGTATTAAATACATTATTTTAAAACTGACTTTTTGTTGTCTGCTTTGCTCTTCTTCCATTTCCTCATTTGTTTGTTTGACCTTACATTTTTTCCGTCCTTCCTTTATAAATGAATGGATGTTGCTGTTTGTTCACATGTATCAAAGAGCATTAACGATGTACAATAATTTGCTTTATTAAAATATGTGTTTGGCAGACAGGCAGACCAATGGAACCGAATCAAAGAACCGGATATGAATCCACACACTTTCGAACACCTGATTTTTGACAAAGAAGCAAAAAATATAAAATAGAAAAAAGAAAGCATATTTAATAAGTGGTCCTGGCATAACTGGGTATCAACATGTAGAAGAATGAAAATAGACCCATATCTATCACCATGCACAAAACTCAAGTCCAAATGGACCAAAGACCTCAACATAAAGCCCGACACACTGAACCTCACAGATGAGAAAGTGGGAAGTACACTTGAACACATTGACACAGGAGACCACTTCCTAAATATAACCTCAGTAGCACAGACAATTGAGAGAAACAATTAATAAATGGGATCTCTTGAAACTGAAAACTTCTAGAAAGCAAAGGACATGGTCAGCAAGACAAAATGACAGCCTACAGAATGGGAAAAGATCTTCATCAATCTTACATCAGACAGAGGTCTGATCTCCAAAATATATAAAGAACTCAAGAAATTGGACACCAAAAGAACACATAATCCATTAAAAAAATAAATGGAGTATAGACCTAAACAGAGAACTCTCAACAGAGGAATCTTAAATGGCTGAAAGACACTTAAGGAAATGTTCAACATCCTTAGTCATCAGAGAAATGCAAATCAAAATAACTCTGAGATTCCATTTTACACCTGTAAGAATGACCAAGATTGGGGTTGGAGAGATGGCTCAGAGGTTAAGAGCACTGACTGCTCTTCCGGAGGTCCTGAGTTCAGTTCCCAGCAACCACATGGTGGCTCACAACTATCTGCAATGAGATATGGTGCCCTCTTCTGGCCTGCAGCATACATGTAAGTAAAACACTGTATACATAATTAATAAATAAATCTTAAAAAAAAAGTCTGGTTGGCAATGAGGACTACTGAGAACTCAAGAACAATGGCAATGGGTTTTTGATCCTACTGCACGTACTGGCTTTGTGGGAGCCTAGGCAGTTTGGATGCTCACCTTACTAGACCTGGATGGAGGTGGGTGGTCCTTGGACTTCCCACAGGGCAGGGACCCTGATTGATCTTTGGGCTGACGACGGAGGGGGACTTTTTGGGGGGAGGGGGAGGGAAATGGGAGGCAGGGGCGGGGAAGAGACAGAAATCTTCAATAAATAAATAAATAAAAAAGAATGGCCAAGATCAAAAACGCTGATGACAACTTATGCTGGAGAGGTTGTGGGGTAAAGGGAACACTTCTGCATTGCTGGTGGGAGTGCAAGCTGGTACAGCCCCTTTGGATATCAGTGTGGTGATTTCTCAGAAAATTATTTTAAAAAATCTTTCTCAAGAACCAGAAATATCATTTTTGGGTATATATCCAAAAAATGCTCGACTCTGCCACAAGCACGTGTTCAACTATGTTCATAGCAGCATTGTTTATCGTAGCCAGGACCTGGAAACAACCTAAATGTTCCTCGACCAAAGAATGGATTAGGGAAATGTGGTACATTTACACAATGGAGTACTACACAACAGAAAAAATAACAACATTTTAAAATTTGTAGGCAAATGGATAGAAAACATCATTTGGTTGCAGTAACCCAGACCCAGAAAGACAATTATCACATGTACTCACTCATAAGTGGTTTTAAACATAAAGCAAAGAAACTCAGCTTCCAAATCACAGTCCCAGAGAACCTAGACAACAATGAGGATCCTAAGAGAGACATACATGGATCTAATCCACATGGGAAGTAGAAAAAGACAAGATCTCCTGAGTAAATTGGGAGCATGGGGACCATGGGAGAGGGTTGAAGGGGAGGGGAACGATAGGGAGGGGAGCAGAGAAAAATGTAGAACTCAATAAAAATCAATATATATATGTGTGTGTGTGTGTGTGTGTGTGTGTTGGTAGGTAGGTGTTCATTTCCATTAGTGTTATTAAAATGAGAGTGAAAAGTTTTACCAGGTAGGTAACAATTTGAAAAAAGAGAAGTGAAATAAAGTGAGTTGGAATGGGATTGCATGGAAGGAAATAGAAAATGTCAGCCGAGGAACTTAGCTGTGTGCTGGCATGCTGGGCTGGAGTGGTCGGGAGAGTGGGAAGAGCCTAGCGGTTTAACCTGGACTCGCCTCTGCTCATTGTTTCAGCCCCGTGGTCCAGTTCTGCTTACACTGGCCGCTCGTGGCTTTGACTGTGTTCGATTTTGATTCCTTCCTCAAAGAACCTCCAAGAACTTCCAAGATGACTCAGCATTTGCTCTCACCTCTCCGTTGCCTGACTGATTTGGAGGTTACAGATTGCTACAAGTAAATTTAAGAGAGTAGGTGAGATCACAAGTATGGTAGCTGTGAATAATGAGGATTGACTGCGGAGCTAAAATATTAGACAGAAATTGCACAAAAAATGAGTAGGCTGCCTGCAATCAAGAGATTGCGAGGTCCTTACATTGTTTAAGAGGAGAGTAAAAATACAGCCTGACTTTAGATGTCTAGATTGAATAAACATTAAAAGAATAAAACAAATCATATGTGTCAATAGAGAAAAAAGTATGTGTTGTGCCAAAGGCATATTTTTATTTCCATCAAAAGGGCAGCAATTTAAATCCAGTAGCTAGTACCTACCTGGAAGCCTGCTGTGAAACTGAAGCCCGCTGGTGGTGGAAGTGGCGGGACACGGTTAACATAGAAACTGTGCAGTGTGTGAGTTTCGTTCTAACTGCTCAAATTCCATCTCCCTTCCATGGCTTAGCCTACAATGGACTTGGGTACTTTTGCCTTGTTCTAGAGCTTCTTGAGATTGTGCACAAAGGTAAAGTAGTTTAGCATCTCTAAAGAATGGATATTGTTTACAATTTGGTTAAGGAACACTTTCCCATGTATTTAGAGAGCTGTTGGTCATTCGTGTAACACTACTGAGTCAGGAGCACAGAGATCTCCCCATCCAAAGACGGGAAGAAGCAATAGCAATCTATGTTTGGGACCACTCTGGGAAAAGTGCTTAAGTAACATCTGCAGCAGGTGGTGGGAAACTGGGTCAGCATGTGGATTTGTGAGATGCTGACTTTTGAGACAGGAGGAGGAAGGGAAGGAGAAGAAGGAAGAAGAGCACTTCAGAGACCATCAGTTACCTTTCCCAAGGTAACTGGAGCAGCCATAGCTTCTATCCGGTGATTGACGGGTGACAGGTAAAAATAACCTTAGTGCTTTGTCTCAGTGCATGACAGGTAGCTTAGGAAACATTCATCTCGAAGCTCCCTGTTGGGTCACTCAGGGTTTTGTTAGGCTCTATTTAATTTTGATTTTTTTTGCCCAGCACTTGCCTCCACAGAACACAACTAGTGTCATAGCCGACCAGGTAGCACCACAAGGAGACTATGAAGTTGGAAACGCCTCTATAAATGCAGTTGGCCACACAGTTGATTTGTGACACCCTTTCCAGCTCTGACTCTTAGATCCACACCATCTCTCACCAAAAGAAACAGATTTATCTACAGAAATCAAGTTCTGAACCCAGAGACAAAGAAACTCTAAAGTATTCAGGGTACCATTCCTGGACCCAGACAGTCAGGGTTCAAACTCTATGATACTGTCTTTGCCTCCCTAGGAAAATCTCTTAACTTCTCTACTTTAGTTCCTTTGTAAAGAAAAGTAGCATCTACTTTACAGGGCTAATATGGTATCAGAGGGTGTTACTGTATGTAATATTGTAAAAAGGGTCTGGAGGAACCTTCTTGCTTTGCCAGAGGCCAATATTCTGTCACGAATGCTCAGTGGGTTGTACACAGGAGAAACCAGCAAGTGTCTAGACTCATCACCTAGCTGCTCACTGGAATTATCTGGAAAACTTTTGTTAGGATACTAATTGCTGGGGCCCCATTTTAAGAGAGTGTGAATAACTTGGTTAGGGGTAAAGTTCATGCATAGGTACTTATTATAGGCATCGACCAAGCAAGTCATATTGCTCTACATGTGCGAAAAAATAAAACAACCCCAAAACCAAAACCAAACCAAAACAAAACAGAATTGAGAGAAGGCTGGCCACGGCTCAGGAGTAGAGCACTTTCCCAGAATATGTAAAGCCCAGGCTTCCATCCCCAGGTCTGCTAAAAGGGGGTGAGGCAGGCATAGAAAATGATTAATTGAACAGACAGTTAAATGGCACAGACAGTTAAATCTATTGGATGGAAATGGGTATGTAAAATGGGAAGAAGGGAATGAGAGTGAAACCATCAACTAAAGAACAGTTCTCAAGAATTCCTCGCTTTTGATTTTTACATTTTCTTAAGCTTCAGGTTAAATAATTGTCACTGAGAGACTTGGAGGGTTTGAGTTGGGCACAGATTTCAAGTTCCCAGATCAAGAACTTTTTGTTTTTTTTTTTTTTTCTTCTTATGTGCAACACAGCAATTAAAGGTAGAGTGGTCAGTTGTTGGGCAGTTTCTGTGGGACAAACCCCAAACCTGGAAACTGATGAACAGCCATGTTTAAACCATGGTCATGTGACTTTTTGGAAGCGTTGTGAATGATTAGTATTAGTATCACAGTTAGCATCATTGACAACACAGAGGAGAAAAAGGAAACCAATTCTGCCAATGAGTTTAACTGAAGTTGTTTAGAGGAACATGGCCACCCGACTGGAGGAAACTCAAATGAAGAGTCTCTCCCACAGCAATTGTTAGCCACTTACGTCTCCCCCAGGGATAGACAGCCTCAGCCTCATGAGCTGCTGGGTACACTTCATGATCCCTCATTTCTCCCACCACAAGGTAAAGTAGGTGGTCCCAGACTCATGAGGGTCTCACGTTGGTGATTATAGATGCTCAGATGGCAAGATACAATAAACATTCTATGGGCAGAAGACAGCATTCTCTAATAGCTCTCTATTGGAGTGGAAAGTCACTCTAACCAGGGTAATCCCTTAAGCTGCAGGAAGCTGCAAAGGAGGCCAGGCCCTTGTCCAGTGGTATAGGACGGATACTAGAATCTGCTTAGGTGATACTGAACCAGTGTGGGCTATGGAGCAGGAACTGAAGAAGTCTGCTGCCTGTGAGAGAAGCAGCCCTTAAAGCCTATGCCATCAGAACTCTAGCAGCAGACGGATGGAAGATAAGAATTCTGCTCTTTGGACCAGACTTTTTGCTGCAGGTCAGCAGAAGGAAGCGATGACCCCTTCTTGATTACCCACTTCTGAGGAAGCCAACAGCCTAAGCACCCCAGTGTTGAGGATACTATGTCTGGCAGGCAAGGATAGGCACAGAAACATCACCAGACATTCAGGGAGACAGGGATGTCTGAGAGGGGAGCTCAGGCTGAATAATCAAATTAGCTTTCTTTGAAATCAGGGCTAATGTAGGAACTGAAGACAATCTTAATAAAAACATAATGAAGACTCTTAAGGATATGTGCTTAAAGAACCAATTAGAGTTTCTGCAACCAAAAGAAATTCTGAATTTAAAAACTTATTAGGAAATGCAGAAATGTGTGTGTGTGTGTGTGTATGTGCTAGGGCATGCATGCACATGTGTGCATGGACATTCTCACAAATTTGACAATCCCATAATGCAGTAATTATGCTATCCATTAGCTTTTTCCTTATAAATTCAACAAACACCTCTAATTCCTTTCATTTCCCCCATCTTAATCTTTTTCCCCTCGGTAATCTTCATTACTTGCTTCTGAACTCTTAAACCTCTTTAAACGTCCTTTAAAACCACAAACAATTTAACCAGATGAGCCGAGCCACTGTGCTCTGTGCGAGGATGAGTAACAGGGCAGAAACTCACTTCTTCCCCAGCTGTGGGCGGAAGCCTCCAAAGGCAAAGCAGAGCCCAGGTCCACAGGGTAATCTCAGGGTTGGAGAAACAGGTCTTTATGTGGATTACAGCGTTCTGCACATGTGTTCTCCTTCCTGAGATTTCCCCTCGTCTCACAGAGTTCACCCTGGCATGTTTGCTCTCAGTGTTCTTTCAGTCACTGGTCTCTAATGTTCGTTACGTAGGGGAGCAGGAAACACATCCGCAAGCTCTTGATGACCAGACTCCCGTCACCCATTAGCTTTGATGGAAAGAGTTCAAAGGAGCACACTCACTCTTGATAGTGCTTTGTGAGATGGTGGGGGAAAAGTTTGAAGGATCTGCATCTGCTCCTGAGAGAAAGGGAAGACTCCCAGGCCTTTAAGGAGCTAGGCAGTCACACCCTCTGAAAGTGCTCTCTGTGCTCCCTCTGGCCTTCTCTTCCTGCTTGGAGGTCTCCATTTGTGGAAGGAGAGGACTAGGAGGGGAGAGATTGAGAAGGGAGGTTAAGTGGTGACAGCCATATCTTTGTTAGAGCAGCAAAGGAAGTGACAAAAGTGGCCATTTGTCCCCAAGGCCATGTGTCTGCCTTACTCAGATTATTTTTGTTTCTGTTTACAAAGCTTTGTTCCTTGACAATTTCATACAGGTATATAATGAAGTTCAGTCGTTTTCAGCCATCTTAATCTTCTTCTGCTCCCACTGGAACCTCTTTTCTTTTCAAAGGCCCTCCTCCTTTGCATGTTGTATGTGGTGTGCATCCACTCAGTTTAAGAGTTGCTTGCATGGGTGCAGACTCTTGGAACGAGAAAGGATCTTAGAGAATTCCTAGTTCAGTTTTTTAACCAATCAGAGAACTATGAACTAGTGATGCTAGGCTACTTGCCTGAAGTCATATGGCTTGGTGATAAGGCAGGAACCAGAGCTCTGGTTTCCTTGCCCCGTACTCTTTCTACTAGCCAGTCCTTCTGAGACTGACTCTTGTCGTGGGGCTTGTTCCAGAACTTTCTGTGCTCACTGTGCATTGCTTTAAGTCCAGGATCCATGTTTCAGCTCAGGGCTCCAGCTGGATGATGGTTTAGAGGGCTGGGTGCTCATGCGGTCTGGTCTAAATACCTGTTGGGGTGAGGTCAGTGGAAAAATGGCCAGCATGAGCCTCCAGACCTTCCCTCGAGTCTCAAAATGGCTAACCCATGAACTGAGCCCTACCACTGTCATTTCGAATAACACCCTCTTCTCTAGCCAAGTGAACTGACTGCTACAAACCCCAAAGCAGTAAGATTCAGGGAGACTTAGCCATCCAGTTCAGCAGTCACCAAAGCAAGCAAGCCATCAGCCACAGTCACGATCACGGGCATAACTGTAAGGAGTGGCCCAGGTCGCGTGATAGAAGAAGAGACTTACTGCCTCAGAGGAATTAGCACTGACAGATGAACAGCAAACGGCGGAGGACTTTCCGTAGATGACGAGTGGATTGTAGTGTTGAATAACGCTCCCTGGAAGACTGCAAGAACCTGGAGCTTCTATTGTTGTTTCTCTTCAATATTAAACCTTTTATTTTCATGCTTATGCTCAATTAAAAATTAATGCAGGGCACATACACTTTGCAGCAGCTGGACCATCCTTTAGTCACTGTTGTGAGACTTCAGGGCCCCATGGGCACCCATCCCCAAGTAGCACAGGTTCATGACTGTGAACTAATGAGGACGGAAGGGAGATGGAATTATTAGGAAAATGATGGCTTTTTGCTAAGCACAGGCAAATAGCATCCCTCACGGCCAGAAGCAGAGGAGTCACAAGTGATTGCAGCCCAGAGATATGACCAGACAACAGGGTTTTTTTCCACAGTACTTAGCTCCAAAGAAACTTCTCTAGATGCAAACAGAGCTGTTACTTAATGAAGGGATCCAATTTGTCAACAATTATCATCCATCCTCACTCAGCACTGACACTGTAGTTTCAGATGAGTTATTTATCAGGGTTTTATACATTTATATTCTATTTGAGAACTATTTACATTTTGTTGTTGTGTAACCAACGGCTTGTTCACAAAAATGTAAATTAGTGGTAATAGAAAGAATTCAAATGACTTTATGAGACTTCCAAAGAATTCTTGTGCCCTTTTGAGAGAGGTCAGTGTGTGATGATCGATTAACTGCGGGGTTAACGGTGAACCCACTGAAAAGTTCAAACAAACATTACAAGGCCCATTCGCAAGAGATGCAATGCTGGATTAAGAGGGCTAAATGACCACAGTTCAATTAATGAGCATGCTTTCTTGAAACAAAAGTGGGATATGTTTTTCTTTTTTTCCATGGCTCCCTAATGGTTGGCTGGCCTGGGTGTGCTTTGCTGATTGCGCTGGGCTCACCAAAGGGAGTGGAAGAGGAATAACAGAAGTGGACCTCAAGCACTTTACTTTCCCTACAAACAAACTCTGGTCCTGAGAACATGAACATTTGTCCTCGGGGAACAGTAGCATCAAAGCAGATAATGGAAAACTCTGGCAACAAGGAAAAACAGAAGTCTGCCTTGTAATTCTGCACTGTTTTTGATCCTCATTGTCATTGCTGCAGTGGAGTCTGGTACAGAGATTGGTATCGTGGCTCAGACAACTCCGTCAAGAAATCATTTCTTTCCTTGTCTTGTGATGGCCTTTACCAGGCTCCTGGTCCTTTGGAATCACCATCTTTGGAGGGTATAGTTTCCTTGCTCATGGGCTGTGACTTTAGAGTCAGAGACGGGTGTCAATAAAACCTGCTCTTGGTGAAAATTTGTTTTCGTAATTTCCGGGTGCCCATTTCTTTTTTAAATCTCTGTTTCAGAGACTTTCCAAAGCACAAATATCACTGCTTTAGAGACCTCATTTAAGTGAAATCCTGTCTTTTGAGAGAGACTAATCTTACTAATATAATATAATATATAATATAATATAATATAATATAATATAATATAATATAATAATCAAGTCATTTTCTACATTGTAGCACATGTCAGAACTTTCCTTTTGAAGACTGAGCAGTACTCTCTTGAATGGATGTACCACACTTTGCTTATCCATTTATCTGTCCATAGGTCTTTGGGTTGCTCCCACCTTGAACATGGCATGTGCATATCTCTTTGAAGTCCTACTCTGGGATCTTTTGAAATACATGTAGAAGTTCAACTTCTGAGTCACATGATATTTTCTGTTTGTTTTTATTGTTATTTAATTTTGGTCACACTGTGTTTTCCTTGTAGCTGTCAAGCGTCATCTGACCCTCTCTGCTATGGTCTATTTATCAGAAATACTTGACTGATTAGTATGTCTATCTCTGCCTTAGTCCCACACTGCTGTTTTAAAACTGAAGCAAAGTCAAGTTTTCCTTGGGAGCAGCATTGTGACGGGAACACGAGGGCTGAGGTAAAATGTGAGTGGACTTGCAAAGATGGAGGCAGGACGGTTTTTAATTTTTATTTCATATACTTCATTCAAGCTTATGTTTTTATTATTATTTGTTCTTTGGAAACTTCATACACTATAATCTGATCAGTTCTTATTGTCCTCCCACAATATCATCTCCCCCTCCCTACAAGTCCTTCTTACACATGGATGTCCTTTAGTATTATAAGGTAGCTTGACAAGAAGGCATTTATTTAGCAGAGCATCTGTGATACCACTCCCATGGCCTACGACTCAAGAGGAGGAATTTGGATCAAGTTTTCTGTACCGGGTATGAATTTCCTCCTGTGGAGCAGGCCTCGTATCCAATCAGAGAGATGTTGGTCACCTCCATAACAGTCATGTTTCTGTTGCGTCAGTGGGCATAGCTTGCCTGGCAGGTTGGTATTGTAGCATGCCGAGTTCACCAATGGGCAAGACCATTGTATCTTCCAGCAATGTGAAAGCTAGCTAGCAGGGAGGAAGTTCTCTGCAGTAACCTGCTGACGTCAAGCAGAACCATCTGTGTGGCCATGGACTTGGAACTGTCTACTGGTGCCTGGCTCGCTGGTAGTTACACAGCTGAGGACAGTGACTATCCATCTCCCACCCCCAACCTTACCTAGAATCCATCAGTAGCCAGTAGTTCATCAGGGCCCACACTGTTTTGATAACCAGATGCTTATAGCAAGTTTTCAAATGAAGAAATCTTATACCCCAACTTTGTTCTCTTCCAAGATTGTTTTGTTATTCAGCCTTGTTAGGTCTTGTAAGATTGTGTTCCAAGGCTCTTGGAACTTACCACACAGGTCTTGATGACAATGGGTCTTATATTTCTCACGCTGCTATTCAGCACACAAGGCTCTGATTCCCAAAGGGGAGAATATGTACCTCATTAATCTTTATATTGTTTGCATAACACTGTCCCATATACAATATACAATGCATATACACACCAAGCACCTACTAGGTAAATTCTCATTCAGTGACTCCTTGATCTGATCTGGGAAGTAAATAGCATGGCAGACGAGCTGAACACCACTCCGCATTCTCCATCAGCTGCCTGGGTGACCCGCGGCAAGCCACCTAACTCCTTTAGACCTCCGGTCCTTCATTTGTGAAATGAATGGCGATGGCAGATGATCCCCAAGCCCGACACTATTATTGCCATTTGTGCAAAAGACAACAGCAATTATTAAAATAAACTCACGGTCCAAAGTATGCAAGGAAATCAGAAACAAACCCAAATGCCTCTAATGAGTTTGGATCTTATTTTCATGTTCATTCTTGAGAGAAACCATTTTTGCTCGTTCTGATATGAAAAATTCACCCTTTTTGCCACCTGCTCACGTTAAGCTCATAGCTCTGCTGATAGGCCCAGTGTTTCAAACTGTATCTGTGACACCTCTGTCCCTGCTAGAGGCACAGCAGGACATTTAGAAAGAACATGGTACTTGATAAAATTACTTTTTAAGATTTAAAATGTCTTATAATTTATGTTGTAAATAATTTTAGAAAACAACTCTTCTTGTTTGGGTATTCACTTTTTGTCTTTACTAATATTTTACATAGCGTTAATGGATTCAATTTTATGTCCCCATATTTTCACATATCATTCCAGCAGCCATTTGTATTGGTTCTGCGTTGACACAACTAAACTTATTTCCCTATTCCTGACTTCTTCGACTGCTTTGCTTATCTGCACTAAAAATAAGTCAATAGCAGATCTCTTCCTTTGTGAAGATTGTTCTGTAATTGAGCTTTTCTTATTATGACGTGTTTGTAGATGTAGGATGATTTAGTTCAACAGTAATATTGATAATTTTTCTTTAGCAAACTCTGGAACATACCCATAAAAGTACGATCTTATTGGAACAGAGTCCAAATATCCCATGTAATACATTTTATTATGAATATTTGAATTTTTGTCTTCAGTACTTCTATGAATTTATTCATACCATGTAACAGGTATGCTTTTAGCAATTAGTAAATAAGATAAAATGCAGTCAGCTGGTAATTAAACAGATCAGAGTTTAATTTTTTCTAATAATTAAAAAGTCTTGTGGAGTGGGTGTTCTGCACCAGGAAATACACAAGAAAGTCATCAAAGATGAAGGACACACTTCGAATTTTCCATCCAGGTAAATGGTGTCTAGCTTCATGGCTTCAGGATGGCTATCACATCTCTACATGTTGAACTGGCTCTCAAACTTGATGAGGGAATTGAAGGGAAGGCTGGGGAGCTATGCCTCAGTTGAATATTCTTACTTTGAGTTCATCATTTACATCCTCACACTTCACTTCAAGGAATGAGCTTTTGTTTTTTCCTTTATATCTCTGTGGCCCAGAAGGGGATGTGGATGACTGTTGATTTAAAAAGCTGCCATATTTGCTACATGACTTCAAAGTCTGAATGAAATAGGAAGGTAATAGTTTTGACTTCTTAAATTACATGGCAATGCCAAGAAGCTATTAAAGTTTATCTATCTTTGAATCCTTAGCATAGTGTTCATAGAGAAGAGACCCAAGAAAACTTTGTAATAAAGAGCAAAGGTCAGTGTGTGCCCCCTAAATATTAGGGTGGGTTAATTAAAACGTGAGACTGCCTTGTTTTATTGATAGGTTTTTAGGGGATGCAACAGGAAGAATCACTTGATTGAACTTTGTATGAAAACAGAGAAATGTGCATTCTTGCTGTGGTCTTCAGGATATAGACAAATGTGTGTGTGTGTGTGTGTGTGTGTGTGTCTTTATATAACATTGGAGTTCATGGAGTAGCAATGGATTCATGAGGCTCAACAGTTTTTATGGAAGTAATTTGGCATATATTGCTACCAGTGTTGGTAGACTGGGAGAGGCAAATGCAGGTTTTTCTTAATTATTAATATTAACTCTTATAACACACATCACAAAGCACACAATAACTCTCTCTCTCTCTCTCTCTCTCTCTCTCTCTCTCTCTCTCTCTCTCTCTCTCGTGTGTTTGTGTGTTGTAGGATTAAAACAACTTCAAAGAGGCAGTTAAGTGCAAAAGGTTCCAGTAATGGGCTGATGGATTTGTTCATAGAATCTATACTGATAAGATAACAACCCAAGACTGGTGCTGGGAGGGACTGCTGCTAAGCTGCTGGGTCAGAGCTCAAATTGAAACTACAGGGTAGAGTCTAGCCTTGAAGTAAAAGAACAGGACCAACAGGAAGATGGCCAGGCAGTCTTAACAGTGGGGTTCTCTGCTTATATGAAGCTCCAAGGACCACCAGGTGCTCTCTGCCTTTGTGCCCTTGGTGCACATTGGATGTCAGGTCAGTGGGGCCATGCTATCTCGATGATGCTAGGTGTCTATCACTTTATGGATCTAGGTGAAGACATCAACTCTTTCCTTGGTCTGGTGAGGGTAGTAAGTTCTTGGTTTTGGTTTCCCTGGTTGATTTGATATATTCTTTTGCCCCTACAGTCTCATTTTATCAGTCTGTGCTGCCTGGGTGGTTCCAGACTGAAGGTATGGTTTGAGGTCTACCCTCTTCCTCAACATGGACTCAAAATTTGTTTGTTAAATGGAGTCTCCTAGGGCAAGACACAGGCCAAATACATTGTTTTACACAATATGGTATAACATAGAGCAGAGCTGGATCTCAATTCATTAGAGTGAAACTTGAATCTCTCTATCTTCCTGTATGCTGTTATTGTCCCTCTTGCCTGTGTTCTCACTATTGTGTTGCCATCTGTGGTTCCTCGCCTGAATTCAGCAAATTCAGGCATCATGCTTTTGAAACTTCAGAAGTATGAGTTAAATAAGCCATGTTTTACGCTTGCCTTCTTTGGGTGTTTAGTCACAACAACACAACACAGATAGGTATACTTTCCTTGTCTCTGCATTTCTGAGAACTAGGTTTGTAATTGCCTGTTGTTTATAAATTATGATTTTGATATCAATATGAAATTTAGTGGATGAACAAGAAAGGAAAAGTCATGTTTTAATAATTATGTGTTTGTGTTTGTCAAGTTGACAAGGATTTGATTGTGCTAGCTACTTTTATAACAACTTGTCATAAATTAGAGTCATTTTGGAAGAGGGAACCTTAGTTGAGAAAATGCCACCACCAGACAGTCCTGGAGGGCATTTTCTTGGTTAATGGTAGATGCAGGAGAGCCCAACCCATTGTAGATAGTGCCACCTCTGAGATGGTGGCCCTGGGTGATGTGGGATTCCCTTTTGTATGCTGTGAATAACATTGGTTAATGAATAAAAAACTGCCTGGGCCTGCTGATAGGGCAGAGTAGAACTAGGCAGGGAAAACTAAACTGAATGCTTTGAGAAAGAAGGCAGAGTCAGAGAGAAGCCATGCAACCCAACAGATGCCGGAAATTTACCTGGTAAGCCACTGCCTCGTGGCAATACACAGATTAATAGAGATGGGTTAAAATAATGTGTAAGAGCTAGCCAATAAGAAGCTTGAGTTAATGGGCCAAGCAGTGATTTAATTAGTACAGTTTCTATGTGGTTATTCCAGGAGTCTGGGAATCTGGGAAACAAACAAGCGGCCTCCAACTACAAATTGGTGCCAATTGTGGCCAACTAAAATCCACTTAAAACCTGAGAGAATTTGGGAAGGAATTCCAGGCCAAAACAAAACAAAACAAACAAACAAAAACAACAGAGTTAAGCATGGCTTAATTCTATTGCTTCATATTTAAGAGAGGTTTTCCTGCTTCAGTGGTAGCAGAAAAAAAGCCTTGCAGCTTTAAAACATTAGCTTTCTAAGCCGTGCTGCCAGCATGAACTCTGACTCTTTCAGGAGGTTGAGGATTTAAATGGGGTTTGTGGGCAGCATGCTGCAAGTTACTCGGTGGCAGCATGGGCCAACTGGTTATGAGTCGAGGTGGTCAGAACGGCTCCCATCTGGCAGTCTCAGGCACTGAACTGCCATGTTGGACTGGGCAGAGCAAGCAGCCAGGGCCCTTTTTTCCCTAGCAATGCCGCCATTCAGATTTTTGAAAAGTGCTTAGTATTTTAAGAAGCCGTCCTGGTCAGAAAATGATTGCAGATATGCAATAAGGACAGATTCAAACATAAAAGGTCTCTAAAGGAGACACAGTATGCTTTAAAATGTTTGTAGGCTTGAGAGAGAGAAGAAAAAGAGTAAAGAGACAGTAACTATAATATAAAAGAGTACAGACAGATATAGTTTTAAAAAGTAAAGATAATAAAATAAATATTAAACTTGTAGAAAAAGTAATAGAGTAAGAAAATAAGTCATGTAAAGATAGAATATACACAGAGAGTCTGGATTATGTATATTATTGTGTTTTCTTTGAATTTTTTGACTGTGAAAGAGCTAAGTACAGAGAGATATTTCATTGTATGGATTGTTAAGCTAAACCAACATAAAGGGATCTTGACTTCAGAATTTGAGTCTAAGGATATGTTGCTTTGGAAAAGAGGTTCTGCTTTTGTTTCCACAGAAGATGAGAACGTGTGGATTAATTCCAGACTAATGTGGTTTGATGGACCAAGACCACCCATAGAGGTCTCTATAAAAACACCCCCAAAATACTTTGCCCAACAAAAAGCAGGAAGCTGTTTGGAGAGAACTACACCTATATTCCCAAATATTGTCTGTAAATGCTTGTTTACATTTAAAGGGGGATATGCTATAGAGATTTACATTGGTATGGATCTTGGTTTATTAATACAAATTTAAGGTCAATTTTATTATATGTATTTCTGCTCTTTATTAGGGTATTGTGTTTGTGCAGCTCATTTAAATTGTAATATATAATTAAGAAAAATAAGTTAATTGTTAATCATTGATAATAATCAAGTTTGTAGTCATTTTAATTAGTTTTTTAGAGGTATAGAGAGATATATTTCTGTTAGATAGGTATTCTTCAAATCTTTCAGAAACCTTCAGAATATGGCATTTAAAATATTTTAATAACTTAGGACTTTTCATGACAATGAGACACATCTGTTCCTGGTAGCACCAATTATATCAAGAGGAAGATGGTCATTGAAGAGGCTCCTCATTGAGCTTGTTAGCCATTTGGGTGAGAAACTGTTCTTGGCTAAACGGTTTGATACTATGCTGTATGAACTGGACATGCAAGATACACAGAGAAATGACTGCTGAACTTGCCTAAAGGTGAGATGGTCCTTTGGGGTTCCTGCTCCATGAAAGAGTCTGACACACATTCTGCAGGGCATAGAATAAAGGAACTGATGGACTTTGCCATTACAAGGCAGAACAGATCTTCAAATTTCCTGCTTTGTTGAAAAGTTTGTTGGATACTATAGGCCTGTAGGCTGAAGATGAATGCTCCAATGATACAGAAGAATTTTGGGTGACTTTCCAGGTGGCAAGCTGTCTCTGTCAATTGTAGAGTTTTGGAAGTTGCTTACAATGTACTTCCTTTTTACTTAGGTAATATTATATCCTTCTGGAGTCTTTGATGAAGTTGAAAAATATATAGTTATAGTTACAGTTTTCCTTAGTTATGCTAAAAGATAAAGTAGATATAAATATTGTAACTAATTCTTACTTGATAACTATTTTGTTATATGTAACTTTTCTGTGTTAAAGTTAAAACCTTCCTTTTTATTTAAACAGAACAGGGGAGGTGATGTGAGATTCCCCTCTGTATGCTATGAATACCATTAGTTAATGAATAAAAAGACTGCCTGGGCCTGTTGATAGGGCAGAGTAGAACTAGGCAGGGAAAACTAAACTGAATGCTTTGAGAAAGAAGGCAGAGTCAGAGAGAATCTATGTAGCTCCACAGGAGACAGATGCTGGAACTTTACCCAGTAAGCCACATCTTGTGGTGATACACAAATTAATAGAGATGGGTTAAATTAATATGTAAGTGCTAGCTAATAAGAAACTTGAGCTAATGGGCCAAGAAATGATTTATTTAATACAGTTTCTATGTGGTTATTTCAGGAGTCTGGGCAGCTGGGAAACAAACATTCAGCCTCTAACTAAATCTGGGTGCTATTAGAAAGTAGGTTGAACAAACCACGAGGATCAAGCCATTGAGCACGGCTATCTGTACCAGTTCCTTCCCTGACTTCCCTCAGTGATGGAGTGTGATCTGAGAGTTGTAAGCTGAAAAGCCTTTTCTTTCCCAAGTTATTTTGATCATGGTGTTCTATCCCAGCATTAGAAATCTCAACTAAGACACCAAGAAACTTTGCCCCAGGATCTGGTTTCTAAGGAATGCAGACAAAAACATATTTGTTCACATTACCTCTTTGTTTTAATTTATGTGTATTTTTTTTCAAACAGCCCCTAAAGTTAGGACATAGATGCTTGTTAAACTGTCATTACCCAGCTACCTAATAACATTTGGTTAGGTTCTTCATAAATGTTGCCTTAGAGGTGTCAGAAGAAATACTCACCAAGACGCCTTGGTGGCATGAACTGTGAAGGTTTGTGGCTTCCTCCTGTAGAGGTCTAGCCGGTGTAGGGTCCAGAGGTGTGAGTAGGCTCTACTTGGGTGAGGGGCAGATGGTTGGGGTACTAAGTAGAAGAAGAGCAATCTTAGGGAGACCTGCATGGCCTTACAGACTTCATGAAGACTTTAGGCATCAGTTTGTGGAACACAATACACACAGCTCCAGAAAAATCTTCCTTCTTCCCCACTTTCCACCCTCTTTTCCCTCCCTCCCCCCTCCTCTCTTGTTCTCACCTTCCCTCACTCCTCTCCCTTGCCTGCCTTAGGTCTTCAGTTATAGGCATCCCCCCTTTCTCACTCTTTCCTCCTATCTCTCTTATATACCCATTTTTAGAAGCTTTATTACTCATTTTGATCTATAAATAACTGAGATCTTCAACATATGCATGCTTGTGCAACTGCTTTTTACCAAACACGATCCTGTGTTATTACATGAAAATTCCTGCATACTTATTTCAGGAATAACGGCTGCATTGTCGTCTGCCTTGCAGTGTTAGAGGCTGCTAAATTTCTAGTCTCAGCGCCTTCTCAACTGACTTAGAACAAAGTACACACTTATTATTTTCTGTTTTTTTTTTTTTTTTTTTAAAAACCACCCTCCCACACCCCTTGTAAGAGCAAACTGGGGCCTGAGATGGCTCAGGAGACTGTTGCCAAGACTGATATCCCAAGCTTGATTCCTGGAGCCCACGAGGTGGAAGCAGAGAATGGATTTCCCCTGTGGTACATATGAGCATATTAAATAAAAAGTAAGTAAATAAATAAATGCAAAATTGTAAAAACAAGTTTTAAATTTGGAGGGCCAAGTTTGATAAAATTTGGATGTTAGTTGTTTACTTGAGGGACAATAGTAACAGGAATTTAAGTTATGGAGATTCTGCCATGGGGTGGGGTCCAACGAGAGGCTTACAGTTTATGTGGGGTCCAGAAACCAATGTTTGCATGTGCCCAGCGATGTTCATGTTGCATTTGAAACCGTGCCACTCAGAATCGTACAGATTTTCAACAGTGTCCCTTTTGTATGATTGGAATGCGTCTGGTCCATGTTGAGAAATTCCACATCTTAGTAAATAGGAAACTGAATGAACAATTCCAAGTTTACTTAGTAAAATATCAGGGGAAATAAATGCTTTAGAAGGACCACTGATCCTTCCAGTACCTTCTCAGAAGGTCCTCCCATAGAGGAACTCATTTTTCTTATGCTTTAGTTGTCTGTGCCTCCCAGATGTCTCTCTGTCTTAATTTAGGGTGCATATGCACAGACCAAGATTGAAAAACTCATTTTCTTTTGTTTAGCAGCCCACAGAAAGACTCTTTAAGTATGCAAATATGCACCCTGATAGGCTGGGCAGGCTTTTCTATTAGCTTGGGAGACAGAATGTCTCCTGTTAGTACATATTGATTGAATTATGCAAACTCTCAAGATTCTAGCTAGGTTTGCCCAACTTTGCTTGGGCTCCATTGCTTTGTTTTCTAGCTTTCTCTTTTCCTGTATGTATACTCACTTTGATATGTCTCAATAATTTCATTTCAAGCCTGAGGATATATGTTGTGTATATTTTGTGTTTGTAGGTCCCAGTTTTTCCATTAGTAGGAGCATGCTGAACATCTTTCTCGACCCTTATTTTCCTTTTTAGGCGACACTATTATTGTTGAGATCATTTTATAATAACATAATTTCCTCCATTTCTCCAAATGGCGGCAGAGAATTTCATTCCCCATAGGTAATTAGTCATATATTAACGTTAATGTAGATTTACTAGTCTCGTTCCACTCTTAGTCTTAGGAGAATCCTTACTAACACACCAGAGGGAACATTTCTAGAAAGGGATTGTTGGGTTAGTTAGGAAATTCTCTCTCTCTCTCTCTCTCTCTCTCTCTCTCTCTCTCTCTCTCTCTGATGGAGAAATGGTCTTGCTGTGTAAGCACGGCCGCCTGGAACCTGCTACATAAACTAGACTAACCTATGTATAGTAGGATATTCTCTTGTCTCTGTCTAGTAAGTGCTAGGGTTACAGATGTGAGCCACCACACCCAACTCAGGTAAGACATTTCATACACTGATAGATGTTAGCAAATTTCCTCAATTTACCTACCCACCATTTTCACCAGCACCATCTATTAGCAAACTATTCTAACGTGGCATTTAATAGTTCAAGCTTCTGTTTCGCAAAAAAGTCAATTTGAGTGTATTTTGCCTTTTCAAAGCCAAATAGGCTCCTTTCTCTAGAATCAATGATAGCATATGATAGGTATGCCTAGCATATACGGTATGATCTGTTAACAGAGGGTATAATGTAGCCCGAACACACACTTGGGAGAGACTGATGGAAAACACTTACTGTGGCTCAAGCTTAACATGATGGGAACCTGTTGGGGAACACTCAACACATTCTAGAAAGGTCCTCAATGGGGACATCTGGGTGAGACAGATGTGTACACTAAGATCCAATGGAGGTGAAGGAGACAACACGAACTTGGTGGATACTGGAGATCGAATAGGAGACAGCAGGTCATTGTGTGCAAGGATAAGAATGGAAAGAGCAGAAAGGAGATGAAGTAAATTTGCACACGAGCCAGCTCTGGGTGAAGGGGAAGTGGGCAACCTCCACCATGTACTCATATGGTCTTTAGAGATCAGCCACCTATCCCAAGAACAATGTGAACTTTACCCTAAGGATGATAGTCCATTAGGAACATTTAGAAGCAGAAGGGTGACATGGTAGAAATGGTTTGGAGAAGGTGTGGTTACTGAGGTAGGTGGTCCAGGAGTTTAGAGAGGCTGACATTTAATCTAGATGTTTGTGGATCTTGCCTTAAAAATGGTTAAAGTCTCTTCTAAAGTGTGTGTGTGTGTGTGTGTGTGTGTGTGTGTGTGTGTGTGTGTGTGTGTGTGTGTAGCACTGACCCCCCAACAGATATTCTTTCTTCATTTCTCCCTGGAAATGTCCCTACCTCTATCTTATATAATGCATGTGTGAGAGCAATTACAGACTGTGAGACCTAGAAGACGTTCGAGATACCTCTGCTCAAGCTCCTAATTTTAGTCGTAGCAAAAGAAAGGCAGAGGAATTTAAGAATTTGCTTCTGCTAAGGCAAAGTCAGCCGGCGACTGCTCTCTCGTCCGTCTTTGCTAGCACCACATCTACGTATGTAGTTTGGTTACACACACCTACTGTTGAGTATAGATCTTTCTTCTGTTTGCTGACAGCAAGATTTCTTGGGTGAAAAACCTCTAATTTAGAAAATGATCTGTCTTAAACACTTTGCAGCCCATCGTTCAAATTGCACAGACTTCAATAATCTTAGAAACAAAAACTGAGACAGAGAGCGGAGCAGTTGTTAAATTTTGACAGCGCAGTTGTTTTCAATGTCGGGTTCTGAACCGCTAGAAGCCCCTTCCTGAGTGAGCCCCTCCTCTCCTCCTCCTGCAACCCCAGGGCATGGGAAACCACAGCAGGAGGGGTCTCAGATCCTCACTTCTGCCTCAAGGATGCGCTCAGCCTTCTGCTTCACCAAGGAACCAGTGATCCGATTCAATCTAATTAACAGCTGTTTAGGGAGCATCTCTAAGCTTTTGGAAGGCATCAAGTAAGGATCTGGGCGAGGGCATTCATGGATGAAGATGTCCCAACCCCCTCCTAGAGAAAAAGAAACTGGCGCTTAAATCTAACCCCCTCTATAATTCACATGGTTAACGAATTCCTCCCGAGGTTCCTATCAACAGTGCTCCAGATACATCCCCCTAAAGGTCCTCCACGTCTGGAGGTTATTGTCTGGTGCCAGCTCTGGGGCTGCAAGGAGGTGATGGAGAAAATGTTGCCTCTGGAACCTGGCATCAGTGGACTGGGACCAAGCCGTGTCCAGAAGCTCACCAGCCACTGCCAGGGCAGAGTAGCTCCTGGGTCCGGGTCCGCTTCCCTTGTGTGCTAAGCAGGGCGCGGCAGGCTTGCCTCCAAGTTTCCCAGGACACTCTCCTTTCCTGATGGCCGGTGTTCGTCCCCAGCGGCTCCCCATACCTTCCCCTCTCTGCTCCATTGCGGTTCATTGCCTGCAGGCAGAGTTCAAGTTCAGCCGCGGCTTTTGCTCTGGATTTAGAAAAAAGAAAAGGGGGTGGGAGAATTGGAGGGAGCCGGCTAGTCGGGCGAGGCCGAGGGGAGGCGGAGAGAGGTGGCCTCTGATTGGTTGGGGAGGGGGAGTGGAGGCACGGAGTTTCCCACAATGCCCCGGTGCGGTGCAGCCGCGGATGGATGCTGCGGGAAGGGGCTGCCATTTGCTGCCCCTGCCAGCGGCGCGCGGACCTGCCCGCGCTCCCGCCGCCTCCAGCTCCCTCAGCCCGCCCGGCCTTTGCAGCGGCACCGCCTTGGCTTCCTCCGCGGCCGCCGGAGCGGTCGCCATGAACCCCAGCTCCTCGGCGGGAGAGGAGAAAGGGGCGACGGGCGGCAGCAGCAGCAGCGGAAGCGGCGCCGGGAGCTGCTGCCTAGGCGCCGAGGGCGGCGCGGACCCGCGGGGTGCAGGGGCAGCGGCTGCTGCCGCCCTGGAAGAGCCCGCGGCCGCCGGACAGAAGGAGAAGGAAGAGGCGCTGGAGGAGAAACTGAGGGACTTAACTTTCCGGAAGCAGGTCTCTTACAGGTAGGCGCGGGAGCCAGCAAGACAGGTGCCACCCAGGGCGGGGGACACTTGCTCTTGCTCCAGAGAGGTACTTTGTGGAGTTAGGGCTGTATCTCCAGCTCTTTCTCTCTCCTCAACTCTCTCTGTGTCCCTGCCTCTCCCCCTCCCTCTTTCTGTTTCCGAATCTCTGTCTGTCTGTCTCTCCCCTCCTTCTCTCTCCTGGGGATATGTGTTGTTCTCTCTCATCCTTTAATACTGAGCTGGAGGGAAGAAGCGGGATACCCTCAGCTTGTCCCTGCCACACCAAGGAAGGGTGGCATTTGTAACAGGAGAAAACACTAAGGTCAGAACAAGATTTAAACTGCGTCCGTGAGTGCATGGGTAGTGGGTGCAGACCCAGACATGCCCAGCTTAAAGAAAAGTCGTCCAAGTCGCCCCTACGCCGGTGTCATTTTCAGCACCCCCCTGCCTTTCAGAGTTCCCTGGGGGAGCCGTGGGCACTAACTGGATAGCCGAGATCTGCGCTGGCAGGCAGGAAAGAACAACCTTATACAGAATAGAAATCCTCATGGAAGTTCTTATCTTGAAATCCCGTTAAGGATCAGTGGGATGCTGGTCTCGGAGGTATGTCAGTAGGTATTGGCATTACGTGCTCATGTGTTCTCTCCTTCTCTCGGTGTGCCCCGCAGATGATGTGGGCAGCCTACTCCCAAGCTATGGGTGAGGGTGAGAAGACACTGTGCTGGCCCCCGAGGATGGATGTGTTTGTGACACAAGGACAGTGGAGGATGAAATGTCCACCCGATTACGTTTAAAGAAGCCCAAACTGTGTCAGGATTTGAACCAAAGTGAGGTTCCCTACCCTTCGCTTCCATTCCCAGGCAAGAAAGAAGGTGCCGGGACCACCCTCGGTAATGTCTTTTTTTCAAAGTTTAGCAAACATCCTAGCATAGATTTATGAAGGCTTGTACTTGCTGGGTCTCAGAGGAATACTTGAAAAGGGGTCGGGGAAGGCATCCTTGTAGCCAGCTTCCTTTTGGGTTAGCAGGTCCCTTTTAGAAAAACCACCTAAAGTATTAAGCCTGTCACACCATGTGCTGTTATGTAAGCAAAAGCAGATGACAGAGGTGTGTGGGTTGCGAGGGTGTGCTCTGTTTATGGGGGCAGGTGTGTGAATCATTGGGATCCCCACAGGCACTGCCTGGACTGGAGGCCCTGTCGCCAGGGTTTCTGCTCTTTCCCAAATGGTCTTCCTCGCCAGGTGGTTGCCGCCACATCCATCGCTTGCATTCCCTTCTCCACGCAGAGGGAGTTTCCCACCTGAGTTGTTCTCTTAGTTACTCACACAGGCCAGATCCAAATGGATCTTTCTTTTTATATTTTCGGGTTCTAAAAATAGGCGGGTGGTAGGGAGTGGGGTAGCTCTAGGGAGGGATGCTAGGACACGGCAGCTCTACTTACGATGGTCTGTCTGGCTCTTAGGGGAACAGGGACTATATTCAGCCTAGTTTAGGAACTGTGAGTTGCTGGGGGGGGGTGTTATTATGTGAAGTACATTGTGGGTCTGGCTTCTGGGCTAAGAGAAGCTCCTGGGTTATTGGTATTCATGAGACTCCTTATTGGGTAGGACTGTGAAGCCAGAATTTGCAAGGGAAATCTCCTCAGCTTGCCTCTTGGCAGGGGTCATTCTCTGAGCCTGTCTCCTGGAAAAGCATACTGTTGGGGCTGCAGCTCTTGGGCTGGCGTGTTCCCGCAGGCACGTGGACGTATGTACACACACACAAACACAGACGTGTGAACGGCAGCAAGAGAGGATTAGCACATGATACTGGCCTGTCTTGAACCCCACAGTGGTGGATTTTATTTATCGGATGCTATTTCTTTTTAAATGAATCCTCACTGTTACCAGGGCAGTGACACTTGGCACACAGAGCACCTCAGGTGTGCAGCCTCCACTCTCTGTGGGTGAGGACGGTTGTCACACTCCTAAGGGGATGCTTACACATCACCACCTGAGAATTGCTGTCTCAGACGTGCAATAATTGACCCTTGAACTCATAAACTGTCCAGCCAAACCAAGCAGATAGCCTCCAAGGCAAGAAGGGCAGTGAGGAGCGATCTCACCTGGCATGTGTTTATCCTGAGTAATCTCTGTATTTTGGTCACTGCTATTTATTTATTTTTAGAGTCAGAGGAAATGGTCTATCTGTTTGCCAGGGTGGTTCTCTTTGCTGGTCTTAGAGATGGAGCTGGACTTGATGGTTCTAATGAAAGGCTGATGAGAAATCTGTAAAGATGATCTGGGTGTTGGCTCCTCAGGGGGTCCCCTACTGCCTCCATGTGATCCTGAGGATTCTGGGCACAGCTTAGGGTGGGGACTGGTAGGAGTGAAGGGAGAGGAGTCAGAAAGGCCCCCGGGGAGCAGAGTCTATGCAGAAGTGTGTATCTGAGTGGGAGGTAGAGCTTCCATGTAAGGGGATCATTTGAGGTGGTGAAGTGGAGATTGTCAAGCAGGTGGAAATGTCTTGAAGAACATGAACATTTGTGGAGTGAAAGTTGGTGTGAAACAAGGGGGCTTTGGAGGAGTGTGTGTGTGTGTGTGTGTGTGTGTGTGTGTGTGTGTAGGGAGGGTCTCATCTGTTCCTCTTGTTGCTAAGGAACATATAAGCTAGAGTTTAAAAATAAATGAAGAGTGGGTGGGCATATGCAGTGACTCCTGTCTTTTTAGGAACCAGAGCCCTTTACAAAAAGCCTTTAAATAACCATTTCTGGAGGCAGATTATTCATTTTGCTGACTTTTACTTTGTTAAGTAAAATAAACTCCTTTATATACCCCTAGACTTCCCCTCATTATCTTTTCTTTGTTGGCTGCTCTTTTGGGGGGATGATTTTTCCAATGAGAATTTTCCTCTATTTCAGAATCTGCACCCCAAGAGCACATAGTCCCCGTAGACTGTAAAGCTAAAGGTTTGAGCAGGCAGTGCAAGTGATCCGGCTCTTTTCTGTTAAAATTACTACTTCCTTTTTCTTGGCAAATTATGGTGCTGCAACAGATACATATGTGTAAATGACTATATAATATGTAGGAACTCATTTTTAGAACTGCTGTATTTTAAGTCGGTAGAATAGAAAAGGGGAAAACTCGGAAAGACACAGGGAAGGCGAGGGAGAGGTAGAGAGAAGGTAGCTGATACTCATTACAATCTCTTTATCAGGCACTGTGGGAAGTATCACAGCATGTTGAATCTTTGTGTGCATCTGTGTGTAAGCATGGGTGTGGGTACATGTGTGCAGATGTGCATGTCCATGTTAACATGTGTGTGCGTGCACATGAGTGTGTGCCTGTGTGTGTGTGCAGGTGCATGTGGAGGGCTGATGTTGACATTGTCTTTTTTAAAGCTCTCTCCACTTTAGTTTTTGAGGCAGGATCTCTCACTAAACTTGGAGCTGTCTGATTCTGGCCAGTCTAACTAGCCAGCTTGCTCTGGGAAGAAATACCTTGTCTCTGACTCCCAAGCTCTGGGATTACAGGCGGCCACCATACCAACTCAGCTTTTAAGCTGATCGTAGGGCTGAACTTTACTCCTCAGGCTGGCAGGACAAGAGCTTTATCGACTGAGTCTTCTTCCCAGACATGTACATTGCATCTTATTTGAGCTTCATGGTTTATGAGCTTTTTGGTGTTGTAGATAATGAACCTGAAGCATGGGAGGGAGGGGAGCTTGGCTGGAAGCAAATCTGACTCTAAAGGACTTTCTGTTCAGGCTGCATCTTTCTGGTTGGTTCCTTGAGCATCGGTCTTAGGTTTGAACTCTTTTCATGTGTGGATAAGTGTCTGTGTGTGTGTGTGTGTGTGTGTGTGTGTGTGCTGACTTTTCATCCCACCTACCAACTGTAGGTCTACCCGCTTTCTCTCTCTCTCTCTCTCTCTCTCTCTCTCTCTCTCTCTCTCTCTCTCTTTTTCTTTTTAAAATTAAGACTGGGTCTCTTTGCGTAGCTTTGACTGTCTTGGAACTCACTGTGTACAACTATGTAGACCAGGGTGGTCTCAAACTCAGAGGTCCACCTGAGTGCTGGCGTTAAAGGCATGCCCCACCACACCACACCCAGCTTTCCTTGCACCTCCTATGTCTTTCATTCTTTGGGCTGAGACTCTGCCTTGGTCTCTATGGCCTAGTGCCTTAAGAAACCCTCTACTAGTTCAGCATTGGAAATAAATATAAATTCATGATCCCCAGCAAATTGTTTGGTTTTGCTTCTGAGAACAAAACCACCTCCGAGACACCTGCTATCTCCACGAAGACACCCATGTTAGAAGTTTATGCACTTTTAAAATAATTTCTGCAGGTGCTGTGTAGGTGCAGTGAGGTTTATTGCAAAGCTGCCGCCTTTCCTCTTTGGGCGACACACAGTGAAAGAGAAAGTACAAGTCTGCTCGTTAAGGAGCCCTTGACAGGTACCATTACTTATGAGATCTCCATGCATGGGCTTACAGTCTCTTCAGTTGAAAGCCGTGGTGGTCACACCTGACCTTTCTCACAGGAAGTTTCTAATATAATACAGAAGCGATGACAAGGAACATGGACCTTCTTAGAGTAGACAGCTAGTGGGAAGGAAAGTCCTTCCTTGACTGTGATGAAACAGAGTATAGTTGTCTGTTGGTGACTGTGGAGGATCAGGCCCAGGACTACTGGGCAGACATGAAAATCTGCCCACACTCAAGCCCCTTCTGTAAAACAGCATCCAATGTGCCTATAGCCTCTTTGCACTTTTTTCATAACCCATAAATCATTCCATTACTTAAAATACCCAATACAATGTTAACGCCATCTAAATAGTTGTCAGATACTATTATAAAAACAGCAATGACAATATGGCCTGTTTTGTCCAGAAACGATGAGTTTTCTTTCTTTGCTTTTTTTTTTCGAATATTTTCAGTCTATGATTTTTTTTGTGTGTCTATAGTGGTATAGTGCAGACAGTGTTGTGCTCTGTTCTCTGGAAAGGACAGCTGAAAAGTTGGAAGCTAAGCAGGACGGCATGGCATGACTTTGCTGTGATTTGGAGTTAGTAGCATATGGAGAACATTGTCTTTGTTACACAGCAAGTTTTAAACATCATTGCTATTTCATGCATTAGTTAGATAAAGACTTCTGGATGAGACAGAAGTACTTTCTGTCATTATTTAGGTGCCACCAAGTGTTGGCTTCCTCCCTCGGGACACATACCAGGTGTGACGTCAAAGTAGCTGCTGTCCAGGGCACGGTTGCTAACACTCATCTTTGAGAGGTTGGGTTTGATTTTTTTTCCTTCCTTTTGCACAGGAGAGTTCTCACACTGAGCCTCATGGAGCTGGGGGCTGGAGAAGCGGAATAGCGCTTTGCTGATGTTCAATTCTGTTGTGGCAACTGTGGTATTGCCTCATGGGGCCAAACTAAATTAGAGGAGAGCTAGCTCTTTCCAACATTCTACTTTCTAATCTGAGAAAACGAGGACTCCCAGGGAGGGCCAACCTGGTTACTGCACCTCTCCGTTCTTCTGGGCTGGCATCTGGGGTACATGTTTCTTCTGTCACCCCAAGGCATACTTGGGGTGGAAGCCCCTGTGAGACCAGAGGCATCTGGAGAGGCCACAGTTAGCTTTGGGCTGGACATTTGTTTTCCAGCTTAGGTTTGCACTGATCACATTGGTCCTGTGAACACTGATGATATCGTCTGAATCCCCATCTTGTGATAGTTGCTGCATCCAGTGGCATGTAGCTCTGCTTCCAATGGATACCAGGAGAAGATAGAAAGTGCAGAAAACAATCATAAAACAGACTAACTTCTAATTGTTTGAGCTCTCTGGAGCAATTGCCAGCCACAGCAAGCCAGCGCAATGGGAGAGATTAAAGAAATGAAATCCCAAGCTAGGTAGGCCTGTTTGAACACAGTGCTCTCACAGCGTCTCTCAGGCTTGTGTGCCAGGAAACTCCTCAGAAGGTGGGAGCGTTGAGGGTCCGTGCTCAGGTGAACCGCAGTAAGGTCCCTTCAGATAGCTATGTGAGGAGTCAGCCATGATATCCCGATCTGTAATTAAACTGGAGTTGAAACCTGGTGGTGTCTTCTGGGTGGCGGTGGACAAATCGTATGTCCTCTTTGAGGCTCAGCATAGGCATCCGTAAAATGGTGCCACAGCGGTGTCTGCCTTGGAGGCTTGGAGATTAGGGGAGTACGCTCTTGTGTGGCACTCAGCCTTGAAGAATCTTGCTCTTCTTGATTGGTAGGTAGAAGAGAGATACTTGTTGAGTTAATAAACATAATCATCAACTGTAGACAAGCAGCTGCTCTTGCCTCTTTGGGGTCCATTGTAAATACCGATTTCCTCTCGCCTGCCTTTCTCTCACGTACGCTCTACTCAGCAGCCCAGAGCCGTGTTTCTGTTTACAACTTCGTCCTGGAGTACCTGCTCCAGCCATCCAGCCAGCTGTCGGAGGCCGGAGGAGGGCGGCATCTATTTGCAGCTTGTCAGGGAAAGGGCTTAATTTGCCTTCTGAGCAGCACTAATTAGCTCTCTGGTTCACTTTCTGTCTGTCTCATCCCTTTCCATGGGGCGGCATTGATTTTCTCCCCAGGGAATTTTCTGTCCATATTTCTTCCTGTGAGTAGAACTTTTAACCCAGCATTCCTGGGGACGGGCCTCACTGCAGTCCACTCTGACCACTCCAGCGACCGAGGCTATGTGTTACTTCGCGTCTCTTTTCTTTAGACCCATCTGAATGATGTGTGTGTGTGCGCACGTGTGCGTGTATGTGCATGCATGAGTTTATTTGAAGAGTGCTTTAGCTCACTCACTCTGTGACTCCGACTTTTGCTTTGTTTATAATTTGCTTAATAACCAACTCTTCAAAGAGTGACAGCTACTTTTCATACTCGTGTATCCTGCACAGCACGAGAGAATGACTTGTGAGTTTGCCAGTACCCGTAGTATTCAAAGAGGTGTGGTCTGAACCCAGCTTGGACTATTCTAGAGAAAGTAAGTCATTGTGTCAGATGTACGCACATGGCTGAAGGAGGGGCCGTCCCAGGGACAGCCATAGGGAAAAGTCTTAGCAGGTAAATGCTGATGCTCCTTCTAGTCTCGAATTTTGTGAACTTTGGAATGAGCCAAGTACCGTTGTTTAAAAGGAATTTCATGGCTCTTGGACCAAACCTCCATGAGATTTGCCTTTACATTTTTAGACTCACAAGTAAGTGTCTGGTAAGAACTGATTCTGGCTTCGCTACACTCATAATCTGGCTTTTGTTGGGTATGGGGGCAACACTCAAACTTTAAAGTGTGATCATCTCTCTTTGACTTTGTTGGCTACTCTTGGAGTGAGGCTTAAGGGCCCTGGTTCTGAGCCTTACCACTGAGGCCCAAATAGTTACTTCTGCCTACTCATTGTGTGCTGTTCTGCAAGTCCCTTAAGGTTTCACTGTGCCTTAGTTTCCCTGTCTGTAAAATATTCACTATGGTAGTACTAACCCTACTATTTCCAGTTTGAATGAGCTGACACAATTCTGGCCCCCACAGAGCAGACGGCATAGGTGTGCTTGCGTAGGTGGTGTCCTCTACATGGAAGTTCAGTGACATAGCAAGAAAATGCATTATTCTTTCAAATATTCAATACCATATCAGTGACTGTCAGTAAAATGATTCAGATAGTATGAAAACGAGGTAGACATCCATTAAGATGTGAAAACCTACAGGGTTTGGCATTCACTGCAATTTAGAATTTCTGCTGATTTCTAATATTGTGCTTCCAGAATGGATTCGAATGTAGCTCACTCCTACCAGACAGTGAACAAGGCTTTTGCTGTTGAGAGGTCTGGACACTGGAACAAGCAGAAGGCAGAGAGCAGAGAGGCCAGGCGGTATCAATGTGTAGGGAGTCAGGGTGCAGTGACCCAGGCGTCTAGCTGGCCATCTGAGACCGGGAACCCTGACACGGAGAGCTGGGTCAGGGGTGGCAGAGATCTGCAGTGTCAGGAGGAAGAACAGAGTTGTTACCTGTGACTGCAGGACACAAAACATCTCTCTTGCTGTCTTGATGATGTCTGCTTCGGAACACAGAGAGAGGCTGACTGGCCTATTCCGACAATCAGAGGGTAGGTGGGGGGGGGGAGGACCCATCACTGCTCTGGGTTATTTAAAAAATGGGAGGCTCAACCTTCTTAGATGCTCTACCAGTCAGCTTGAACAGGCCAAAGAACAGAATTATTTTTTAAAGAACTGTATGTGGCTTTATTGTTGAGTACATAAAACCAGCTCAAGACTGATATAAATGTTGGGGTGTGTATGGGTGATTTATTCTCCTCAGGAGACAAAGATAAGGCAGATGGCTACTTTTGTAAATTCGTAGATTTGTAGAAAATAGAAAGCAGATTTCTTTTTTTAAAATATTTATTTATTTATTATGTATACAATATTATGTCTGCGTGTATGTCTGCAGGCCAGAAGAGGGCACCAGACCCCATTACAGATGGTTGTGAGCCACCATGTGGTTGCTGGGAATTGAACTCAGGACCTTTGGAAGAGCAGGCAATGCTCTTAACCTCTGAGCCATCTCTCCAGCCCCGAAAGCAGATTTCTTAAAGGGGCTAATATTTATTAAAGTGTATATGTGTGAGGTGTGCCAGAGCTCTGGGAAAGTTATTATTATTTTTTGCATGTATGTGTGGTGTGTGTGTGTGTATGTGTGTTCACGTATGAGTGTGCTGGTGCATGTCCACATGTATGCATAGGCCTGATATCAGGTGTCTCTCCACTGTGCATATTGAAGTATTGCCTCTCACTCAAGTCCAGAGCCCACTTGTTCAGCTGGTCCGCTGCCAGCTTGCTCCAGGAATCTCCTGCCTCTGCATTCTGAGCACCGGGATCATGAGTAGCCTACCATGCCAACCTGACATTTACATGGTGCTGGGGATCTGAATTCAAGTCCTCATCTTTGCACAACAAGTATTTACAGATTAAATCATCTCCCCAGCCACTTGTAAAAAAAAATCATTCTTATTTTTTTTTTAAACAAGCCAAACCTTGAGGGCAATTTGTTTAGAGATAAGAAGAGCTTTATAGGAGCTTATGTGGAAGCAGTGTTTAAAAGGGGTTTCATGTATCATTTTAAGGAAAACTTCTGGAACATTTCTCAGGCCAAAAGGACTGGAGATTTAATCATTGTGTGTGGCAGGCTTTGAGGCAAGGCACTCAGACGGAGAGCATTCCCTGTAGAGGTTTTTGATGGAAAAGCTTGATTAAAAATAGATTCTCTCTTTTAAATTGACCCCTTGTCCTTGTAGAGGCAGAGCGGTGGCATGCTCTTGTCTCTTTCGACTTGAAATGCAATCCTGAGCACTTGAGGTTTGAAGGAAGGAGAAAATCGTGGGGGCCATGTGTCTGTCTCGGCTGTCTGAGTCTCCAGCAGCTCCTGTACGAAGTATTAGAGCCCAAATGACTTGTAAACAGCATAGCGCTAGAGTCTCACGTCTGGAATCCGGGTACCTGGATGGCCAGGTTCTGGGGAGGGTTTCCTTCTGGGTTGCCTATGGCTGTGATCTTTCTGTGTTTGCACGTGGCTGAGAGTAGAGAGCCCAAATGGGAGGTGCCTCTCCCCAGAAGGCTGCCAATCTCACTGACGAGCGCCACTGTCTACGGCCTGATTCCCTCTTCCCCACTTATCACTTTGGGGTTAGGATTTCAGCATATGAAGGAGATGTTAGACCTCAGGGGAAAAATTAGTGAGGGCTTTATGTGTATGTTATGGGTGCCATGAGACTGCAGGGTAGGGAGTAAGCACAGACCTTCAGCCCACCTTCCATTTCCTCACAACGTCTTAGGAAGTCACCAACGTTACTATTTCTGTTGTCTGAACCATTCCCAAGGCAACAAAGGCGACCTAGGTATCTCCCAACCTGTGAGTAGTGACTATGCCCAGTTATCAGTTTTTCTCGGGAGCTGCAAAACATTCAGCGTACGGCATTTTGCAGCGCTTGTGATTGGGCAGGGGCTAGTACTACGTCCACCGTATTGATAAGGATAGGAAGTCTGCAGTGTCGGCAGTTTTCCCAAGGCCACACAGCTGGTTAGAGTGCCAGGCTCAGATCCGTGTTTCTATTTACATACTTCTCGCCGCGTGCTGCTTCCCAAGTGCAGCTTCTCATTCCGGTTAGTCTTCCACTCTTTCCCATTTTTGGTGGGCAAAGGGTCAGATTTTCACAATGCGGTGTCTTATTAGACCAAACTCCCCAGGCGGTGTGTGTGGCCTGCCTTCCATTTCAGCGGGCCCAGACAGGCCTCAGCCAGGACCCAGAGAAAGGCCTTACCCGAGTTTGTCATGTGCCCCAGCAGGAGACTCGGGGCTGGGTGGATACAGGCCACTTGCAGCTGTAGGGAGGACAAGACTGAGCTTTTCATGCTGGCCCCTTTAAAACACGGCGAACTTTCCATTCATTGGGAGTGCAGAAGGTAAATCTAGTTTCCTGGGATCCAAAAATGATTGCAGGGATTAGAGCCTGGCGCTGATCCTTTTAAATTCTACCTGCAGGGCAGGACCTCATGATTTGTAATCAGAGTGGAACTCGAAGGAAGGTGGGGATGGTCCCGGGTTGGGGTCTAGTGAAGTGAAGAAGTTAGGACTAATGAATGCATGAGCATGTCTTGGGGCTGGACTGGTAATCCCCGCCGTTCAATCAGTATATCCTTAGAAGAGGTGGTTCTTTCCTCTTTAACCAGGCTGAGAGTATTCACATTCGCTTTTCCACAGAGTGCTCTTCGGAGTTTGTAAGTATGTCCGTATGTGTGCTTATAGACCCTAGAAGCTTCCAAAGCAGCCCGTCATAAAACCCTGAGTCATTTCCACCTTTAAAGAAACCTTCGGAATGTCTTGGGAAAATAAATGTTGACGCTATTTAAAGATTAAAACAGAAGCTTTCTATGAGCTGGTACAAGACTACTTACAACGGAATCCAGGGGATTTTCTCTTAAGACCAATTTCTGGAGATTTCTTTAACTGTTAATACCAACTAAATTTAGGTTACTTAATAATAATAAAAATGTGTGTGCTGCGTTTCAGGCTTAGCGTTGGTAAGCCCCTTTCACACCAGTGATCTCATTTTAACTGCAAAACAATCCGAGGCTCCCTGTGTTGTTTCCACAGTCAGCTTACACTGAAGGAAACACAGCCCCGATCGCTCAGTGTCTTCCTTACAGCCACGCACCCGCACCCGTGCGCGCCCACTGCCAGATCCATGTTGGAGTTTGAATCTCAGGTCCTGCTTTTTTTTAATTTCAGGCTCCGTTTCCTCGGGCGACTCCGTGGAAAGATAGCGAGCAACATTACCCTCTTGTTAATTTTATTTACTTGAATTTATCTCCGTTATTAATCACAGTGGCCAGAGATGGAATCACTTACCACCTGGCACCCACCAAATCCATATGGCATCGACAGCAAGGGTGACCTCATTGCCATCCCATTACCCTTCCCTGGTCTCTGTTTAAAAGGACTCTTCCTAGGAAAGGGGAGAAAATGAGAAGGGGTGGGGAGGGAGGGAGATAGTTGGGCTCTTCCTTTGCATTAGTTGCTAAGCAGCAGGTGCTTCATTGTAAGGGAGATCCAGTTCAAGTAATGACATAGGTTTTCTGAGACTAGCAAATGCCGTTTTCTGTAGCAGCTGCATTTCAGGTCTCCGCGGAGCACATGCTCTGGCTGGTAGGTGACTTTCGGGGAGAAAGTACCACCTCAACTTTGTTGTGGAGCGTATGGGGAAAACTCAGTGCCACTGATCACCTCCTGGCCAGACTCTCACCTTCTGTACATGGCTAACTGCAGGCGACTTTAAGGATGTGGAGTCCTCGCCAGGAAAGATAGCTGAGATGCAGGCGTGTTTCGAGGCCGTATTTCATGTCATAGGAGAGGTCCTATCTCTAAGGGATATTCTGGAGAGCTTACCCTGTTGGAAGTAACTTGGTCTAGAACAGAATTTGGTGGCCACCAAGAAGGAGGATTGTGGCTATGATCTCATTGTATTGATATTTTCTGCAACTGAAGATTTTTTTTTGCAAAGAAATAAAACACTATACAGAGGCTAGCATAAGCAAGCCATGGAGTCCAGTTTTACCAGGAGAGAGAGCGTGAGTTCAAAGGAAGGCCTGTAACTTCCTTCAAGGCATGGCTAGAAAGCACGGCTGTTCCATCCTAGTTGTAGGAGTCATCATACTTCTTTTTTATTAATTAATTTATTATATATACACTTTCCAGGATACAGTGCCAGATCTCATTACAGATGGTTGTGAGCCACCATGTGGTTGCTGGGAATTGAACTCAGGACCTCTGGAAGAGCAGCTAGCGCTCTTAACCTCTGAGCCATCTCTCCAGACTGTCATCACACTTCTCGCTTTCCAAAACTGCCCCCCCCCATCACCTGAGAGAAAACGCCTCTTTCTGGAGTAGCTGGGATGCTTAGAAACTGCCCTCAACTTCCAGTAAGCTGCCCTCCCCTTTAAGGTGGAGTGTCTCTTCAAGGAACTAGAAGCAGTGTCCGGAAGTGGCAATACATGGACGAATTTACAAATGATGAATAGTTACTCCTGTCTCTCCAGCGATGAACGCCCCTGGCAGGTTTCTCTGTGTGCTTCTTCACAATCGCTTGGCAGAGCTTTGGTGAAGCAGCTCTGGTTACAGGAAGCCACTGACTGTGAGAGGGCTCGACCAAGCAGTGCTGAGGAATAGGGGGTGGTGGAGACCAGTGACTCCCACCTGGTACCGAACCCAGGTGTCCTGAGATGCGTGTCTGGTAGGCGCTCAATCATCTGTCCTTGGCTCCTCAGAGCTGTACTAGTAACATCAGCTGAGGCCTGCTGTGTGCTAAGTAAGGCACCTTGCTAATTTCAGTTCATTCTTATAACATTTTTTATGAGGGAGGGAGACACTTCTACTCTCTATAGCTGTGTAGAGAAGGAAACTGAGGCACAAGATAGTGAAATAACACATCAACCAGCAAACGATGAAGCCAGGATCAGAATCCCAGAATATCCCTTAGGCACGACTCTTCCTCACGTTTGTGTAACAGAAATTCTAATTCTGATCTTTCTTTAGGGAATTAGCTGTTTTGATGCATGCTGTGCTGCTTGTGGGGCTGACTGTCAGGGTGCCTGGCCCTCACCAGGGATACTGATGTGATCTCTAGAAGCTATTGGGTGATGGGGTGGGATGGCTCACTCCTCACCACTTGATACCCCCCCTTAGGGCGTGTCTAAGACTCAGGCTTGCCTTTAAGTGGGGGCTCACCTGCCAGATTGTCTGTGTCTACCAGCGACACATTGGGGGGATAATACCTGTCGCTCCTCACCCTCATTTTATGCTCGGCACAGATGCCCAGCCCCTCTACTGAGTCCCTCGTTGACTCTGTTAATGACAGCTGTGTTTTCTTGCTTAGAACTAAAGGATTAAAAATAGAAACAACTAAGTGCCATTGTGTGGTCCTTCAGCCTGTCCCGGTGGGTGTCTTCCACGTCAGGGAGCTGTGCTAAGGAGATACCCACACTAGTGTTTAGGTCTGGTTCTTAGAGCTTTCATTATGGGAGCAACAATTGTTTTGTCTTTTAGGGACTATCTAATGGAAATCAGCTATTTTCTCCATTAAACACTTTTGGTTTGACTTAAATTGATTTGTATATATGTGTGTCTGTGTGTGTGTGTGGATGCAGGTGCCCATGGAGGCCAGAAGAGGGCATGAACAGGGCACTGAATCCACGGGGGCCAGAGTCATAGGCCAGCCACTTTGCATGGGTGCTGGGGACCAAACTGGAGTCCACCTGAAGAGCAGTATGCAGTCTTACGGCTTAGTCACCTCTTTAGCCTTTTGGCCTCGATTTTTATTGTTTTCTTACGTGTTAGAATTTCTCTGTCAGTTGTCTTTATATTTCAAGTTGAACAAGCTGACAGAGGCAACATAATTAATTTCAAGTCAAAGAGATTCCTCTTGCTGGCCTCAGTTCCTGGTCACCCAGTGACTTGTTTACCCCATCCTGTACCGCTTTCACTTGTGTCCCCAGCTGGTCCTTTTTTTTTAATTTTAACCTCTGGTGATCATTGCTTTCACTTTGCGGGGACATTGCAGATGACTGCTTCCCGCATTGCTACATGTTGTGCCTTCACATATTTAAAGCCAGAGGCTGTCTCTCTCCGCAGCCCTCTTTTCTCTACACCGAATCATCTCCATTTTCATCCCTACCTGGTTGTATTTTTGTGGTTGTCCTTGATTCGAAAACGTTTTGGGTTATCTGTGGTTTTCTTAACACAGGGTACCGCTAGCATGTATATATAGGGTATGTGGTCTAACCCAGGGTACCGCTAGCATGTGTAGGGCGCTTGTTCACATTGAAAGTGGACAGATTCATACAAGGAACACTCAGGATTTTCATCTCCAGATGTTTCTGCTCTAGGTGGCCTCCTGGGTGACACAGCCTGTTCCTTGCAGGTGCATTGTAAGAGCTTGATTCTCTCAATGTGGCCGTTGGTTGTAGCTATGGGTTAGCATGGGTGCAGGCCAGTTGCTGTAAAACCCATTCTAAACCTGTGCCTGAGGGCTGTCGACTCAGCTAACTACTGATGCTTTCCCCATGTTTTGCTTAGGCTGCAGCAGTTTTCCTTCATACCTGTCATGTCTGTTTGGCTGAATGTTTTCTTTCTTTTTTTTCTTTTTTTGGCTGAATGTTTTCTTAACATGCTTTACATGTATGTCAGACACTTGTAGAATGTTTGAGGTCCATCTCCTTTCTGTCTGGTCCTTTCTCCTCATCTCCTCCACCTTCTCCTCTCTTTAATAAGAAAGGGCAGATCCTTCCTTAAGAACCATTTGTTGCCATCTCTACTGCTCATACTATGGCTGCCACTGTCTTCCTGTCCATGCTATTGCAAGGGCTGGGTGGAAGCCTCTGTTTTCTTCTCCTAAAGTTTGCTTTAACTCATTGAGTAGTTAAACCCACTCAACTCTGGTGAAATTTCTTTTAGAATAGCGGTTCTCAACCCGTGGGTCAAGACCCCTTTGGCAAACCTCTGTCTCTAAAAATACTTACATTACGATTTATAGCAATACCAAAATTACAGTTATAAAGTAGCAGCAAAATAATGTTAAGTGTGGGGTCAACACAGCAGGAGGAACTGGATTAAAGGGTCACAGCTTTAGGAAGGCTGAGAACCACTGCTTAAATGAGTTGACAGCGAGCAGATAAAGAATGCCAGTTGTACTGGGTTAAACCTGTAATGGATGGCTGTGATGGTTTTGAATGAGAAATGCTCCCCTATAGGCTCAGAATTTTAAATACTTGATTCCCAGTTGGTGGAGCTGTTTGGGAGGTGGTGGAGCCTTGGTGGAGGAAGACTTGGGGAGTTCATAGCTTCTCCCCACTTCCTGTTTGTGCTCCCCGCCTTCCCATCTCACCTCATGCTGTTGAAGCTATGTTCTTTTAGCTTTCTGATCTGGCTTGCAACTGTCTTGCCTGTTCCCCTCTGTGGAACCCTAGGGACAATAAACTCTTCATAGGTTACCTAGCATGATCAGTTATCACAGCAACAAAAATATCATCAATTTAATGGGAAAAAAGACTGATTTTGCCTTGAGTGTAACATTTTACCACCTCAGCACTAGGACTGTGCTGTCCCATACAGTGGGCATTGTCTTCCTCTGCCTTTTGAAACGAGTTAAAATGAACTAAATGCAATATCCAGTTTCTTAGTCATCCCAGCTACATACAATGTGCTTAGTGGCCACATGCACAAGTAGGTATCATACCAGGCACAGATAGAGAAAACTGTCATCATTGTAGAGTTTGGCTGAATACTGGTGATTTAAGGGACACACCACGACAGTAATTTATCAAAGCAGTAGGGAACTCTAGCCAGCCCTCCTTGAACAGTATAGCTCTTGAGCTAAGACTTCTAGCTCTCTAGCTAAGATGTCATATTTTAGAGATGCAAGCAGAAAGGAAAGATCACTCTAGAGCCTGGAGAAAGCCATTCTTAGTGTTTCCCATCATGCTTCCTGCCGTGTGCTCCTACCCTCGAAACTGCAGTGGTGACTCACTTCCCAAAGGATAAGGTCAAGGAGTCTGCCTTCTCATCACTGCGCACCAAGCTCTCTCCTGCTTCCCTCAATGCCCAGAGTCCCAGGCCCAGGGGACCACGACTGGATGGTCTGAAAATTGCGGCCACTCGGATAGCTCTGCATGTGACGGTTGCTTGTGGGGATAGTGTGAGAGAGGAACCTCCATCAGTAGGCTCTAGACATTCAGACAGGAGTGTGCTCCAAGATGGTGGTGTAAGCTTGGATAGTGGACCCGTAGCTTCAGTCTGTGTCCCTCACAGGGACTGCTTGTCATGTTGTCTGTTTCTGTCTTTAGTGTAAGTCCTGTTGTGCTCTGTAAATATTTAGTTTAAATTCACTGGAGAGGTGTGAGAGTATATGCATGGGCTTAAACCTTTCACGTGGCTCACCTGGTGCCCGGAGAAAAGACCAGAGACCCTCTTGTGAAGGGCTGCAAGGACAGAGCGAAAGCCCCGGGAAAATCTGTGTGTGTTTGTGTGGATTCTCTGGTGCTTTGAACTGCCAATACTGCACACAAGGGTGTTCCAAAAATAACCTCAGTAATGTGCATCCTTCGCTGAAGGGAGCGAGATAATTTGTGAGGATGATGAGTAATGGGGAAGAAAAAAAAGCCTTAAAAGACGAGAAATGAAAGACATGAATTTCAATGGTCTTTCCGGCTCTCCCATGTACCGAGCAACGCCTTTGAAGCCTTGATATTGAAAATGGGAAAGGGTACTTACGATGAAAAGAATCTCTGCGAGACCCACTGTTCTTTTTTTCTTACCTGTGTTTTATGGCATGAGTGGCCCCCTAGATCAAAGCCTAGTTACTTCATAGTAATAACTGTGAGATGCTCATGTATTACATATCCAGCACTTAGTACGGAATACAAGATCGGATAGTATATGGCCTATTCTTTAGTAGGTTTATAACTTACTGGGGAACTGCATGCAAATGTACTGGGTGCCCACTCTGTATCACATGATGCTGATGGAAATACAAGAGACCTTAGATGCTCTGGCATCCACAGTTTACCATTTAGGGAGAAAGAGGGAAAACATTGAATTGTCATTATAATAATGTTGGATAATAAACACCAGCAAGAGACATGCAGGGGACAATGTGGAGGAGCCTAGATGACATGTGCCTGCTTCAATCTGGGGTGGGCACATGTGCCTTGAAGGAGGATGAAGTCATGGCTAGGTCAAGGAGAGAGTCAAATGACTCGTTCATATCACGGATGCAATGGAGAAAGCCTTTGTCTTAGGTTCCAAATGGCAAGGTAGAAACAATCTTTTGAAACACGATCCGTTGACTTCTGATCTCCTCTGAAGATCTCTCAAAATAGGCCCTTTGATTTTTTTTTTAACCTAGAAATCAACACACGAAAGGCTCTTCACTAGGAGTCCTAGCTCCTTTGTACTTGGTAGACAGGGGAAGCCTGAACAAAGGTGAACAGCAGGCATGAAGTGGTGTGCATGCCATTGCTTGAGTTTCATGGACACAAAAGAGGAAAAAGTTAGTTATGTCTGGGAGAAGTGATCTTGGGCTATTGATGTTGAAGGGTTGGTAAGAATCCAGGAGGAAGCACTTGGGTCACAGGGGGACAGAGCCAGGAGACACTACAGGCACTGAGAATGGCGTAGTGGTGGGAATGCATGGTATATTGGCATAGCGGTGTGAACTGTCGACTGATTTGGCTTTGTGCGCACACTGAGTAGTAAGGCAGTCAAGGCAGGGATGTCATCAGAAGAATTATAGTTAGCAGAAAGCCACCGGAGGCTTTTGGACAGAAAGGTAACACCCCTCCCTCCAAGTGAAGGCAAGCTGATGCTCTCCCGATGCTGCTGGTTCCCTTGCTTCTGTCTGGAACCACTGTTACTGCCAAGGAAGCCACAGCTGCAAAAATGATGCCCCTGCCCCTCTCCATCCCCAAACACTCCAGTGTGGACAGAGCTTTCTCTGGCACTGGCCAGGGGTGGAGAAGCAGGTTCTTCTCATGCTTCAGAGGCAATAGGTGGGGCAAATCCGATCTTACAAGAGGATTTGAGAAAGACCGAGCAAGGACAATGTGACTTGTCCTCAGTCACGGCGACCTCACTTCTCCATCAAGTCACGTAATAATCAATGTTCTGATTCGATGCCATTCATTCATAATCCAGCAAAGCAGCATCGCCTCGAGACCTAAATAACAAAACACATGGAACCTCCGGGAAGCTGTTGTGCTGCCGAGCGAGGGCCACACGCTAAACTAGTCAGGGGAGAAGTCTCACATTGGGGGTTGTTCTTTTAGGGAGGCAGGTCGTCCCCCATCTTTGATGCTAATGCCTGGAGACGGACTAAACAAATTGATGAGAGACTCGTGTTCTGAATCGATTAAGAAATACTATTCAAGCAGCTTAAGCGTGTTCATGGTTGGGGAGGGTGATGTTACCGCCTAATACCGCTACGTGAACAGAGATGGACTGGGCCAGTTAGTGGAAATACAGATCACTTTGCAGAGAGAAGAGCTCTGCTTTCAGCTGCCAGCCGTGCTCTCTTTCCAGACCTAATCTTTAGTATAAATGGACTGTGACATTGGGGGGGGGGGGGGGGGACGGGAGAAAGCCCGTGTGGCCAATTCTGTCTGCTGGCTTTCATGCCTGTTCCTAAAGGATTAGGGTGACACCCGGCACTGTCCCTGCATTATGTACATCACATTGCCTTGCCGGAGAGCTGGCTTACTCCCCGCCTTTTAGAAAACCATCATTTTCTCATATAAATGGAAATAGGGCAAAGTAGGATGGAAGAAAGAGTAGCGTCGGGATCAAAGTAATATTAGCATGCAGGAAAAAAAATCAAATCTTGGTTTAAGGCCACCCAAAGTGGTGTACAATTTTGTCTCCACAGGCCCATGGGATATGCCTGCTGCAAGGATGCTTCCTGCCTTTGAATTTCAGAATAAGAGGAAACTAGTTGATAATAGTTGGTAATTTAGGTGCAATCAGTCTAATAAAGCTGGTTTTGTTTTAAGGCAGAGGGTGAAGCCCATGAGTAGAGTCCTTGCTCAGCATGTAGAAAACTTTTAAGTTTTATGCCCAGTAGTGCAAAAATAAATTTACTTTTAGGGATTCACACATTCCTCCCTCTGGTAGTTGGTTTAAACCATTTCTTCTTCATTACATAGACAAAGGGGTAAACATACTTGAAAAATAAGTCCACCAATGTGCCACTGGTTCTTGCAGGTTACAAAACATGATGGCCCCCCCTACCAAGTATGAATGTGTTTGTTGTGGGGGGTGCATTGTGTGCAGGTGGGGGCATCCCTTTCTGTATCTGAGACCCAGTGTCCTTCCCCAAGAAGTGAGGCTCATGAAGCTACTGTCCAGAGTGGTTGTTGGGATTAAAGGAAAGTATCCAAATGAGAAATTGTCTGGTTGGATGTTTATGGTCCATGCTACGTCAACTCACGCCATCTTCCTTGAAGCCTTGTGAGGACTCTAGCTGCTCAAGGTAACATTTCCTAAGGGCACTCGGTAATATAGTTTACTATCGGTCCGTATCATTTTGGGGGAGGTACACCCACAGGTGTGTCGTTCTTCATTTTACAATATAGTGTTTTGTATTTATTGAATAAAATGTAATGAAAGTAACAAACAAGCAATGCTTAATATGCAAGTCAGTTGGAACTGGAGGGCTTATCACACTCCTTTCCCACGCCTCTCTGCCATTCCCATTGCCACGAAGCTTCGACCATGTACGCACTGGTTAGTTTTTGTCAACCCAACAGACACCAGCCGTCTGGGAAGAGGAGATGAGCTGAGGAATCACCTGCATTAGATTGACCTGTGGGAACTGTTTGTGGGGCATTTTTTTTGGACTAATGGTTGATGTGAAAGAGTCCAGCCCACTGTGGGCAATGCCCCTTCTGAGCAGATGGTCCTGGGTCAGTTCCTGCCTCCAGGTACCTGCCATGAGTTCTTCTGTGTTAGGTCACTGTTTCCTCAGAGCAGCAGAAGCTGAGTTAGGGTGTATTCATTTCGTGTGAATTCTACCTTATTTGTATTTATATGTAACATTCCACTAAGTGCCCTTCGGGTAATATTTTTGGTTGTCTTTTTTTTTTCTTTTTTGAGAAGGTGAAGATTTAGTTTCTTAGTACTTCCTCCATACATCTAGTGTGTTCAATTCCAATTTTGCTTAAATCACTGATAAATGTTCATATTGCTAAGACCATGCAAATCTCTATAATTAAGCCATGTGGTACTCTATGAAGACTTTCTATTTTTGTATCATTGGTCTCATTTTAAAAGCTACCTTATAAACTTATTTTAAATAACATTTAAAATTATTTTAATTAATTAATTATGTTTTAAGACAGGAGCTTGCCGTGGAGCCCAGGCTGGCCTGGAGTTCACAGTCTTTCTGGCTCAGCTTGCAAACTGTGTGCTGCCCCATACTGCTTGTCCACACATCCTTAACAGGACCCTGGATCTGTGGTATTTAGGCACATGGAAGGATGTATATTTCATTATTTTTCTTTTAGACATCTCTGCTGCTTGCCTTCATCATCTTGTCCTTTCTGGACCTCGATTACACAGTTCTCAACATCCTCATTATCTTGATTTCCCATTGCCATTTTGCTTGGTTTGGTCCTCTGTGGTTTTTGGATTTCTGCTTTTCACAACTTATTATTTTTGCCTATGCCTTTTTTTGGTGGAGCATATAATTTTTATAGCAACAACAGTATCCCAAATGAGTTTTTCCCTCCTAGGAATTTCTGTAATACTTTTAGATGTCTGAGTTGTGAAACTTTTCCCAGGTTATGAAGCATTCTGCAGCAAGCTTTCTTAGAATGAGTGCTTGCGATGATATCCTGAGAACTAGAATATCTTACATTTCTACTCTCCCTCTTGAGTGAGCATTTTTAGGACATGGCATTCTAGATGGGAAACAAACTTCTAAAGTTTTGAATGCAGAGTCCATTAACTAACTCTCTCTCTCTCTCATAGCTTTCCTTTATATTTCCTATTTAGAACATAGAAACCCACCTGTCACACTGTGGACACAAATATTCATGATGGTGGAGATGTTTCAGACTTTTCAGATGGAAAAGTTTATTTCTAGAGTTTTGCTATTTCTTGGGGGCTGAAAAAAGGTTCTTTTCTTTCCACTTGATCAGTTGTTTTTGTTTCAGTACATTTTATATTATATAGTTAATGCATCCACCAAATCTATTCATGTTTCTCTATTCTTATTCTGTTTCCTGGGAACAGGACGATCTAGTTTTGAAAGTTTTTAAAATTTGGCTTTCTTTTCTTTCCTTTTCAAGGCAGGGTATCTCTATGTAGTCCTGGCTGCCTTGAAACTTGCTCTGCAGACCAGGTTGGCCTTGAACTCACAGAGATCTGCCTGCCTCTGCCTCCTGAGAGCTGGGATTAAGAGTGTTGGGATTAAAGGCATGCACCACCACTGCCCAGCATTTTAATGGTATTTTTAATTCCTAAACATTCTTCCCTGTTTTCTGCAAGGTGACCTTCTTATGTGTCATGTCTTACTAGCCTGTTTTTACTCCGGAAGATATCAATTATAGTTTTATATGTTTTATTCACTGTACACCGATTTTAATTTCTTCAAGATATTTCTTCTTAGGCCTGGGGAGATAACTCTGTGGGTAGAGAGCCAGGGAAGGGCATGAAGTTCCAGGTGGGCATGGTGGAGGCCTGAAATCCCAATGCTTGGGAGGCAGAGATGGGAGATCCCAGGGCATGCTGGCTAGCTAGCCTAGTTAGCCCTCTTGAGCTCCGGGTTCAGCAAGAGACCAAGCCTCAGTAGAAATGCAGTGAGTGATAAAGGAAGGCTCGCAGCATCAATCTCAGGCTTCCACATACATACACACGTGTGCACATGCACTGCCTCACATATGTGCCCACATACATGCAGATACATCCAATGCATGTATATCGTAAGTATATACACACACAACACACACACAGTTTTCTTCTCTTTGTATAAATTCTTTTTATGTTGGATGATTCAAATGTCTGATGACCCAATTTTATAGAAGACCAAGACAGGAAGAGACAATGTAGAATCTATGTGCACACCTGTGATTTGGGCTCTTAACCTTCACTGTGGAGGTGACATGAATTCTTTGATTGTGACAACCCTAAACATTAGTGTTTTCTGTTTGGCTTTCTTAGTGGAGAATCCTCCAACTTTCCTTTCGTAGCTGACCATGTTTACTCTGATGCTGTATTTTTATGATTAAGAATGTGTACTGGTGTTTGATCTCTGCCGTTAGTAGAGGCTCTCACTCAAACCCGGTTATGGCGGGTGTCTCGAGTTCATCTCTGGCTTAACTCCTTTGGAAATGAAACTGTGATAGGAGTACAATAGGTGGCTGTGAGTGGGGTCTAGGTACCTCTATATAGGGTGCTTTGTTGGGATGGGGAGATAGCTAAGGCAGTAAAGTGCTCGCCTTGTAAGCCTGAGGACCCAGTTTGCTCCGTACAGCTCATTAAAAAACAAACAAAAAACCTACTAGCTTGGGGGCATTGTAATCCCTGTTTTGGTAAGGCGGAGACATTCCTGGGGCTCACTCTAGGACAGTGAGAGACCCTGCCTTAAAACGTGCAGTGGATAGCTCCCGGGAAGTGACACCAGATGTCCTTTGGCCTCCCCCATTTGTGCACATGCACTTGTATGGATATGAGTGCACACGCGCGCGCGTGCACACACACACACACATACACACACACACACCTTTGCTCTTTGCTCTTTGATCCCTCCCCTCATTCACCTTCACACATACCTGGTACCTCCAATCCCAGAGCATTTCTGCCCCTCTGTGGTGTGACCTCCCGCCTCTTTGGTTTGCTTCTCCCTTCTGCCCCTACCTTGCCTACATTCAATTTACTCTGCAGCCTTCTCAGATTTTGTTGTCTGTTGTCATGCCAAACCCCCTGTTTTCTGTCTTTGTGGCATTCTTTTCTCAATTCCGTTGACTGTGGTGCCAATGAGAGTTCCTGGAGGCAGTCAGAATAAAGGCCTTTGTCCAGCTCTCCGTCGAGACCTTGATTTAATCGCATTTTCTACAGTAAGGATGATAGAAAAGTTAACATATTCATGAGCTTCCTTAGAGTTTTTGAACAGATAAGTCATGTTTTTGGTTGTTTTTTTTTTTTAAAGGCCTCGAAGGAGTTTCATAGCCCTCTCCCCCCCCCCATTTCTGTGACCAGGGAGACAGGGAGGAAGAGATAGAGAATTTTGCAACAGCTTTGCAGGAATGATATCCAGGTAAAAGTGCCACCATGACTTCTGGTGACTTTCCGAGTGTGGTTGCTTTCACTGGCATCCTTACTTAGATCGTACCCGTCAGCAGGCTTCAGAGCCCTCCGAGTCTCAGCACCCTCTAAGCTTGAGACATGGGCATTAGACCATGCGCTCTCCTGGATTTCTGAGAGACCCTGAGACTTGTCACTCTCCTAGAGGCTCAGATGTCTTTCTCCCCAGAGGCCCAGTTCACTGAGCACCAATGAGGTGCCTGGCATGGGATTTCTGAGGGAGTGTCACTGGGGACCGGCTGCTGCTAATAAGGTGAAAATTGGCAGAAGCTCAGGAGGGGCCAGGCCCTCCCTAGTGGATGGCTCTGATAATTTCCCGAGGAAGCTGGCTGCGGGCTGGAACTGGTGACTCCTTACCTTCTGGCATGGCCTGATCCCTGGCTAGGAGGCCTTGTGTGGTGCTAGGAGGCTGGTCTGGGCTCACACAGCCTCACCCGAGGAGCTCCTGCCAGCTGGCTAATCTCTTGGCTGGTTTTGCTGGCTGGTTTTCTATGGAAATAGGGGAGGCCTTGATCAGTCACGGGGCTTTCCCGGTAATTGTAGAAACAGCCAGGAGGACCTTTGGCCCCCTCCCCTGAGACATCGTCATTGCAGTAGGCATGACAGATGGTTAAGAGGTTGGGGATTGATGGGTGAAGAGTTGCTGTGACAGGAACTGCGGAGGGGAGCATGGCCATTTCCCATGAGCATTTGCTTTGAATGGAAGAGCTTCGCTCATTAAACTGTTCACCTGAATGCCTGCATTGGCTGCTCTTTTAACTTCTGGAAGCCCGACTGTAGGGATTTTTACTTGGGGTTGTCCTTATCTGAGCAGTGAGTGGGTGGAACGAGGAGCTGTGCTCTGACAGAAAGGAGACGAGAAGGTAGGAGGTTGGGAGATGTTGTGCAGGTGGTTAATGGCTCTGCGGCTCTTGGTTTGTCTGGAAACGCAGGCTGATTGGCATTTCCTGGATATAGTCTGTGACCGTTCAGATCTCTTAATGGGCTTCAGCAGCCCTATCTTTTCTTCTATTGTCTTTATTTTGTTTCCTTTTAAAGAACATGTATCTCCCATCTTCAAGAATACTAGAGACAATTGAATTACTGATCCTGACTTAAAGTAACTCAGACACATGTATGGTATTATCTACTCCACACAACTGATGCCCATGCCTGCACCCTACCAGCTCATATTTTGGATCACCTTCTTGGTGTCTCGCAAGTTTGCCATTCACACACCATCAATGACCTTGTCTCAAAGCGTGGGAACCATGTAGACATTGTTTAGCCCTTTCATTACAAGGATGACTCAGTGGTAGAGTATTTTGAGAAAATGACGGATTTCTAAGCAAAAGCCGTTTAAGACAAACTTCCAGAACAAACTCCCAGCTCAAAAGCAAGCAGGCAACTGAGAATAAGAGGATACAGATACGTAAGCAGCACAGATTTACACGTGGTGAGAAATGCTCTGTTAGAGGTGTGTAAGGGGCATCAGGGACAACAGAGAAGGGAACGTGGTCTTCCACACCCCAAGAGGGTAAGAGAGCAGTGAACAGCAGCGGTCATGCTCAACAGATCGTTGAAGATTTAGGTAGACAGATGATAGCGTCGTCATGGGGGTTGGAGGAGGCACCACATAGCGCAGAACAAGCAAGTTGTCCTTTGGTGTTAGCATGTAGGTGTTTGAAGACCTGGCAGGCTGTGGGCTTTGAGGTGGACCAGAATGGCTGATGGAGCACTTGCTACACAGAATTTAGACACCACCTTTCTGGTGAGCGGTGTGAAGAGATGATAATTTGCTAAATTTGGAGGCTGGGCTACATAATTTTTCAGAGTCTGTGGCATCTGAAATTCTGGAATTCTCTGTGTGGGTTCAGGGATGTGGGTCTGGGAACACAGCTTTGTTGAGGAGTTTGATCTGGTGTAACATCTGTGGGTAGGTGTTTGCGTGGGGGCTGCACCCAATAGCAATATTGAAAGATAACATCAAGAGCACTGGGTTCTGAGTTAAGCCGGGGCTTAACCAGCCAAGGCTTGTTTCATCCTTTGCGATCAAACTTTGACGTAGACTAAAGCACTTTTATCTGACTGTGTCTCAAGATTGTCACCTATAAAATGAAGATTTTCAGTGCTGTGCAGCTGGGACTGGGTTCTTTGGGGGCTAAAGTGGGGTAGGCAGGCTTGTTTGATAATGTCATTGTTATTTAGGGCATTTGATGTGAAAACATTATTTTAAGGTTTTATATTATTTTTAATTGTATTGTGACTGTCAGCAAGCAAGGAAAAGTGTGTGTGTGTGTGTAATATATTCTGCATTTTTCCTGAGTTTTCATTTATCTTTGGATTAAGAATCAGGCTGCAGTTAGGAAATGGGAATAGGTAACAGTGTCACACAAAAGTCTTAGTTCCCAGCTTGGACATTTTAAGAATGTACCCGTGTAGTTGAAGAGACACTCTTGCACTCCTAAGTGTTAGCTTATGCTTCTCAACTTCCCCTTCAACACAGGAGACTCTGGTGAGCATCTTGTCACAACTCCAACACACTTCTCAATCTCTGGGCTCTCTGCTTTTGAGTGAGCAGTTTGTTCTTGAAGTGTATCTTAGGAAGTTGTGTTTGGTAGCCTATCACCTCAAGATACTCTCCTGTTTCCTTATCATTGTAATCAGGGGGATAGATTTCCATATCTTCTCATGCTCTCGAGACCATGCTCTGTGACAGTCAGACATAGGAGCTATCAAGAGGAATATTCAAATTATAAAGGGTGGGCGTGGTATTGGTGGTGAATGGTATGTGAGTTTTGATGTGTGCCGGCTGATGTTGGTTCTGCTGGGTAAACAGAACTGGAACACATGTGCAGAGAATTATATACAAGATGGTGGACATAAAAGCATGAAAGGTTCTGTTCACACATAGCTGGGTCTTCCCTACATGTTTAGGAATCACAGAATTGGAACAATCTGATAGAATTACAGGATTTTTTTAAAAAAATAAACAACCTAGGGTTTGAACCCGGGGCCTTATATATGCTAGGCAAGAACTCTGTCACTGAGCAGACATTTTCAGTCTTTCTACATTTATTTTGAGACAGAATCTTACTAGGTTGACCAGGATGGCCTTGAATTCAGTTTGTAAACCAGGCAGCCCTTGAACTTTTGATCTTTCTACCCCAGCCTCCTGAATTTCTGAGGTCTGTGCCACCAGGCTCAACCTAGAAGGTTGTTTTGCTAGAAGGACCAATGGTTAGTATGAACATTCTTGTGTTTGGCCTGTGAGACGGTTGCTGATTAGTAGTGAGATTGGGGCCAAGACCTGTGATTATAGGACTGTGTTGGAGGAGGGGAGCCACAGGACTATCGCAAATGGCATTTACTTTGTTCCATTTGAAAGAGTATGATGCTCATTAGAAAGTACTTTGCTGGGTGTCAACTCTCACCGTGCTTTTCTGTTATTTATTTTATTTGTGCCGCACAACACTTCTGGCATTATTTGGGTTATGTCTTGGTATATTTTGTGCTCAGGGATTGTTAGATCTTTAAAGGCACAGCAATTTAATTAATTCAACACATTTGTCAAGTGCCTAGTGTATGTCGAGTCACCGAGTACAAAGGAGTCAGAGAGTGTGATGCTCCGAGTCAAGTAGTACAGATTAAGATGGCTTGGGAATGTGGCTCTGTACAGTGCTTCTTTGGCATTCATGAGCTCTGGGTTTGATCCCAGCACCAACTAAGCCAGGTGTACACTTGTATTTCTAGCACTCAAGAGGTGGAGGTAGGAGACTCAGACATTCAAGATCATTGTGGGCTTTTATAGTGAATTTCAGGCTAGCATGGGATATATGAGTCTCCATCTCAAAACAAATCAAAATCAAAAACCAAAAAAACAAGGAAAGAAGGTTGTTCCACTGAAGTGGGGGTGGGAAGCACTTCCACAAAGGTCAAGAGTTCAACATAAGTAAAGATATATGAAAAACAAAACAATGCCAAACTTGTGATCAAGACTGTGCCAAAAAATGAAATCAATATGGTAGCAGTATTATTACTTAAAATTTCATTCTTCTATGTGTTTACTCAAGGAGAGAGATTTGTAACGACTCCTGGGATACTGCTGGCATCCAGTGGGTGGAGGTCAGGTGTTGATAAGCACTTGTGAGGCACAGAGTGGTTCCTTGACAGAGTTTCCCGCTGCTCTAGGTATCCCAGGTGCCAGCAAGAGGATTCTTCTTCACACCCTACAGGTTGCATCATTCGAGTCCAAACGGTCAAAGAGGTCAAACCCTCAGTGTTATCTTTGCCCATCTCCCCCGTTACTTAGAAATTCACCCTCTTTCTCTTCCACAATCCTACTTTATTGTCTTCATGTCTTTCCATACCATTTGATACTGTATTAATCTAGTTCTGTTATCTGTATCTTCCCTCTAAAATATACGTATTTGGAGGGTTTGTACTTCTTTCTGGTTTGCTCTGCTAGTGCGGGTTGTGTAGGTGATACATGGGCTTTCTGGCTGGTTTGCTCTGGGTGTGTGGGTGGTGTAGGTGATACGTGGGCTTTCTGGTTGGTTCGCTCTGGTAGTGCGGTTGATGTGTGTGAACTCTCTATGGCTAGGCTCAAATTGGATAGAGTCCGTGGTGTTGGATTGACAGCAGCAGTTCACGTTTATTTTCCACTATCGCTTCCTGGAAATTCTAAGAATCTTCCATGTATTAACACATCTGAGTCCTAAATAATCCCACAGGGGTAGAGAGTGTGGTTATTCCCAAGCCAAACTGAGAATGAGGTGTTAAGGATTTCCCCAAGAGTGTACCTCTAGAAGGTGGCAGCGCTTAAGATGAATGCTGCACCAGGTGATGTTTGGGTGTCTACTAGTGTCTGAGAATACTGTGGGGAAAGCAAGGAGGGAACTTGTGAATTGGATGTGGAGAAATCTCAGCACCCCAAAATGATACCATCAAGATGAAGTGCTTAAGTAGAAATCAAGCCAGCAATTAGTTTTTAAACAAGAAGACTCTGCAGCGGAAAGACTGGTGCCTTGCAGGATCTGGAATGTGTTGCTCTGGTAAGGGTGACTATTGATCTGCTGGGGACAAAATGGATGGTCAGGATGCTCTTATTCAAAGAAAGTATTCTAGTTAGGGCTGTGGCCTTCAAGATAGTTGTGGGCTTGGAATATTGTGTCATAAGTCATGGTTTATGTTCAGCAATAATCCAGACAAGGCCCATCTGACATTTCTGCTGGCTGTTTTGCATCAGGGATGAGCTGCTGGGATAGCCCAGGGTGGGATAACACATTGCCAGACTCTGGGCAGAGTTTCTGTGGCAGGCGGTGGAGCTTCTGCTTCTCCTCACTTCATATATGCACAGCCCCAGACCTTCAGACCTCCAGCCCCAAGGACTTTGCAGTTTTCTGAACTAAAACCACACAGCTGGTCCAGTTCAGCCTATAGATAACATTGCTGGCCTGATTTAGTACTGTGGGGAGTCAGTAGGTTACTAATGTCCACTGCCTGGAGACAGGAAAGATGCCTGTCCCATTTTCTCTTCTTCTGTCTTTCCTTGGCTCAGTGGTAGGACTGCAGTTTGGAGCTTGCTGAGTCTTGGTGTACATAAAGGGGCCAGAGTTTCCTCTGAGTCACTAGTACGTATTCTCATAGAGTGGAGATGGGGCAAAGCAAGTTGGTTCTGAATACACAGCGTCTTCTTCATGTGACGCTATGCCGTACTGTCAGGCTTTGAGTTATGGAGTACAGAGGGAGGGTGCTGTGCATGCGTGGCTGCAAAGAGGGGGTTAGACCTAAAGAACCCGGAGAAAGCCTTCCACATATTATCAAGACAAGTGCTAATTAGAGTAGCAGATGCAGATGGGACAGCTCCTGGGGCCAGCATATTAAGGCTGAGACCAGAAAGGGGACGAAACCTGATGCTTTTACTTATAAAATAGTAAGCTTGATGCTCTTTTCTTATCTGGGTTTTTTGAAACTGAAACTCACATGGAACGGGCTGCAGCTGAACTTTGGCAGTGGGATGGGTAGGAAGGGAAGTTTCCAGTCGGACCTTCAGATACAGCAAGGTCTACTTAAGGCAGACAGAGAAGGAGGTTAGAAGCCTCACGGTGGATATTAGGAGCTGAAACCTGGGATGCTGTAGTGAGAAGGTCACGCAGGAAAGGTTCTTCCATGGGCGAGGGCAGGGGTGCTATGGTTCTGCAGGGGTGGATGCTCCATGGAATGATTTGTAGTGAAACTGGAGGGCTTGCTGCTGTTTTATGGCTAGTATGAAAAGGCACTTAAAAGTTTCAAGTTTACTTTTCAATCATGTCATTCAAGTGACTGCACAAGAGAGGTCAGTGGAGACGCATATGCCAGCCAAGAGGAGAGGAAATGAGGCAGCAGAGCCGCGAGCTAGACGTGGGAGTAAATGCTCAGAATTTCAGACCGAGAAGACTTGCTGATGAAGATCAGGTGGTAAAGACAGAGAAAAGGGTGATGTCTGTGTCTCAAGTTTGCTTGAGTGGTGAACTAATGACCCACATAAAGAGCACTGCTAGGGAAAAATAGTGAACCACATGTTGGCAATGCATCCAAGGTAATTTGAATATTCTCAGATGATAAAGGTTGGTACTAAAGGGATTTTGATGTTCAAGATGATGATACTCTGGGTAAAAGGTGCGGATTTTGCAAAGGGAACCGAATTCAGGACATAGTTACAGTTTTTCCTAGGCAAAGGTTATAGGGTGTGAAATAAAGAGGACCTAGGGAACATCCTCAAGTCACACCAGGGTATAAGGACCTCCAAGATGGCGTCTGTACTAGAAACAGAAGGAGCAGCAGAGTGACAGTTCAGGGTCTGTGTCAGACACCAGCTCTTGTCTGAAGTCTCTCCTTTTCCTTGGAGGTTTAATTGTCTGTAGGTTCTGTTGTTACGTTTAGCATTCTCAATGTGATGAGAGGTACCGTTGAGGCATTAGACAACAGCCAATGTCATGAGTGTTGTACACTCAAAGTGTCTTAAAGCCTTCATATTCATCTTTTCTCCCGTATGTGCCCTTCACATCAACATCAGTGGCCAACATCTAGTAGGCTTCCAAAGCATAATTAAATCACATCAGTGAACCAGTTAGGAAGTATTTAATAACAGAATGAATATGCCATTTTATTTTTTAAAAACATGATGTTTTTCACTCATGTCAGAGGAACATTTTAGATCTACTGACTTTTTGATTGCTTTTCTTCTATTCCAAAAAAGACTCAGCTCCCAATTTCCTAAACAAACTATTGGACTGATTTCTGGAGTGAAGAGTGATCAGTTATGTTGGCCGCAAATAGACAGACATGAGCTTGTACCTTGCACTTGGGGTCATACAGCTGTTTTGTAGCTCTTTGGGGGAGACAGGAGGGCAGGCTTTTTGAAAGATTCAGAGGGAAGGAATCCAGATTCTATACAGATCTAAAAAAAGCCATAATAAAGCTAGTAATTCTACTTTTATGAACTGGAGACCAATGTTATTCAGCACCGTCCTCTACCAGGAATCAAAAGGAGAACACATCTTTAAGGTAGTTATTGATAGTGTGTGTTTGTAGCAAAACTCAAGTAGCCTAAGAAAAGCATAATCTTTTGTAGTCCAGACTTTGGCTATTGCTTAGACAATCCAGGACCAAGGAAATTGCTGCTCCAAGTGTGGAGTTTACTTTCGTTTATATACCAACTCCATCTAACATCAGCATATAGCTTCTCTTTTTATATGTACATGATGTTTATAAAGTTAATCCACCCCTGGATTGCTTACAAGCTCAGCTTTCTCTTGGTGCTGGTTCTCTGGTGAGCTTTATCACAGTACTGTTTACAGAGTCTGAGGCATTTCTTAGTCTTGTTCCAAACCTCCGCTCTTGTGCCAGCTTACAGAAGCTCAAGTGTCTGTCGTCAGAGGAGCGAGAAGCTGTCAAATGCTCAAGAGCACAAGAGGTTCAGTTCTCCTAGGAGAAGGAGGAGCTGATCTGGAATTTGAGCCCTTCTTGGCATTTTCCTCATCTTATGGGAATGATTAACAGTGCTCCTCTCCAGGGCTGAGGAGCTGTTCAGAACTTGTAGGCAGAGCTCAGTTACCAGGAAGGGCTTCTGTGGATGAGCTCACCCAGTTCTGCCTCCTCCCTATGCCTTATTGTTCTTCTGCAGCCTCCGTCACTCTACCCTGGAGCTCTGGAAAATGAGGGTAGGAAGGACGGCAATGATCAATAGAGGCACTGATGCTGTCCTTTGAGGTTCACCAATATTTCCTCCATTATCTTTATGTTTAGCAAAAAATCCATTTTGCCTCATTACAAGCATATTTTCCCTTTGGCTTTTACTTCCGAGGTTATTTCAAGGGAATTATACCCAGAGATTAGTCACTTTTGCCCGGATCTCACTCAATAACTATTAGAGATATTAGATACCCTGAACCAGGAGTCTGCATTCTGTCAGTACTAAATGCAGCTTGAACTGCTGAGATTTAATTTGGAGACAAATCACTACATTTGAGTGGGTTAGAATCTTCCAAAAAACCCCACATTTTCCCATCTGTCTCCTGCTGAGAGAGTTTGAAAGGCTGGAAAGGCCTTATGTCCATCTTGGTGAAATGTTCAGGGCTGGAGAGTTTTAGACTGTAGGTCTTGGGGACCAGCCCTTTAAGGCGAAGTAAAATAGGTATCAGGTTCTTTGTCTTGTTAGTTCCCCGTTGCTGTACCGGAAAAGTCAGCACTGACACACCCAACACCCGAGGGACTGGCTCACAAAGCGTTTGCACCCACAGTCCTGAGACATCCAGCCTGCATCACCCTTGGTGAGACTCATGGTCCTGTCTCATTCTTTCCTCTGCTTTGAGCAAACACACAGTATATACATCTATACATCTTCATTCTGCAAATCTAACACACACAGAGACTTGCCAAAGCCAAGGAGGAAATCAGAGGCTGAGTCGAGAGGTGGTTTTGAGTCTCTCATCTAACAGACCTGCATTCTTCATTATTTCAGTGAATGACTCTGCCCACTTCGCCTCGGTGAGTATCACAGGAGCCTCTGGGCGCCATAGCAGTGCTTCTGAGTATTGGCAATGGTCTATTTATTCTGTTGCGAAAGATGAACTCTCTCCCTCTTATTGTGCCAACCTATGTCCCAGGCATATTTTCAACATTCTTGTTGGAGGCCCTGCTTTGTTGACTTCCTGACTATTCTACCAGTCTCCTCACTTCTGTTTACTGTATTTTATTTCTTATTTATATTTATTTATTTCTATATTTTCTTTCATCAGGCAGCACTGACTCCATAGCCTGATGTCTTCTATCTGTACACACGACACATCCTGAAATGTCGATGCCTCAGATCTACTGTCCATCTATCTTCCTTCTCCCGTGCTCCCTAATTGTATTCTACTGGGCAAATTCTTTAAAATTCTTGGTCTTGGTTTCCTTACCTAGCAAGCGAGGGCATTAACAGAATCTGCCACACGGGGTTGTTGTGAGTTAATATGAAATGCGTGCAGAGGACTTGAAACAGTGTGTCTTTTCCACATGGGGAGATACCAGGTATTAGTCATGGTGACGATGCTGGAACACAGTAGAGTGACCTTACAATTACTCCCAAGAGAGCAGGCTTCTTTCACCCCCATTTCACTAGTCATTCGGCTTTATTGCCCATCATGACACCAGGAAAATGTATATGGAACTTCTTGAGAGTGTGACTTTGCCTTAGCTGAGTGCCTTCCAGCATCTTAGGGTGTACAGCTTGGATAATGGTGATGATGAGAGCCAACATTTATTGAGCATTTATTCTAATGGGATGTCTCTGAAGTGTCCCCCACAAAAGCTCATATGTTGAAGATATGGTCCCAGCTGGTGGGTCTAATCACTAAGAGGTGACTGGATAGGTAGATTAAACCATTGACGAGTTCAGACTGGAGATCAGGCCCATTTAGAAGAAATTGCTCACTGGGGTCTTGTCTTTGAATGCTATGTCTAAGCATGGACCATCCTATCCTGTCTTTCTTTCTCTCTGTCTCGTGGCTGCTGTGAGCTGAACAGCTCTGATCTCCTATGCCCTGTCCACTGTGATTCTCTGCCTCGCTGCAGGCTCACAGTGGTGGAAGCTGGTCACTGTGCACCCCAACTTCTGTAGCTGTGAGTTGCTTCCATCCATGTGTTGTTTGCTCAGGGGTCTTACCGTGTGCCAGGACTGCCCTGCGCACCATACAATATCACATTTATTCCTTATGAATACCACATGCAGGAGACTGATCTTCATTTTAGAGCTGAGGAAGCAATGGCTCTCAAAGTGTGAACTGAGACCTGGTGCTGTACTCACACCAATGACATGTGTCAGTCATCTTTATATAAGAGCTTTTTTAGCAACGATAGCGCAGGTACACTTGAAAGATGAAGTCTAAGAGGATGAGATGTGAAGGCACGAGCTGAAGACATGTGGGCCTTTGAGCAAGCCACTTAGTCTCTCTGGGTTTTAGGATTTTTATCTGTAAACTAAAGATGGCAGCTCTTCCATAGGTTATGGGGCTAGATATAACAGAAAGGAAAATACGAGACAGGGGAGGTCCAGGAAGGTATTTAAGAGTTGTGACCTGCCTTGTTTTGTCTGGGGAAATCAGCAATTAGGACGATTCAACTGTATGTACCATAACCCCCTTGGGCCACGGGGGAATCTCTTCAGGTCTGTTAATGGGTATCTGAAATGGGGTAAAGTACCACGCCCTGCATATACTGATTTTTTTTTAATGTGGCCTGCAGTGTTGCCATGTGATACCCGAGTTCACCTGTCCTTCCATGCTGGACACCCTGGTGCATCACTGCATGGGACCTTTTTCAGTAAAATGAGGCCAACTTGAAAACAGATCTTGTCATAACGTGATGGTTGATTTGAAAACCAAGATGGCCACTGAGCCATTAGCAGGCAGAGAACACATAGTGTGATAAGCTAGCATGGCCAAGAAAGGTTGACATTTCTTTATGACACTTAGGATGGCACATAGATTAAAATGTGTGAAATTTTTATTTCCAGAATTTTCTATTTAGTCATTTGGGGCTATGCTTGACTTCTGGTAATTAAAATCTGGAAGAGTGAGACTGCGAGTGTGTTTCTCTGCTTACACTTCTATGTATAGTATTGACACACAGGGCAAAGGATGGATAGTTCACTCTCAGATCAGACTGTGGCGTAGTTCTTCACTTCCAACCTGTGGTTTGTTTTCAAGTGGGGATGCCCAGATCTCTTGTCTGTAAACCGAATCAGTCTAGGTACTGGAACTTATCCCTTGGACTCTAGTTCTTTTCAACAGTCTTTGACCAATCCCACGGTTTCCTAGACTTTATAATAGCATGTGTATATATGTATGTGAGTGTGTGAATATATATATACATATATAATATATATACTATATATATATATAGAAAGAGAGAGAGAGAGAGAGAGAGAGAGAGAGAGAGAGAGAGAGAGAGAGAGAGAGAGAGAGAGAAAGAAATCCAAAAATTGTTTGAAGAAGTTGAATTTCATTTCTGGTGTGTGTGTGTGTGTGTGTGTGTGTGTGTGTGTGTGTGTGTGTGTGAATGTGTGAAATCTATTTTCAGCCCTTGGTCAGAACTGTGCTTAGTAACTTCCTATATAACACATTGAAGAGCTTCCTGGCAGAGGTAGACAGGGGGTGCTCAGGGGTGTTGCTGTCTAATTGCTTGCAGATTTGCATGATACTGTGTGCTCACATGGGCACCCTCGTGCTTTATCACTGCATCTTTCTCTTTTGTTTTAAAATTATGTGTGTGCATGTGAACGCACGTGCCCACGGAGGCCGCAAGAGGGCACTGTGTTTCCTGTACCTGGAGTTAGTTGGGAGCTGCCTGACATGGGTGCTGGGAATCAAACTGTCCTCTGCCATAGCCAAGTGTGCTCTGAAGGGCTAAGCCATCTATCAGATCCCTGTCACTGTATCGTCTGACAACACATTGTGGTTTTAAGGGCAGGATTCAGCAGCAACTTTGGGTTATCCATCAGTGATGAACATAGCAGCTCTGATCCAGGCTGATGCAAGTATCCAATCCCTGGGAATATAAACAGTTAAAATGATTTTTTTTTTCAGAAGAGATGACTTTTTCAATTGCTTATTGCCTACTGTCCTGGTTCTTCCCGCTCTGAGAGCGTGGACTGGCTGTACTTCCTGCGCCCTTCTATTTAGCTAGGGCCACAGACTCGTTCTACACAGCATTTTGTGATGGGAGCTGCTGGCGGGATAGGATGTGCATTTGTCCGTGTAAGCTCCACCAGGGGCTTCTTTTCTTCTACGATAATTATACTTCATCATCAGCTTGGTCTCAGAGATCCCCAGCAAACCCTCCATAGGCAGCATTGGCTAGACAAACTGCGGCGATTTTGGTAAATGAGATATAGTTTACTTGCTTGCAATATAAAACTGCCCTGTCCCTTCCCACCCAGTTATCTATGGACAGGGACTTGTTCTTTTGGTGAGCAGTCAAGATGTAGCCACGGTGGCTGTTTTTTCTGCTTTATTGTTTACCATAAAGCCTGTCTAACAGTCCGAGGAATGTAGGAGCTCAATAACAGATGCCTCGGGGCAGCGACATTTGCTCGGGAGTGCCCCCAGTCTAGTTCTCTTTTCCTCTGAAAATCTTTCTCCTGTAGCCTTTTGTCCTCGCCCTTAACATTGTGCCTGGCACGTAGGAGGTGCCCAGTAAGTGAGCCATGGATGAATGAGTGCAGCAAGCCATTTGGCATGAAGGCAAGGCGCCATCACCAGGGTTTTCAGTCTCCCTCGGCTCACTGCTACCAATTACTCTTCCACTTAATGCAACTCGAGGTCATAATATTTTCCCTTCGCAAAGCTTCTCTAGCGAGACACAATTCTTGCCTCTCAGCAGCCTCTCTGGGACACCAATGTGGGGCACCTTCCTTTCTGAGCTCCACAAACAGAGAGATGGATGGGAGTCTTGCCCAAGATTGTAGCAGAGTTTCTTCTGAGTCACACTGGGGCCCAGGGCAGAGCTGTCAACTGCTGCTGGCTCCTGAGAAATTTTCACTTCTGCTTTTTTTTTTTTTTAACTCTGGCAGTTTGAATGAAATGAAAACTTCTCTTGTCCCAAAGATGGTTTCACCTCCAAGCTTATTCTCCTGAGGACCTGTGCTGCTTTTCTGATAGTTAAATGCTAAGAGGGGAAGTGACTTGGGGTTAGGACATCCTGAGACTTCAGGCTGACACCCAGGGTCCAAATGTCAGCCTTCAAACACTAAGCTCTTCCCCAGCCCTGCTGGAGTTCTTTCTGGAATCAATTCCTTCCCCCCACTCCTGCTGGTATTGCTTCAACTCAGGTTCTCAAATCTGTTGATTGCACTATTAAATTAGAATGGTTCCTGGGACATCAATAAACATAAGCTATTATTATCTTTACTATTGCTGTTTCGGCAGCCTCATCTTCTCCCCATCTCCAGTTTTTCTTCACTCAGATCCATACTTGACATCTTTTAAAAACAGACCGGATTCTGTCATTTTGCCGTGTATAATGCTTTCTTGTCTCCACTGCTTGTGGGGGCAGAGTCCCACATCCTGTGCTCACCGCATCTCATCAGCTGTGATTCTTGTCCATGGTAGCCAAACTGGAGTCTACAAGACAGCTTGGTAAATTCTCCGTGTCCACCTTTCTTTCCCTTGAGATTTTGAGAGGCTTTGGGTAGATAGAGAAGTGGGTGGAACGGGAAGGAGGGTGTCATTTGAGAGACTAAGTGATTCTGAGATCATTTGTTCCTTATCTGGCCATTCTACTTCTGGACCACTTGGTTCCACCATGACCCCTTGCAGTGTATTGCAGCTCCACCAAGCTACCAGAACTCTTTGACCTTGGTATGCTGTCTTACAGCCCATTCTTCTTATCTGCCTTCCTATTCACTTCTTCCTGGCTCTGCTTCGGTCCCTCCTATATTAATTTTAAGAGTTAGTGTAGATACCAGTCAAGTATTCGATGTTGTTCTGGTTGTGCTGTTGACTTTCTTCAGTGTGACACAAACCCAGACCTATCTGGAAAGATGTCATCTTTATTGAGAAATTGCTGCCAATCAGATTGGCCTGGAGGCAATTCGATAAGGTGCTGTCTTAATTAATGATGGATTTGGGAGGGCCCAGCCCACTGGGAACAGTGCCACCCTTGGGCCCCAGTCCTGGGTAGTATAAGAAAACAGACTGAGCAAGCCATGAGAGGCAGGTCAGTAAGCAGCACCTTCCTGTGGCCTCTGCACCAGTTCCAGCCTCCAGGTTTCTGTTCTGCTTGATTGAGTCCCTGCCCTGACTTCCTTGGGTGGTGGACAGTGATGTAGACCATGATGTAAGCTGAACTAATCCCTTTCCTCCACAACTTGTCATGGTGTCTTGTCGCAGCGATGTGAACCCTAATGAAGACAGGTGTTTGCTGCATTCCCAGATAAGCATTCTTTACCTCTCATGGCACTATTCTTGACACAATTCAGCCTCATTCTTTGTGCCTACAGCCATTGGAGAGAAGGCAGACGCCTGGGTTCTGCGATCTTCTGTAAGGTTAAACTGAGCTTTGGTTGTATATATACACAAGAATCAATGCCTGATTCCCAGGAAGTACTCAATAAATGGCACCTACCAGTTTTATTAAATATCTATCAACTAATCTGTATATGTAATTCTTCTGTGCAAACACTGAATTATTTGCCTATTAATTATTCCACCATGTATCTTTCCCATCTGTAGAATTCATAATTCATACTTCAGCAAGTTCTTATTGAGCAAATATTGGTTATTGTGAGGAATATATATTATTTTGTCCTTGAAAACTTAAGGAGATCCCAACTTCAGACCACCAACATCAGCACTAACAATTATAGACAGATGCGAGACAAGCACACTAGAGAGCCGGATTCATTGCACAACAATCCAACATCAGCACCAACAGTTATAGACAGATGTGAGACAAGCCCACTGGAGAGTTGGACTCATTGCATAACAATGAGTCTGATCTATAGGCCAAAGGAAAGAGAGGGGGACTAAGTAAGATTTAAGAGATGAGACTCACGTTTTTGGGACACACATTCACATAGACAAACACAGACACAACAAAAACACAGCACGCACACACACATAAAACCTAGTGCCAACGATAACAAAGGGCGATATGATTTGATGGTTGAGAAGCATGGTTTGAACAATTTGGGAGGTGGATGAGCATAGCATGAGCTGGCATGAGTGCTGAAGGCACGCCCCTCCAGAACAGCAGTACCACCTGAGAGTCTGCTGGGACCACAACAGAGTCTCAGGCCTAGCTCTGACATGCTGAATTAAAACTCACATTTTCACAAGGTCTGCCGATGACTTAGTGAGCATGCGCAAGTTTGAGACACTCTGGCCCAGGGATGCTGAGTACTTTGGCCTTAGTGACGGTGCCTGTTAGGATTCTCTACTGAGCTATGGTGTCAGTACAGGGGGTCATAAATCCACATGCATATCCTGCACAGCCTGAGACAGGATAATCTATGGAGTTCATGAATAAATGGAGCGTTTCTTTATTTCAAGCATACCTAGATGCTGGTGTGATAAAACATAACATTCATTTGGAAGGATTGCCTATTTTTTTTTTTTCTTTTCTTTTGCCTTTGTGTCTTTTGTTCAGGCATGCAAGTGAAAAGGAAAACAGATCTGTGGTGAAAGCTTTTAAAATGGGCATTATTTTTGAAAAGCAGTGTTTGAGAACACACATACTTTTTTTTTCATCACAGCATATATACAATATTTTGAGTTTTCATAGATGAATTTGAATCAAAAGTGAAATATATGTCTTCACAAAATGAAACAAATCAGTAGCACATAAAAAGTTGTCACAGTGACTCAAGACATGGAGGTCTGGTATAGTTTTCAAAACTCATGACGTTACATTATCAGTTCCTGTTCCTAGGACCTGTGCTGGGCAGGAGGAAGCAAGTACCTGAATGGCCTTGTTATCTTTTTTTCTCTGGGTCCTCTGCTTTTTAGGCTGGTGATGATGGTTGATATGTGGAGGTGGCAAGAGAGCCCTTTCAATATTTTGTGAGGTTCTCACTCCATTTCCTGGTCTCAGGTGGGTTGCTGTTTTGGTTGGCATTGTGCTTGGTGGGGAGGCAGGCAGGCAAGAAACCTGGCCATGTTATTAATCTAGGTCTTGAGCATAGATACTTATGTTGTTTCTCATTCTTCTCTCCTAATGTAGCATTGACCCTGGGATCAGCTAGATGTGGATTTAAATTATGACTGCATCAAAGGCATTGCTCTATAACCTAGGGCTGTTTACCTTACCTCTCAGACTCGGTTTCTTCACTGTAACTGGAACAACACCTGACTTAGTGGGCTCTTCTAAGAATGGAGTATAATTATAAGTGATTTACATACATCTTTAGTCAATTAAAGCCAATACAACTGTCTCCATTGTTCTCATCTGCCATTTTCTTTTCTAAGCCCCCTCTTCACTTGTCAGGTAGGTGGCTAGCTTCATCTGGTAGGTCAGAATGTTAAAGAAGAATGGAAATAGAACAGGAAGACTGAATAATGGTTTTGGCTCACCTGTGAGTCTTGGTAGATTAGGCTGGGAAGCGAAAATAACATATCCAGCTCCCGGCTGCTTGTCAACTCAAGTGCCACCTGTGTTACCATTTATCCTCCGACAATTAATCCTCTTGTGTGTGGATTGGTCCTATTCAGGACCACAGACACAACAATGGCTCAGCCTCTGCATCCCTTCTCTTCCCTTAGCTTTTGTTTTCTTGTCTTGAAAAGGAGAGCGTGGACCTTTGCAGCCATTAAGCCATTTCCAATTATAAAATTCTAAGAGGCAATGCCTGTTTGAGCAAAAGTGGAGTCAATGTGAGTGCTTAACATGGTAGCAGGAACAGCTGTGAACCACAGATGTTCTGAGCAGAGAGAACCTTATGGCAGATGTTTATATCCATGCTCAAATACATGCTTATGAACTGCTCTCGTTTGCCCTTGAAGAACATGGTCTTTTCCATTGTTTGTAATGGAGACAATACTATAGTGTCACAATTACACAGCACATTTATTGTGGAACCCAACTATGGCTGCTTCTCTTTGGATCAGTGTCAAGGAAGTTCCTAAACCAGTGGTTTGCCCGAACAGTTCAGGAGTCCAGGCTGGCTCTTTTCTGCCTAGGAATGTGCCATCTCCACTTCCCCTCACACCAGCTGTGACTGTAGGTGTTTTCTCTCCATTCACTCCCCACCAGGATCAGCACTGGTGATTATTACCAGGCAGGTAAAGAAAATCCGGTCACACTCAATAGAGATGTCAGACCCGATGTGAGTCATCGCTAGCTTCCCCCAAACACAGCTGAAAAGACAAAGAAATGGATTCACCAGAGAAGAACACAAACTGATGCCTATTATATTTAAAAAAAAACATAAATAAAAGAAGGGGAAAGGCACCCAGAATAAAATTATCTTTTTAAAGCGTCTTGGCAAAATAGCACTCAATAAACACCAGTACAATAGCAGAGTCATCCATGTGTGTCAACCTGTAGTTTTTAATGACAGGAGTGTATAAACAAGAAGGTGACATGCAGCCCAGCTGCTGCTGGGGTTTCTCTTGACTTGAGAATGAAGTGGGGGAAAAGAGCGGAAAGCGCACTCTTAGAAGATGAGTAATTAATTAAGTTAACCTGGGTTTCCTGGTGAGGATTTAAGATTTAGGAGGAACACCCCATTCAAAGGCTGGCTAGTGGATAGAATGTTTCTACGCAAGCATGAGGACCAGAGTTTGGGTCTCCAGATCTCTGCAATCCCAGCATGCCTAGAGTGTGATGGCGGGCTGAGACGTGAGCAGCTCAGAAGCTCAGGGGTCAGCGAGCCTGGCATGTGCAACAGTGAACAAGAGACCCTGTCTCACACAAAGTGCAAGGTGAGGACTAGCACTCAAATCTGGCCTCTGACTTTCACACGTGTGCCATAGCCTGCACATACCTATTCTTTCTCTCCAACACAGGTATGTCCATATAAACACTATACACAGAAGTCTCATATACTTACACACACAGTCCAAACAGAGGCTCACCGGTGATTCAGCATATAATGTAAAAATTAAGATTAAACTAAATAAAAATCTATACGATGTTTGCTTCATTCCCATTTCATTTTGTGGGTAGGCTAAAACTAGGAATAGATTTTTCTTTTCCAGACAAGGTCACATGTAGCTTGGGCTTGTTTCCAACTTGTGATTCTTCTGCCTCAGTCCCTTGAGTGTTGGGGTCACAGGCATGATGGGACATCCCTGATCTGAACTGTATTTTTAGTATGGGCTCTTCCCTCTCTTCCTCTGTTGCCTACCAAACCTTTGCCAAAGAGATTTCATTGAGCACTCCCCTGGCTAGCGGATCTTCTAACCAGCATACAGTCCCCCAAAAGTTGAAATCTCTTTATTTATCCTTATGGATAATTATCAGTGGGTTTTCTTAATGTTCAATGGATGCACAAGGACCAAAGACTTTTCCTGAAAGGATGGGTGTCAGGTATGAGGTGCAGTGGGATGGTCTGAGCAAATGTGTGAGCGTCTGGGTTTGATTCTCAACTTTGCAGACACAAGACAGAACCAGGGAAGGACTTACCTCGTGGTCGGGAAACAGATATGAACACCAGCCTAGATAGATATACCTAGAATTTTCGGAGTGCTTTTTTTGTAGGATCTTTTACAATAAAGTGGCAATTATCTTCATTGTTCTGAAGAGGAAACTGACGGTGTCCAAAATTAGTATCTCCTTGTTTTCTTCTCAACAACATCTAATCCGGGTGCATGGTACCTAGTGGATTCCTGGCATGGTGCTGGGTGCCGGGCATGTGGAGAGAAAAGGAACCACATGTTTACTGTTGAGTACTTTGCAAAGCATGCCTTGAGAACTTACTGCTTTCACTTGCTCGCACAAAGGCCCTGACTCAGTCAAGTCTCAGAGCAGATCACAGAGCACAGGGACCACGTGCAGCAAGTAACAAATGCTTTAGATAATGGCAAACACATGCTTGGCCTGCTGACCTCACCAGGCTGAGATCATCCAGCAAGTAACTGCAATCTGGACTTGCTCCCAAAAGAGTGTCTGAGGCCTGCAGACCCTTGCTTTTTTGTCCAGCATATACGTAATTCATATTATTATAACTTTTCCAAGATACTTGATATGGCAATCAGACACTGCATCTACAGAAGCCGTTCCATTCGAACTGAAGCCCCTGTGGCCTAAACTAAATTTCTAGGGAAATTTGTAGATAAATGTATGCATGTGTGTGAAGGGGGTGGGGAGTGTTCATTTTGTTCAGGGAAAATATCCAAGGGACTTTAGGTTGGTGTTACATGTTAAATGTATGTCCTGTGCACATGCCTCTCAAAAAACAGGAGGGGCTTAGATGGGAGACAACAGAGAGAAGGCAATGGCAGGAAGAAATAAAATATTGTACAAATAAACTTCTGATGATATAAGTAGTAAACACAACTCTTGCAAAAAATTGAAATTGGTGCAGGACTCCTAGGAGGATCTGCTTTACACCCTTGCTGATATTAGAACCATAAAGTACAGCTCTGGTCTTATTTGGCTTTCTGTCATGGACTCTGTAATTTGTATAAAGTATATATCTTGGGATCTAAGATCATGCCTCTTTTTGTCTTATCTCTACTCTTACCTGGACAAGCACTAAATCTGTTGTCCTCACCATACCCTGCATTGTCCTGGTTGGTATCACATCTGCTCCTTTTCAGCCCCAGCCCTCCATTTTTTCTGTATACACATGGAGAATCACCTGGTACCCACTCACTTCTGCAAGATGTCTTGTTGACCCCATTTTCTTCAGTGCCTTTGGAAGCCGGAAAAGGATAGAATCTCCTAGAACTTGAGTTACAGATGGTTATGAGCTGCCCGTGAGCAGCCGGTGCTCTTAACTGCTGAGCCATTTCTTCAACCCCTGGCTTATGTAACTAACTGGCCCACCTTTCCTTAGGAGTCCTGTTTACAGCAGTGACATTTACCTGTGGGTCTTGCTTTGCTTGGCCTTATAGTTGTAATCTTTGGTGCTTGTATGACTCTACCTTCTAAGCTATAATTTTCCCAGTGGTTTTGGTCATCTGATTTGATTCTTTGTAATGGTTGGTACAAAGCTTCACGAGTTGCACTAATGAATGTTGGTAGACATTGCTTAAACAAAAGCCAGAGTACAGTGTGCAGTCAAAACAGCCAATGTTGAGACATCTCATAATTTTGGATGAACTGATTTTCCCCAAGGGAGAGAGATGGAGAGAAAGGCAGGGAGCCCGGAAGGCACCTCTGTTATGTGGTACTAATCACAAATCTGTCTTGGAGAATCAGCAAAGCCACCTTTGCCCTCCTCCGGAGGATAACTCTCCCCCTTATTAGTCAGAATTGCTACAAACTAATGAACAATTTTCACATGCTCCAAAAGCCATAATAATGACATCATTTTGGCTATGTGGCAACAACGAAGGTGTCATAAACTCAAGATGCTTATGGTTTCACTTATGCAAACAGCTGGGACAAAGGACCATGGTCAGCCACACGTGGGAAAGCTATCACAAGCATAAAGTTGCGACAGAGTTCTTGCCAGAAAGAAAGGCATGACGTTTCTGTAACATGACCAGGAGCACATCTGGAGGCGAGATCTTGAGACCCCCACTTTTCTAGTTTACTCTCTTCCAGCCTCAGACTGTCATGGCCTCTATAGCATTGCTAATGCTTTTGCCTGGCCCTCACCCCATGGTGCAAACCTGTGCCAACAAACAGACTTATTATTTTCCTCCCAGGACTTAGACATATAATGTAGAATGAACTTGTCAGTCCCATCTGTGCAGAGTGGATGTGTGTACACTAGGCATGCAGTAGGTAACTGGGTGACCGGCTGAAGCCTATGCAAGTGCTAGGCTTCAAAACCCAGCACTTTCTAATTTGACATTCTTTCTAGTTCTAAATCTAGCAGGCTAATACATTTGTTGTTTATTTTCATACTGTGTAGAATAATGATAATGATGATGGTAAAGATAGAACCAACATGGTTTACCTTTCTAGAGTCTGTTTGTCTTGTCTTGTCTTTTCAGTTTCAAGTTATTATTATTATTATTGTTCTTATTATTTTATTGTTTTGTAGTCAGGTCATGGGATCTAGAAAAACTGTTCCCATTACCAAATCCAGGATGTAGAAACATAGACAAGTCCATCTGGGTGGGTGGAGGTAGGTGGTTGCCTTCGCTGTCATCCATTCTATCACTGTCGACATGGTTTTCTCCCCTCTCTCATCTCTTCTCTTCTCTTTCTCTTCCCTCTATTCTCATCCTCCTCCTGCTTTTTTTTTTTGTGTGTGTTCAAGACAACACTAAGAATTTGCCTGAAGATTAATAAAAACACAAAAGAGCTCTCTGAATGAGCAAGAGTATCAAGGTATAAGTCTGTAGAGAAAGAATCTGGATGTTGACTGGGTAGTTAGGGGAACATATGACCTTATGGCTTTTTTGATCATCTAATACCTCCCCCGTTCTCCCTGAGCTATGAGTCATGCATGCCTCATCAGAAGTTTCCTAGCACCCAAAGTGACAAAGCAATGGTAGGAAGGAAAGAGTGGGGGAGTGGAGGAAAAGAAGAGGAAGAAGCGGGGAGAGAGGATATGAAAAATACACAGTTCTCTTAGACAGTCTGCATAAGACTGTACCGCCAGTCAATGCAAAGAATGCTCATTCTTACACTTCTAAAGGGGTGGCTGTCAGCATTAGACATCTCTGAACAATTGAACCTTGAGAAATTCCTGAGGAACGTTATTTAAGGTAAGAAAACAATTCTTTGCTTCAAATTCTACGAAATCCTTGCGGTAGAGTATGCTGAATCAATTAAATAACTGAACTTCACTGAGTCGATAGTCATTTGGGGTTCAACTAGCAGATACATGATCAGACATTACAAGCATTAGATGGGGGAATTCAATGGTATAAATTACGTCTAAAAGTCTACAACTCAGAAATAAGACTTGAGCACCAATTAGGGCCAGCTGAACTGAAGATCTCCGCTCTGCCAGCCTCCTTTAGGTCCTAGGTTTAAGCTCTCTTTTTCTGAAAACAATGAGAAATCATACGACCAAGTTAGAACTGTTTGTTCTGGAGATTTAGTAGGTATTTGCCAATTCTATTGAGCAACAATTTTACCCCGATCCCAACCTGACCACATTCTACAGTGGGGAAACTGGGGTTCTCAGATCCCTTGGGCACCAGATATTTCTCATACTCTTCAGATCCCAGAGGGCTGAGGATGAGTTTATTTGGTAGAGAGCTTGCCTCACCTTCCAGAAGCCCTGCGTGCAATCTCCAGCATTGCACGAACCAGGCATGGTGTCAGGCGTACACCTGCAGTCTCAGCAGGAAGCCAGCACTTGGGAGTGGAGGCAAGAGCTCAAACATTCAAGGCTATTCTCAGCTACAAAATGAGTTTAGGAGTAGGATGTGATATATGAGACCCTGTCTCAAAAAGCAAAACAAAGCAAAAACAAGCAAACAAACAAAACCCATCAAAACTCAAAGTTGACCTGGAAGTGTTGACCTAAAAAGTCCTGAAGAATTGAAGCAGGTAACAGGACCATTTTTAAATACTACATTGTTACAGAGGGGCTGAAAAACTTCAACTACTTGGTTCCCAACAACAGTGAATTGGACAGCTAAAGACTGATCCACTAGGTACCACGGATGGAACAAGATGCCTGAACTCCGGAAGTGATGAAAACTATCTCTCTGCTGTTCTTTTCTTCAGCCATTTCTTTGACTAATGTTTAGGCAAGGCTCATTGTCTTACTGTTTGAGATCAGGTGCGTGTTCTGGCTTTAGTTCTTAGAGGTTCAGAAACAGAGTTTAGTGAATTTCCTTTAGGAAATGTTACAGCTTTAGGTATCAACCTGACACAAACCTAGAGTCAACCCTGGAACCGGGATTCTCAGTTAAGGAATTGCCCCCACCAGACTGACCTATGGGAATGTCTTCGGGTAGTTTTACTCATTTTAGCATGTTGATGTGGGAGGGCTTGGCCTGCTTAGGATGGTGCTCTCCCTAAAGCAGGTGGGCCCTGGTCTTATAAGAAAGTAATTGGCTAGGCCAGAGGGAAGTGAGCCTTCAGCGGCTTTCCTCTGTGGTCTCTCTTTCGGTTCCCATCTTCAGATCTTTACCTTGAGTTCCTGCCTTTGCTTCGCAATGGACTAACTGCTAAGCCAAATGAACCCTTCCCTCCCCCAAGTTTCTGCTGGCCATGATGTTTATCGCAGCAACATAAAGCAAACTAAAATAGGGAAGTAGATGATTAATTACTCGACTAACTTAGCCCAAATTAAATGAACAATAATTCCCAAACAATTGCATTTCAAGGAATAGGTTCAGGATGAACCAGAAGAACTCATTGTGGTCTTCAATGAGCAGCTGAACTGGTTTTTCTTTGAATAATAAATAATAGCCTTGCTAAGATACAGTTCACATGATATAAAACGTGTCCTCGTAAAGTGTACAATTTGTTAGAGTTTGGTGCATTCACAGAACTGAGCAACCAGGACTACTGTGTGTTTTTGGAGTAATCATCCCCCAGTCAATTCTGTTCCCAGCACTAACTGCTTTCCTTTTTCCGTTCTCCGTGTTCCCTGGCAGACACCAACCACTGTCTTTGGACAGATTTGTTGGTCTGGCCTCTTTAAGCAGACATTACATACTATGTGGTCTTTTATAACTGAATTTTCAAGGAACATGTTTTCCAAATTTATTCATGTTGCAGTATGTATCAGGTCTTTCTTTTAATTGTTGTAGAGTATTTACTGTCTGGGTCGACCAGTAGGATGATGGATGATGGACAGAAGTGGTGAGGGAAGGCATCTTTGTCATCTTCCTGATCTAAGAGTGGAAAAGTTCAGTCTTTCACCATTTGTAACTCTGTGACTGTCTCTATTCCCCGTTCCCTTTTCTCTGTCTCTGTATTTGTGCAGCATGTATGTATATGTATTTTTGAGTGTGGGTGGTCTTGGAAGTCAGAAGCTGATGCTGCATGGCTCCCTCAATTGCTCTGCATCTTCCTTTTTGAGATAGAGATGATTGAATTCATGATGATGGAGTTCATCAATTCAGTTAGACCAGGTGGGATCCTTCTGTCTCTGTCCATTTCCAGGACCAAACGGGTGTGTGTCATATTGCCTGACTGTTTACATGGGTACTGAGGATCTGAACTCAGGCGGTTTAGTAGATGGAGATAGTTTTAATGGTCTTTTTTTTCCCTTTTCTTTTCAAAACAGGGTTTCTCTGTAGCTTTGGAGCCTGTCCTAGAACTAGTTCTTGTAGAGAAGGCTGGCTTCGAACTCACAGAGATCTGCCTGCCTCTGTCTCCCGAGAGTTTTAATGTTCTTTAAAAATGTTTAGATACAACAGTTCATTATTATTCTTGGAGAATTTCATATATGTACAATGTATTTTATCATATTCATCCTTTTCTCTCCTCCTCACATACCTTCCAGGTAATCTCTCCATCCTTCTTCAAACTTAATGTCCTTTAATTTTCTTTTTTAAGCCATGAGGGTGGGGAATGGTTGACCTACCAGAGGCCACAGCCCTATATAAAACCAATTCCCATGTGTCGCAGCCATAGACTGTTAGTTTGTCAGCTGAGGGTGGAAGCATATGTACTCCTCAGCTTCGTGCAGGGATGCTAACTGGCTTGGTCATGTGCAGGCCTTGTGCAACCTTAGTGCTGTGTTATCATGAGTTCAACGGTCCTCTCACGTCCAGGGGACACTGTTTCTCCCCCATTTTCTCTGATCTTTGGCTTCTTACAATCTTATGCCTTCTCTTTTCTACATTACCTGAGTTTTTTAGGGTAGTAGTGTAATATAGACGTCCTGTTCATGACTGAGAACTCCACAGACACTTATTTGCTATAGTTTGATCAGTTGTGAGCCTCTGAAGTAGCTGCCATCCATTATGCAAGCTTCTGATGAAGGCTGAGAGATGCACTAATCTATGGATGTAAAGATACGTATATCTTTACAGTTTAACACTGTGTCTGTTTAGAAAAACATTAGCAGTTGGTTCTCCTCCAGGGCCTATGAGGTCCTTGGCTGTGTTCTTGGCCAGATTTAAATTACAAGGCATGAGTTTCTTCCTTGGAATAGACCTTAAACCAAATCTGTTGGTTTCTACCATAACATTCACGCCTCTATTGCACCCGTGGATGTATCTTTTCTGGCTGGACATTATTCTGGCTTTCCGGGCTCACATTTGGGTGAGACTGTTGATGATTCCTCTCCTTAAGCCTGAATAGCACCCCTGATACTGTGAAAGCTATCCACTAGGGGTGAAGCTTCTAAGTCAGTACCAGCTTGATTTCTCCATGTGCTGTGGTCAAAGTGGATGATATCTTCAGCAGTGGGATCTTCATATCAGTGAACTCCAAATTCCTATTTGGGTCTTTTAACAAAAATCTATTTGTTGAAATTAGTTATTTTCATACACGATTTACAGGCATTTTCTTTAGTTTTTAAGACAGATACCTTTAGGTTTTTGGATAAGTAATTTAAAACTTTATGAGATTAGTATGTTTGCTCTCTTTGGGGCAGTTTCTACTGTTTATTTTTCTTTGCATTTAGAACATACCTTTCTAGTTTGTTGTGTGTTTCATTCCTATTGTTGAAAACTGGATCTGTTAAAGTAAAATAATAAATACATAAATGTCTGTGTTAGTCCCTTTTTTCATTGCCGTGACAAATATCTCACAGGAAGTGTTGTGCAACTGTTTCCTCTGGATTGAAACATTTCCCTCTAGTGAGAGGAAGACTCCTAACACTAAGAAGTAAGGGAAACTTAGAAGGCTCAGAAAGTCAGCGAGGTTTGCAAGACTTACAAGGCTACTCTCCAGGTTCATGTAGATAGCAACAGTTGCTGAAGTGGCTCAGCTTAGATAAACCTGAGGCAGATCCTCAGACGAAGCATTCATACTCAATGCTTGGATGAGGTTTTTGGTGATATAGATGTCTTTGAGTCACCCATGCATCTGTCAGTAATCCCCTATCTATATTGCTGCAACTATCCCCCATAAACTCACTGGCTTACTAAGCTCCACTTGGATGGGATATTTTTTTTTTTTTTTGATTGGTCATTGGTACTCTATCTGGGCAAAGCAATGTTTGTTCATGTTTCCCCAAGAAAAGTCACTCAAGAAGAAGCAACATAGGGAGGGGATTAATTTTGGCTCACAGTATACGTGATTATAGTCTATCATGGCTCACAACAGGGAAAGCATATTGATGGGTGGTTCCACGGTGGCTGAAGGGTCTGTCAACTCTTTACTCACATCTCAGCAAACCAGGAAGCCTGGACAGGACAGGAAGTGGGGCTGCTGCTGGGGTCCTGGATAATGTAAGTACAGAGGGAACTGAGCAGCCAACTGTGTTCATCACTCTCTGCTTCTTGATTGTGGAAGTGTCATGACCAAGTTCTTAAGTTCCTTTGGCTTTGAGTTCTCTGCTTTAATGTATTGTACCCTTAAACTGTAAGCTAGAGTGAAACCTTCCTCACTTCCATCATAGTAACTGGGAAAGAAATTTAAGATATCAGGGTTCAATGCTGTCAAGCCCCCATTCTCTTCTAACGCATGGGTTCTTCTCTATCCCAGTCTTGGGGCTAGAGACTCTTGGGGTTATAAAACTGTTGGCTTCAGACAGCTATTGTCACTGATTTTGACTTAAAAGACTGTAGACCAGAAAGTTGCTTCGTGGGTACAGAACCAGAGAAGTGGAAATACATGCCACTGAAATAATCTGGCTCAACCATCTGGTGCTTGTCTCTTCTTTGCAGAGGTTGGTGCCTACCTCTGGAGGAATGCTGTATCTAACACTCATGGGAACCAGAGATACCCCTAGATGCTTACTTTAAGTCTGGAAATCAGTGAAGAAGGAAGAGTGTTCACTGCTGAAAACAGTCTGAGTGGCTGGATCAGCGTAGATCCTTGGGAAAGCCAGTAGGAAAGAAGGAACTGTGCCGGGAGACTCGGGGATTGGCTGCTTGGTTTGAGCTCATGGTTGTGGACTCAAGATATACTTTCTGTATCAACTAGCTGCTGGAATTGTGGCTCATGAAGTGCAGTGTCAGTACCACCAAGAACATGCTAGAAATAGAGAATTTCAGGTTCCTCTGCAGATCAGCACATACATATAGATGTATTATAACGAGTAGACTTACCTGCACTGTCAAGTTTGATAGGTACATGCCCGTAGCTTACTGATATCTTTTTGGCTGTTCAGGAAAGTTTATTTAGTATAATGTTGATTTTTAAATACTTAAATTTTAGAAAAACATTACTTGATTTCTTAAAACTCCAGAGACTTCCAATCTTTGTAGAGCATTGTCTTCCTTTTCAAATGAAGATAAAGAATTAAGCTTCAGGAGTATTAGAAGAAGGGAAATCTGTGCGTTTGCAGTGGTCTGAAAGGGTGTTATTTGACTTGTGTTTTGAGGAAAGGAAGTAAAGGGGATATGTGTATACCAGATAGATGAAAAAATATGGACTCACTTAACCACAATGGGAGGTATTGATCATGTACTAGATTTCTAAACTGCCAACCTTTTGAGAGGATTGACTATGTCTTGCTTAAATATCTATCTTCAGCAATGATATTGCTATATAAATTGGTCGCCAATGGAATAGTGAAAAGATGAGTCTAACTGAAGGTGACAGTTTATATAAGACTTAATGGGAATTGATATAAATTGACTAGAATGGGGTCCAATGGTGGAGACCTCAAGAGTCTGGAGGGTTTGTATTTATACTTGTTGGGTACTCTTCAACACAGCATGCTGGCTTGAGGAAGGTTACTTGAGATTGCTATGAGAAAATGACTAAGAAATTAAATGGTCATGTCCAAACTCACAGAAAAAAAAAAGCCTTTGAAAATTTTCTTGTGTCTTCCTAGTATCATGTGTGTGATCATTTGAATGAGACCATACGGTAGGAATTAGACATTATGGAGAAAAATGTGAAGAGCAGCAATGGATATTAGCAAGACATTTAGACTTCCCCATATTGTAAGCCCCTAAGGCAGGAATGATGAAATGGTATTTTCATGTGATTACAATATAGCAGGAATGTTGGAAAGGAGGAATGGGGTTAGGTAGGCCAACAAGAAGTTGTTTCATGATTTAAAAACTGTATTTATTTATTCGTGTGTGTGTGTGTGTGTGTGTGTGTATGTGTGTGGCAGTGGTGGGTCAGTGCCATGGCACACATGTGGAGGCTAGAGGACAACTTTCAGGAGTTAGTTCTCTCTTTCCACTGTGTGGCCCCTAGGCATTGAACTCCAGGTGTCAGTTTGGACTGCAAGTGCCTTACGCCGCCACCGAGCCATTTTGCTGGCCCCTGCGTTCGTAATTTTGAGATGAAGGCAGATTGAGGGAGGACAGTTATGACTGGAAATCCCTGGTATTATAAAAAGAGAGGCATCTAATCAAGCACTCAGGCTTTTATATTAAAGAGAAAGAAGAGAGGAAAAAGAGAACCTAATAATAGCACTATTTACTAATCTCTTCAGGTACCGGTGAGAACTAAAAGAGCTAATTCTTGTAAGTTGCCTAGCAAAATGCCAGTACCTGGCAAGCACTCGGTAAGTGTTAGTGAATAGCTCTTATGTCCTGAAAAGAAGGGACTCCTGGTTTTACCCAACAGCCTGTCTGTTCTTCACAACCAGTGCCCAGCGCAGGTTCTGTTTGTAATAGATGCTAAAATGATCAGTGAGTGGATGGATGGGAATATAGCTCAGTGTTGGTACCAAATATGTTGATTCTAAATAGAACAGTATTTTGATTTTGATTTCTATTAAAATATTATCTCCCAGTGGTGAATTAAAGGGAAGCAATTATTGAAATCTCATCTACTCTCTAATATCTCCTCTGCCTTCTCCCACTTCCGTTCAGAGAGATTTTTTTTTTATCTGAATATGTGGTTCCTGGAAGCCAGCTCCTATGTGTGTCTTAGAGCAGATGCACTTTAAGGATCCATATTAATTGCTGAGCCAATGGATTTGAGGCCTATGGCTCCAGCCTCAGAGTGGTGCTATCCACGAGAGAGACTTTCCCTCCTCTACAATGTTTAATTCATCTGTTTTTAATAGTCAGTCATCTTTAAATGACCATTGAGATGCGCGATGCAACCAGTTTGATGAGCTGTGTCTGAATGTCTTTGTCTTATGTGGCTGAATATTCAGCACATTTGTGTATAAGCTTCAAACTCTAGATATTTATAGACAGCATGATTGGAAAAGGAGAGAAGAATTAAATAGTTAGTATTTTTAGTTCTGTTGATTTATCTATTACTAAAATAAAATTTTCTTTAAACTCGAAGTCAGAAACTTCGAAAGACATATATGTACGACAAAGCTACAATGGAGCCCATTGTTTTGTATGCCAGCATTTAAAAATTAGTAAAAAGAGACGCAGAATTCAACAATAAGAAGACAGAGAATTCAGTTCAGAGGGGTGAGTAATATGAATAGATATGCCACTGAAATAAAAAAAAGAGTCAGGAACCTTCCCCACACCTGCCACCGTGTGATAGCAAGCTGCCATGTGGAATGAAGATTGCCAGGTGGCCTCTCTTCTCACGTGGCTAAAAGCCTTTGGTTCATTGCTTGGGCATCCCTGCAATGGCAAAGAGAAGATCATCTTGAAGGGTCTGACCAATTTTAAGTTACTTGTTCTCATTTGGAAAAGTCTATGGAAACCTGAAGTCCAAAGGACCTTTCTGATACCTTTGGGTCTTTTCATTTAAAACTGGCTGGCCTTTTCACCATTGAGTCTTCTCTTTAGTGCTTGATAACGGTGACTCTTTTGAAGGAGATTCGCTACCAAGATTTTGTACAGGGCTGGGGCACTTTTCTATATCGGAACCACTGACTCACCAGCAAGATTAATCAGACAGGAACCCTGATTGCTCTTTGGGCTGATGAGGAGCAGGACTTGATCGGGGGAGGGGGGCTTGAAGTGGGGGGGGGGGGAGGGAAATGGGAGGCAGTGGCATGGAGGAGGCAGAAATCTTTAATAAATAAATAAATAAATTTAATAAAAAAAAAAGAGCAACGTAATTCAGGTCACTTGCGAGGGACTGGGGAGCCACCAGCAAGTGCCCTTCAAGTTTACGCCATGACGAATTGCAGGAGCTGAAGGAGGGCCTGCAGAGGAAGACAGGGGCTAGGTTAGGAGAAGGGATGTCGGCGGAGGAAAGTGACAGTCAGTGGCAGTGGAAACGGGGCTGGGGGAGGAGGCTTGTGAGAGCCGAGGTGAGGTGCTGTCACAGGCCGTTGCTCACTTGGGCTGGTTTTCTCACTAATGAGTTGCTTAAGCACTGCTCATCATCCCTTCTCCAGCCATTTGCCAGAAGGGAAAACCAAAATGAAACAAAGCATCAACACAACAGCAAAACCCCAGACCTAACTCATTCTTTGGATGGCAGCAGCATTGCCCTAAGAGATGCCTCCTTGAAAAAGCAGATCAAACCAAGCCGTAGGCTGCCATTGCCTGATCCCGGGAAAGATATGCAGCTGATATGGTTTCAGCCTTTATTTTACTGCAGAGGCCTTCTATAGGTTACCTAACTCAGACCTGGACAGGAATGAGCACCGCAGCACCCATTTTTCCAGATAACAGGGATAGTGAGTATCTAGGGGGCTGGCCGTCACATGTCCTCCGTCCCCTGAGGCCTGCTCTCTATATTTCACCAGCTCTCCAGCCACATCCCTTTCTAGGACTCGAAGGAACTTTAGAAAATCATTGAAACTTCCAAATGTGTTGAACCTCCTCCCGACATTAAGGTGGTAATAATGGGCCAGGCACCCGAGTTGCTTTGTTGGTGAAATTGGAGCAGCATCTCGTTGATTTGGGGTAAAAGGATACTTGACCTTCTATGATACATGACTTTTCTGTTCATTCTTCAAATTTGTGCATGTGTCTGTGTGTGTGTGTTGTATACTTATGCGTGTGTGCAGGTCCATGTGCTTGTGGCCTCTGCACAGAGGCCAGAGAAAGACGTCAGATGTCTTGGTCTATCATTTTCCATCTTATTGTTTTGGGACAGAGTCTTTCACTGAACCTGGAGCTCACTATTTCCCCCACAGCGCTGTGATTACAGGCAAGTGTGGTCAGGCGTGGCTTTTTATACAAACTCTGAGGCTCTGAAGTCGCTCCTCTTGTTTGAGTGGCAAGTGTTCTTACCCATTGAGCCACCACTCAACTAAAGCTCTTCAAATTTCTCTAAGACGGTTCCCAGTCTCTCTCAGTAGATCATTGCAGGCTTTTCTGGAGTCCGTCTCTGGCTGATTTGAAGCCTGGATTTTCTTGTGCATCTAACTTTCCTGCTGGGCTGATGGTGGTCTGGTATTTCCAGTGGTTATCAGAAATGGTGAGTCTACAAGATACACATGAGTAAAGAATCAGCAAGTTGTGGCCGTTGGTCCTGATCTGGATGTCAGGCTTTGTAAATAAATGAGTATTGGAGCATATCCATGCTTATTCATGTATGTATTTCCTGTGGCTGCTTTTGAATCATACTGCAGAAGGTCATCGGGACAAAGCCTGGAAGCTCACAGGGAAGAGAATATTTGTTCTCTGGCCTTGTACTGAACAAGGCTGTGACCCCTGCTGCAGGCACCTAAAAGAATCTCAGGGAAACCAGGCACATGGATGGAGAAAGAGTGTGGTGGCACCCAGGCGACTGTACTAGGAAGTCGCCAGGAGGTGATATTTTCTAGGTGTCTTTTGTGTTTGGGAGGCTAGAAGGGAGAGTTTTCCTGCTTGCCTGCTGAAAAGGCTCCTGAGGGTAAGGAGAGAGGTTCCTGGTAGGAATGTGGCCTTTGTGTTCAAGTCTTGCCTCTCGGTTCTGACTGTGGACAGCCGGGCTTGGGGACTGTGACTCTTTGCCACCACGCAGCAGCCAAGTGTGCCAGCTGAGGGCTTCTATTCCCCCCAGTCCTTTACTTAAAAATAAACTCTGTAGTTTTTTTCACGACTCTTTACATATTCTGTTTTGAAACATTTAATTATCCAAGTTATTTATATGGAAAGGCCTGATAATATTTCTAATGGGAGCCTGTTATTTATGCCTTTTGCTAAATTTTGTCTTATATTAGGGGAAGGGCTGAGGTTGGTTACTATGGCAACACCCTCAAAATTGCAACAATCCCATTATGGATGCTAAAACTATAGTCGTTCTGGTGGGAGGGCAGCAAGGGGGAGTGGGTGGTAGTCTTTTTATTTTTACTTTAGTTTTTAAAGAACTCCTCTCCGGCTTCCAACCTCTTGCATTTATTTATTTTAAACTTTGTAGCAGAGGGTACTGGCATGAGAGACAAAACGGAAAAAAAAAGGTGTCATGTATTCTTTCATTAAACATCTGCAGTCCTTTATCCTGAATGGGTACCCTGTTTTGTATCTGTTCTTTCATTTAAAATATTGATTTATTTTCGAAACTTTTACTGAGTCCCACTTTCAATTAGAGATAAATAAGGTAGAATCCTTATTTTTATTTTCCCCTTTCAACTGCAAATAACTCGAAGTCACTCATTTGCCCCGCTTTAATTCATTTGAGGAAATTTGTTGAGCACATGCTGTGCGTGCAGAGCTTTGTGCTAGCATACAAAAAAAAATTAGAAATTCATAAGAGAAGAGGTTCTATGGAGGCACATTTTCTTGGGCAGCACAGAAGGTGCTCACAGGGATGCAGGGATGGTTAAAATAGCACGTCATGGATTCCAACACAGAGACATTAAGCCACTTAACCCTCCAGCCTGTGAATCATAGGGGAAAACACTTTGTAAAGAGGCTGATTTTGAAGACAGATGGGTGTTTTACAGTTAGGGGTGTGGGTGTGGGGCTGAGGGTATATCACATTCCAAGCGATATGGTCCAATAAGAACAAAGATGTGGAGGCGAGGGAGCCGTTGGCTACCTGCAAGAGGACTAAGGATCTATGTGTATGAGTGATGGAACATCCTGGGGATATAGGCTGGACCTGTCATGTCTTGGAGACTAGATTTTGAATTGTGAGTCACTGAAAGATTTTGCGGAAGAACAGTTTGAGCATTTTCGTTGTGGAAGAACTTCCTGAGGATGGTGTCTGAGATAAAGTCATAATGAAGGGTTGGAAGGGAGTCCCTTGGGTTGCATGTGAAGAGTTGGAGAAGACAGCAAGCTCCATTTTAAAGCAGTTCCTCTGGCTGAGGTGTATGGTCAGAAGCTATAGATTCAGGACTAGAATGAAGATGATGTGTTGATGGAAACTGATGATCTCAAAGAAGGGGAGGCCCAGAGCCCGAGTGAACTACTCAACATCACATCCCTCTGTGCCTAACTTACCATGCCACTTTTAATAAAAGATTAATATTTTATATGTATTTAGTGTATATGTGTGCCCTGATTAATTTTTATTGTTAATTTGACCCAACTTGGGAAGAGGGAACCTTTGTTTGAGGCTTTGGTCTATAGGCATGTCTGTGGAGCATTGTCTTGATAACTAATACAGGAGGGCCCAGCCCACTACGAATGGCAGCATTCTTAGGTGGATGTTCCTGGCTGTATAAGACAGGTAGTTCATTAGTCTGAGAGTGAGACAGCAAGAAATATTGCTCTATGGTTCCTGCCTTGAATTCCTGCCCTTATCCCTCTCAACGATGGACTGTTAGCTGGAAATGTAAGACAGAGTCAACTTTGACTCCCTAAGTTGCTTTTGTTTAGAGTGTTTTACTACATCACTGCTGTGGGAGCTCCTTCAGCCAATAGCCTTTAAGATACTGGCTCACTTTGGGCGTGGTCTCCTGTACTATATATGTAAATGAAAAGCTGGTGCAGGCACTTTGGCTGCTGGATTTGGTTCCAGTTCCCAGGGCATGCAGAGGATTGTGGATAGCTACCCTTTTTGTGAGTTTATTCACAAATATATCAACCTTTGTTATATTCCATTCCAGGCTAGTGTGAAAATCTTTCATACTGCAACAGTTTGGCACTGAAATAATAGGTTAGTGTGAGCTTATTCACATTAATAATAATAGTGAAAATAGTTGTGAACTATTATTTATAGACAATTTACATTGGTATAGATTCTTGTATATTGATACAAATTCAAATTATATTAGTTATATGGAATATGCTCCTATTTCTGCTTACAATACACTTATGCAGAGTTATTTTGTCATAATTTATGTATATATTTTTCTACTTTGGCTTAAGATATTTTGTATATTGATGCAATTTTAGGATATATTTATCATATTGCACTATACATTTCTACCTCTTATCAAGATACTTATACATTGTTTACATTTTAAGGTTATTGTCCTCATTTGCTGTATATTAGTTTAAAGATTGTTTAATATTTTAATATGAACTCAGAGTTTTTAAGCTATATATGTACTAAGAATTATAGGTCAATAGTCATCCATGTTTGTCATACTTATAGTTAGACTAATCAGGTTCTTTAGATGGATAGAAATTCTATTCTGCATAGATAGGCAATCTTCAACCACTCCAAAGAATTTTAGAATATGGCATGTAAATAATTTAGGATTCTGTTGACATGAAACACAATTGCCCCTGGCAGCACCGATCAATTCCTGAGAGAATATTAGATATCAAAGACACTCCACTTGGAGCTTGTTTTCTTCTTGGCAAAACTGGCCTTTGGGCAAAGAACTGCCCCTGTCTTGACCACTGACAAAATGCATGGTGTTCAGACTGGACAAGCAGGATACAAGTAAAAAGACCCCAAAACCTTGCCAAGACAGGGTAAGATGGTTTTGAAAAATTTCCTGTCTCTGAAAATGGTCTGTCAGTTACTCTAGGTCTTAGCAAAGTTGGTTGCTCCAATGCTGAAAATGAGACTTTGGGTGATTGCCCAGATAGCCAGTTGACTCTGTCATTTCTTGCAGTTTTGGGAAGTTGCCTAATTGTACTTCCTGTTTGCCCAACTAATATTATTTTTCTTTTCAAGTCTTTAATGGGGTTGAAGACTAGATAGTCGTAGTTACTTTCCTCTCAAGACTTAGCCAAGCCATTTCTAATATATCCTTAGGATAGAATAACTGCTGAAACATATGTTTCTTGCTTAATGTTGTTCATTAATAATGTTGTTCATTGGTAGTAATTCTAATTTTTATACTTGATATTTATTCTTATTGCATATAGTTTTGTATTAGGCTTAGAACTCCCTTATTTAGACAAAAGGGGGAGGTACTTTGGGAACCCCTTTAGCCAATAGTCTTTAAGATACTGACCCACTTTAGTTGTGGTCTTATGTACTATATATGCAGACAAAAAACATGCGTGGACCCCCTTTGCTGCTGGATTCAGTTCCAGTTCCCAGCACATTCAGAGGACTGTGGATTGCTATCCTTTCTCTGAGTTTATCCCCAAATAAATAAACCTTTGTTATGCTCCAATTCTGACTAGTGTGGAAATCTTTTGTATTGCAACACATCACTGGAAAAGATTCTGGAATAGAAGTGAAAATAAGCAAGGATAATGTGTGCATGTGTGTGTGTGTGGGCAGGTGTACCCATGCACACACATGTGGACACTAAAAGAGTTCCTTTTGTTGACACTCTCCACATATATTCAATTGCTACAGAGTCTCTCACTGACCTCAAAGATCTTCGTTTCAGCTAGGATGTCGGGCCAATGAGCTTCCAAGGTCTTTCTACATCTGACCTACAATGGTAGCATTGCAGTCATGTGAGGCCACACCTAGCTTTTACATAGGTGCCAGGGATTTGAACTTAGGTCCTCATGCTTGAACAGCAAGCCCTCTTCATCACTGAGCTGTCTTTTCAGTCTGTGAGCATCATAACCCTAAAGAACTAGGTTCTAAGGTATGGATGTGATCAGAAGAATTAGAGTTATTTTTGACTGATTTAAGGTTTGGAAGTATGATTAGACAATTCTTGAGATAACCAAGTTTGGCATGTGGAATGTAACCACACAAAGAAGCTTTGATCTTCATTCCATTAACCTGCACAGTGAGGCTTGCCCTGCTCTGGCTACTCTGGCCATTTGGGAAGTAGAAGTCATTCACTTAGAAAATATCACAGTAATTCAGTAACTAAAATATCCAGTGTTTTGCAACAGTAAAAGCCCTGAGGCTGATTTAGATTTGAGACTTCTTCCCTCCTTGCCGTGAGCTCCTAGGATCCTGTCATTGGAGGAGAAGGGTATCCCGCTTCTCCTTTTCTGCAGGAGGATCTCACCCATTCTTTTAATGTGCTGGCCTCTGTGGCACACCTCCTTGGACCTGGGAAGAAGAATCAAAGAAAAGGGAAACTGTAGAGCACTTACCTAGTGACTGATGACCTGCTGACCTGGTATAGGAGCTCTCTGAATCTAGTAGACTGCTTTGCTGATTTCCTCCTTCCACATTGCTGAAGGTTTCATAGCTGTGGTTCCTGGAGACGAGGATAGAACGTTGCTATCCTAGCTGCACTTTGCTCAGTCCTGTCGCTCCTGATGACACTTTCTAGGGCAATCTTGTGATGATTGCCTCTTGGGCTTAGCCTTTATACCTCATTCATGGGGGGCACTAAGCATCCTTGGTTTCTTCAAGCTCTGGATCCCCTTCAAAGCAGTCAGTGAACCCATTTTCCATGCTAGGTAAATCTGATGCAGATTGACCTGTCTTCTAAGCTTCACGAACTCTCAAGGGCAATTCTCTCTTTTTTCTGCCACTCTAAAGCGCCTGTCTCTAGATCTGAAGTGAAGAGGTAAGCACCCTTGACCACTGCTCTCCCAGGCTTGAGGGTATTAACTCTCACCATATCGCTACCCCCCTCAAATGGCTCCCCCCAAACAACAGATTCTTTCCTCTTATGTCCGTCATGGGATGAAGGAATTGTGAGTTTTATAAGCAGTCAGTTGGCATCTTCTTTATCAGATTTTGAAAATGGTCTTGTTCTTTTCTGAAAATACATCAGGTCTTCCTTAAAGCTTCAGAAGGGATATTCATGGAAACACCTTGCAATACAAACAGAATCCTCCTGCCTTGGTTTCTTTGACACACTTCTGTGTACTTGGGGAATTTTGTTCCAGGGGTTCAGAATTTGTGACATCCAGGGACGGGTTGCACTGGATGGTATGGTTGGATGTAGGCATCTTGATAGAGATGGTATGTGTATCTTCACCAGAGACACGATTCCCTTCTTGGGCCACTATTGCATGAACAGTTGTACATGCCACAAACAGTTTGCAATTACTGATTTTTGCCTATGCCAGCAATGAGTCTCAACCTGACACTGTAGCACTAACCTCTTCTTGGACAGACTTTTATCTGATATCCTGATAGAGTTTTCTCACTAAAATATCACAAGTTTAACATACAAGGTTACTCTAGACCCTATTCCCCACGGCAAATATCCATTCATCTTCATATTGTGTCTCTGTAGCCCTCTAGTGGCTCAAATCAGAGGCTTGGGTGTCACCTCTTGTATTCTTAAACTCTTCATGCCTTGACCTGTCAGCAGTTTGGTGGTTTTCATGACCACCTTTCAAAAATAATAGCTTTATTTTTTTTTTAAGTCTAAAAGGCCATCATGGAGCGCAGTGGGACAGAAACAGCCTATCATCGATGGCTTGAGGTCGATGAAGTCCCTCTCTCAGCAGTTTCATTATCAGGCACAGACCACTGGGGAGCAGGCAGACTCCTTTCATTGTGGACTCTTCCACAGCTGCATTCTTAATTCAGGCCTTCGTCATCTCTTGCTTGAAGTCATGCCCTTATATTAAACAAAATGTATGCATATCCTGGAACACTGAGAATATCTAGGAAGGTAACAAAGTGAGCTTTAGTGAAATCATCATCTAATACTGAGATTCAAAATAATGCTTGCTTCCCACTCAATACTCTTTTATATTGATGTATTGATGACGTTATAGACTTTAAATAAAACTTATTTGCCATCTTAACCCATTTTTTTCTGCTATAACAAAATCCTTTGGGGTAGATAATTTATAAGGAACAGGAGTTTCTTTCCTTCTTTTCTTTTCCTTTCTTTCTTTCTTTTTTTCTTTCTTTCTTTCTTCACAATTCTGAGGGCTGGGAAATCCAAGATGAAGGTGCCAGGATCTACTTTGGGTCTTCTTGCTTTGTGGTAACAGTCAGAAAGGGAAAGAAATAAAACGAGTATAGGTTCACTTTCTGCCCAGTGGTAATCCTTTCTCTAAGAAGGGCACTTTCATGGCTTATTCATCTCTTAGATGCTTAACAGTGGCAGTTAAATTCCAAGCCAGTTGCATGTATGTGTATGCACACGTGCATGCTTGTGTTTGCAATGGAGGCCAAAGCTCGATGCTGGGAATGGCTCTTGCAACTTATTCATTGATGCAGGGTTTCTCTGTCAGACCCAGAGCTCACTGATAGGGCTGCTCTCAACAGCCCTCTTGCCTTAGGGCACTCTTTTCTCAGCCTTCTGAATCTGAAATTATAGGTCAACCATCACACCTGCTTGACATTTTTGCAGCCTTTGGGCATCCAAACTCTGGGCCTCTTGTTTAGGCAGCAAGTACTGTGACCGCTAAGTCATCTCCTTACTTCAGCTGAGCTTCGCAAGAAACTAAAACCACGTAGACATTCAAACCACAGCATGATCACCGACATGGGAAAATCTGAGGTGTGCGCTTCTGATATGTGGACCACAAACACACTGGATAGTCTGATGCCCCTCAGAGACAGAACATTTTTCATTCCCCAGAAAATTTATCTTTCCACTTCATTTCCATGCAGCCATAGAAGGCCACTGTTCTCAGGTTTTTCACCTTAGTTTTGCATGTTCTAGAATTTACGATAAATGGTTATGTGTTCTCTCTCTCCCACCTCCTCTCTCTCTCTCTCTCTCTCTCTCTCTCTCTCTCTCTCTCTCTCTGTGTGTGTGTGTGTTGGTGGGTCTGTGCTTGTGCATGTGGAGGTCAGAAGTCAATATAGGTAATGTTTTTCTGAAGCCACCCACCTTATTTTTTGAGGCAGGGTCTCTCACTGGGACCTGGTGCATGTTAGTTACCAGCTGGTCAGTGAGCCCAAGGGATCAGCCTTTTCCTGCCTCACTGGAGCTGGAATTATAAGTGTGTACCACTACATCTGGCTTTTTTTTTTAAAAAAAAAACTTTGATTACAGTGGTCAACTCCAGTATTCATGCTAACCTGCGGACACTTTACTGACTGAGCCTTCTCCCTAGTCCTTGCCAGTGGGCATTCTTTTGTGACTAATTTCTTTCACCTAATAAATAACATGAACCTCACTCATACTCCCCAATTAGTAGTTTATTCCTTATTACTTCTGTGTAGTGTTCTTTGAGTAAGCCAGGCTGCTGTAGGCTTCCCTATAGAGGGACATTTTGGTTTTTCTGTTTGTCTATTTGTAGATGAAGCTGGCCTGAACATTCTTGAAGCGTTTGTAGGCCAATGTTTTCATTTTACTTGTGTAAGTACCCTGTGGTGGGATTTGGGCTAAAAGGGTTGATCTGCATCTTTACTTTGAGAAGAAACTGTTAAATCCTTCCATTTTACTAGAAAGGTGCAAGAGGCCTGCTGTGTTGGCCACATCCTCACCAGCCAGTTTAAAGAGTCTCAAGTCTTCAAAGTCTGATGGTTTCACTGTGGTTTTTTTAGTTCCGTTTTCCTAGCATGTTAAGCTGCTTTTCATTGAACACTCAAGATTTTTTTTAGTGTTTTTTAATTTAACATTTAAATTATTAATTTCTTTTGTTATTGGGAGTGTTTTGTTTATATGTATGTCTGTATCGGATTGTGCTTGGTGTCCTTGGAGTCCAGAAGAAGGCGTTGGATCCCCTGTGACTGGAGTTACAGGAAATTGTGAGCCTCCATGTGGGTTCTGGGAACCCCTCAAAAGCAGCCAGTGCTCTTGACCACTGAGCCATCTGTCCTGCCCTGAGTTTTGGCATTTTAATTGGTTAAAACTCACTATTAGTGAGTTTCAGAAATAAGAAAAATTCTAGACATAAATCTTTTATCTGATGAATATTTTCTGTCAGTCTGAGGCATCCCCAGCCATTTCTTTAGTGTTGTTTTCTAATAAGTAAAAAATTTATGTTTTACTTTTATCACATTGCTTTTTGTGTTCCACCTGCGAAATCAATACGTTTCTAGTCCACAGAGTGAGTCTCACATATCTTTTTTTCTAAAAGTTTTATAGTTTAACTGTTGCAATCAATCCATAATGCACTTTGAATTAAGTTTTTGTTCATGTTGTAACATGAGATTGAGGCCCGTTCTTTATTTTCATGTATACCTAGTGACTCCAGCATAATTTGTTGACAAGTTCTTCCTTGCTTTATTGACTTGGTGCTGACTGAAAACCCATCATCCGCAGTGTTTGCCAGTTTCACCCTGGGTGGAAGAAGTCTTGAAGTCCTGGGATACACGCTCTCCCTGTTTGTTCTTTTTCAAGATTGTTTTATGTTTCCTTCATCGTTTTCGGTTCCAATTAGTGTTTGGGAACTGGCATGTCAACTTACTTTACTATTATTGAAAATATATTTTTAATTAAAATCTAATGACATTACCTCCCCCTTTCCCTTTCCTCCCCGCCATGTCTTCCACTCAGATTGACAACCTCTTTTCTTTGATTAGTATTGTTTCATATCCACATGGGAGAATCAGCTTTTCCTTTAAAAGCTGTACTGGAATTATGCTGAGCTCACATTAACTCCAAGTTTGCACATATAAGTTTCTGATATCTAAGAATTTGAAAGAAAAGTTCCATTAAAGACTACAGAGCTCATTCCCTTTCTGCATTTTTGCTGACATTCACACCTTCTCTGCATTCCTAACTTTTCTGAATTCATCTGATACCTCACCAAATCCAGGAATTGGAGGCTCTCTGCAGCCCCAGCTATGTGTAGGTTAAAAGTATCCAGAGGCAGTAATTTGGAAATTAACAAATTTTGTCCCGTGTAATGTCACTTTTGATGGTAGACTGCTCTGGTTTTTTTTTTTTTTGCCTGGCTACGGGCACTTTCCAATGCCTTTGAACAGTTTTTGTAGTTGTGGAGAAGGCTTAGCAGGTAGAGTGTTTGCTCTGCAAGCCTGAATTCAGGTCCTCAGAACCCCTGCTCTTTTCTTCTGTGGTCTCTGGTTGCAATCCTTTTGTATTCTTGAGACACAAGCTTCTCTGCAAATCTCCCTTGTCTGTGTGTTGGGCCCTGACAGAAGTGTTTGTACCTTCACCTTCTGCGCAGCCTATTGGAGGCGATCTCCTCTGGTGGGGTTATCTATACTTCGTTCTTTTCCCCTCCTCTGTGCAGTTTATTATTGCACCCCATAACTTGTGAATCCCCACTGTCTTATGAGGAGGGTCTTTCACTCTCTGCCTTAGTTTCTTATCTGTTCCTATGATAAGACACCACGACTAAGGCAACTTATACAAGAAAGCAGTTAGTTTGGAGCTCATGGTTTCATGGTTCCCGAGGGTGTTGGAGTCCATGACCTCATGGTGGGGAACATGGCCGCAGGAAGGCAGGCATGGTGCTGGAGCAGTAAGGGAGATCTTATAGCTGAGAGAGGAAGGGGGGAAGAAAGGAGAGAGGGAGGGAGAGAAAGCAGAGGCAGGGGAGATGGAGCGCTAACTGGCATGGGCTTTTGAAATCTCCAAGCCCACCCTCAGTCACACATCTCCTCCAAGGATATATGTCCCAGTCTGGCAGACTGTCTGATGAAGTTATGCTTGCCCTGTAAGTTTCCGGTGTCATCTCCGAGTGTCTTCCTTCATCCATTTAACAAGTGACACCATATATTAAATACCAGTATGAAATCCCCAGACAAGTGCCTCAGCTGCCCAGAGATAGGTCTTCCAGACACTTTGGAAAATCTACTGGTCTAGATTCACATGCAAAGCATCTTCCCATAGAATTAAGAACCTTAATTCTTTTTCAGTTTTTTTGAGGCGGTTTTTATGGTGGAACTCTGTCTGGGTACCAGACTTACCTTGAACTGGCAGCAATCCTCCTGCCTCAGCTTCCCAAGTGGCAGGCATGAGCTACTACAGTTGGCTAAGACCTTCCATAATAACTGATGATGCTCTCATTGTTTTCTCTTTCCTTTCATCTTCCCTAATGGTCCTCAACCTTTCTCATGCTGCGACCTTTTAATACAGTTCCTCGTGTTATGGTGACTCCCAACCATAAAATTACTTTCATTGCTACTTCATACTTATAATTTTGCTACTGTTATAAATCATAATATAAGTATTTGTGTTTTTAATAGTCTCAGATGACCCCTGTGAAAAGGTCATTCAACCCCCAAAGATGCTGTGACCCACAGGTTGAGAACCACGGCCTTAAACAGACCCCTTACAACACTGCTCTGAACTTCATCCACATAAACCCTGCTTTCTCCAGCTGCCCACTTACCTCAAAGGCTTCCCATACCATTTTTAAAAAACACTGTAATTGACCTCTTTAATGCGGTTCCTTTGAAAAGATCGTGGTTGACTTCCATGTTGGTGTGTAAACATGCATGTCCACACATAATATCTCTTTGTAACTATTATTAAGTAATACTATATGTTAATAATCAGTGTCTTATTCATATGACATAGAGAATATAAAATGAAAAATAAAAGCTTTTTCTTTAACTTCATCTGCTGCATACATCCCTCTTCCCCAGCACCAGAGGTCATGGGGCCTCTACCACTTCCTATGTTATGTATCTTCCCATATTTTCCTCTAAGTCTCCATGAATGGGCGCACACAATAAGGCGAAAGTGTTTAACACCGAAATGACGAAATATTCAGATATAAAACTGAACATTCTTTTATTATCTAAGTAAACTGAAATTAGCTTAACTGCCTGCCAGAGGGAACCAAGAGAAAGGTAGCTACTTGCCACATCCGTCTAATAAATTCTAAATTCTTAGCTGGTTTGGTCCTTTGTTTGATGATGTGGCTGTCTCTAGCTAATTGATAGTTTCATATCAGCCATGATTTAAACCGGCGAAACATATCAATCTGCACCAGTGAGTCATGCATTGCATTAATAAGCACCAGGCTCTATATTGTTCTGTTCTTGCTTCTTTCACTCAAGGATACATCTAGGGACTAGAGAGGTAGGTAGAGTGCAGTGGTTGACTGCACTCGCTGCGCTTCTGAGGACCTAGCTTCAGTCCGCAGCATCTACCTACATTGGGTAGCTCACAATTGCCCGGATTTCTGGGGGGATCTGACATCTACTTCTGACCTCTGAAGGTGCCTGTACATATATGCATGCACATGCACACACACAAACTAAAATACATTTTTCTTGGTGACATAATGTTTACTTTTTACAATTTTGTGTCTATGTGTGTGTGCTTGAGTTATTTATGTGCACCGTGCGTGTCAGAGCCCACAGAAATCAGACAAGGTGTCAGATTCCCTGGAACTGGAGTTATAGATGGTTGTGAGCTGTCACAGAGTGCTGGAAACGAACCCCCAGGTCCTCTGGAAGAGCAGTCAGTGCTCTTAACTGCTGAACAAACTCCGCAGGTCCATTTGATGCTTTTTTACATGAGGACAGAAGTGATCGGCTTCATTGTTCCTTATGGCAAAATATTATCCCATTAAAATATATATACACATACATATATATGTATATCTATGTATGTATACATATAGTACTTATTTATAAAGCTCTTTACTATTTAATTTCTTTTCATATTTTGGTGTTATAAGTAATGGTGCCCATATATCCTCTTAACATCTATCTGGCTCAGTGGATCCTAATATTATATATGATAGATTTATAGGGGAGAAATTACCAATTCACAGGATAATCACTATTTTATTCACCTACAAGAAATGTATGCACATCCTGTGTCATCTGCACCTGTGTGCTTTACTGTCTCCTAGAGACAGACACTCCAAGGCAAATGTGGATATAGTCACGTGAATTCTACAATTCACTTGGAAACTAGGTACCGTGGACGTATATACCCCACATCCCTGGTCAGAGACAGTGTGTGGGCAAGCAAGGGGTATCACTGAGGGGTCCGGGTGGGCAGTGAGGAAAGGCTGGCGAGTCAGAGAGGGGCTAGTGCTTGCCTGTCCAGAGTGAAGAGTGTCTATGAGGCTTAGAACCCTCTGAGTATCGTTTCCTTACCGTCCCCATGAGCTTTCAGCGCCTTTGCCTGAGATTTCACGATCAAGACTGCTCAACTTAATCCTGGAAACGCTCCCTGCCTTTACATGAGATGAGATAATGCTCTTTGGACACACATTAGCATTAAAGGGAGAAAAGGGGGAGGGACGAAACACAAAGTGAGTCAGAGAACTTCTGCTTGTGAATCTGAGCCAGCTGTGTGTTAAATAGAAGCGACCCGAGGAGGCTGCCTGGAAAACCTGCCCAATGGAACACTTGAGACTAGTGCAGAGACACTGATGGCGGACAGACCTGCATGTTTCTGAAGAAACGGCCTCCAATAAGACTCGTTCCATGATGTCACAGAAACCATGACTCTGGCTTGTCCCACTTCCCATTCGGTTCTGACACCCCACCTCCATTTCCTAAGTCTGCAGCCCAGGGACCCGGGGAGATAAGAAGGTCACTTAAAGGAAGGAGTGAGGCAAGCTGGCTTGTCCCATCTGGCAGCCATGTCTGCCCACCGACAAGGTGGTCTTGGAAGAGGTGCCACTTGGTGAAGGGGCCTGGAGCACTCTGCTACTGCCGGCAAGTCAGACATGTGGGACCGCTGGAAAGAAAAACACCCCTGGACTGGGCGGAGGTTTGAGTTCCGTTCTCTCTCTGTCTCTGTCTCTCTGTAATGGTAAATGTGTGTGCTGCCCACGCAGGAACATGATGCACGCAGAGGGCAGACCTTTTAATATTTTTTTTTTTTTTAGTTTTATTTACAACAAAAGGAGAAACTTGAGAGCTGGAGGTGTGGTCCATGGGAATGGCATGGAAGCTCTTCGTTCTGCTGTTCCCACCAACGTAACTATCTGAGAGAATCGCCCCTCGAGTGGCCTGTGTGACAGTTCCACTGGACAAACCAGTCAGGACAAACAGCAGCGAATGTGATTTCCCCTTCTCAGTGGGAAAACGTTGAGAATGTAATTTCATATTGCTCAGATTAGGACCATAACTTCTTGAGTCCTTATCGACACCTTTACAGAGTTCAGATGCAGCCCACCGTGGTCACTAGGGAACGCGGTAGGGACGTCGCTGTTTCCTTCCTGAAAAACGTAGACTTGTATTTTACTGCAGTTGTTTGGTTTAGGATATGGGGTGTATGTATGTGTGTGTGTGCACCTGCACACACGTGTGTTGTGGTATGTGTGTGTGTGTGAGCCTACCTGCCTTGGTACACATGTGAAGGTCAGAGGATGACTTTTGGGGACCATTTCTCTCCCTTTGGCGTGCAGGTCCTGGGACTCAAGCTCAGTTTCCAGGCTTGGTGGCAGGTGCCTTTACCTGCTGAGTCATCTCCTCTGTCTTGTATCTTTTAAAACAGGGATAACTGTCCCTTCTCCCTCCTTGGAAATGCATCTACTCATTGTGCTAGATGGGTCATTACTTTTTCGGGTTGCTCTGAGCCTGGGGACCCTGTGTCACAATCCTTCAAAGACTGGCAGTTGGAGGCAGCAGTTCTGAGCCCAAACTTCTCTCTTCTGCAGACAGGTTACTCATAGGTGCCTCCTTAATGACTCACTCAGGTTTCTGTTTTTTTCCCTTTTCTTTTCTTTATTTCAACTGATAAAATTGCATATGGATTTTAAGGACCTTTTAAGTAGAATTTGGTAATATTTTAAAATACTTGTTAATATTAGTCTTGCAGCCCCCTTCCCCCCTCCAAAAAAAAAAAAAGAAAAGGAAAAGAACCAAAAGAAAAGTGTTAGCAACAGAGTGCAGGCAAGTATCACCCCAAATGACCTACTGGTAAGGCTAAGTATTCCACAGCCAATGCTGATGGACTTAGATTTACAGACGTCCCTTCTATGGAGGCATCTGCCCTGTGGAGATAGGAAGAGCGTGGGCTTAGAGTCAGGTACTGCTGGGCTCAGCCACTGTTCTGTCTGGGTCTTCAGCAGGGCGTGTGGCCTCTGTAATCCTCAGCGTCCTTATCTACAAAGTGAAGAGGATGCTTAAAGTAGTATTGCAGCGAGGAGGGATTCAGATTTAGTAAAAGCTTTGGAATGTGGGAATGTTTGAAAAGCATTAGGCCCTGTGTCCATCTCTCTAAGGCTTGGGTTTATTTGCTTTTCTTTCTAGGTCTTGGGTTTAATGCTATTTTAAGCAGAATGCGATCTCCTTGAAGTATGTAAATATGGATTTACCAATGGAATTTTTCTGACCTGATCTCTTTCATTTGGGGATGGGAAGGAGTTGAGGCAGGATATCTCACTGTACCCAAGCCTGCCCTGGAATTCACTTTGTAACCAAGGCTCGCCTAGAAGTAGAGGTGATCCCCCTGCAGCTGCCTCCTCAGTGTTGGGGTTACAGGTGGGAGCCAACATATCTAGGTTTCTTTCCCTGAGAGCAGCCCTTTGGAACAGCTCCTTGCAACAACAGCATCTTGTGGGTGCTCCCCAAGTGTTCGGGGGCCTCTTCACAGGGTGCCCTTCAAGTTCTGTGTCTCAGGGGTCAAACCTTTTCCAGCAGTCAGAGCATCTCGTCAGAGACTGACTCTCCAAAGGAAAGAATGAGTTTTCTTCTCAAAGAGTTTGCTAACACCATCAGAGTGATCTCTTGTATTTATTCACCCTGGGCTGTGTAAGGATGTCCCCAGCTGTCATGTCTTTGCAAGGATTTTCTTACCACTATTTGCTCTGTATCATTTTTTGCATTTACTTTGGTTACTGTAAAATGCCTTATTATAAGTAATCGCGTGGAGTGTTTCATAGAACATTTTTACTGGTTCAACTGAGGAGTCTACCGAGGAACGTGGAGCTGCTCAGTGCCATTTATAGGACTGAAATGGGCCCTGCCTTGTTCAGCAGAGAGAAAGGGAAGGGGGATAGATCTGTTCTGGGGCTCCACCCTCTGCTTCAGCAAAGCAGCTTCTTCACCAGAGACCCTGACTCATCCCTCATCTCCCCACCCCCTTGTCTCTTTCTGATGGGTCCCGTTGCCTTCCTGCCTCTCCATCCATGGGGGAAGGAAAGCTTGACTCTGTTGTTGGAGTCTGAAAACAGAAGCCTGTTTGTTGCGTGTATGAGTACACCAACTTGGAATAACCACCGACAGTGTTTCCAAATATTTTGGCCCTGTTTAAGTAAAGAGACTTGAATAATTTGGAACCGGCATTCCTTTTTCATTTTTTTTTTTTGCATTAGCAATAAATGTGATGAAACCTTCAAAGCAAATTTCACAGTTAAGAGTGGTGGCTTCTGGTGGAGAGAGGAGGGCACAGGTCTGGGGGCTTGGATTCATCCTTAGGAACCATTCTGCTTGCTTGCTTTTGTCTATGAGAATTTCTGTAGTGCTTTGGCATGTGTGTGTGTTTCTTCCTTTGAATAGGTTTGGTTTCATTTAGGGGAACTCTCGGAGCATCTTGCTAGGTGCTGCACTGGCTGTCCCAGGAATCAGTGAAAACAGCCCACTTTTAGGGGTTCACATTGGTTGGGGAGTTAGAGCAGACCATCAGAAGATAGTGTCTAATACGAGGTTGGTTAAGAGGAAGATGACCTTGGAGTTAACTTTCTTCTTTTTTGGACATTTTTTCATGCTTTTTACATTTTTTAAAGATTTGGTTTACATTTTAAAGTGTGCATGTGTGTGTGTGTGTGTGTGTGTGTGTGTGTGCATGTATCCGTGTACTTTCACAGTCCAGAAGACAGCATCAGATCTCCTGGAGCTGGAGATACAGGTAGTTACCAGCTACTCAGTGTTGGTGCTGGGAACTGAATTCTGGTTCTCGGTAAGAGGGGCAAGTGCTGTTACCCCCCAAGCCATCTCTTCAGCATCCGCCCTCTAGTCCTTAAAAGTCTTCTTTATGGTGACTCTCTCTCAACTGTCTTCTCTAGTGGAGTGGAAAAATAACAGATCAGGTTCTATGATCTTCTTAATTTTTCCAACATGTAAAGTCTCAGAAGAAGGCGTGATACTGCAAAGAATGGGCTAGAAAACCAGCCATTTTTGTTGTTGCTGTTGTTGTTGTTGCTTCCTTTCCTAACATGAGTACGCAGCCATGTGTGAACTTCCCTAACCCAGAGGTCAGAGCAAGGCACTGTCCAATGGTAGCTTATTTCTAGAAGCCCACGGTTGCAATTCCTGTGACCATACCAAGAGCGTCCTCCCCTTCAGGAATGGCAGAGCACCCAGGAACAATCACCTTGCTAGAAAGTGTTCTGCAATTTGAGTTGGCATCAACTCAACTTCAAGTGTCTCCCTGTGGATCTGAGACCCTTGGGTTTTCCAACGAGACTTCCAGACTCAGTCAGGTCTGTTGGACACATGCCAATCAGTCTGTTGAGGTTGCTCAGTGGCAAGGAATTTCCCCTCAAGGACCATAGTACTGCCATTCAGAATAACCATGCTGGTTTAAAAAAAATAATTAGGAAGTCAAATCAGTACTGCTAGGAGTTCTGTATATAGTGGTGCCTGTTTCTAGTCCCTGCACTCTGGAGGCTGAGGCCAGGGGATTGGGTGTTCAAAGCTGGCCTGGCATACATAGTGAGACTCTGTCTTAAAACAAAATGTTGTCGAGAGTATTGACATTCGTCTCTATGAAATGCAGTTTGGGTTGTTGCTTGAATTTTATGAGTTTGTGGCTTTTTGTAAAGTCATTTATTTTATTTTAAATGTATGGATGGTTTGCCTATCTCTCTCCCCCTCTCTCTCTGTATGTATGTATGTATACTACAAGATGGCCTAATACCCAAGGAAGACAAAAGAGTCTTTGGATCCCCTAGAAATGGAATTATGGATGGCTGCGAAGAACCATGTAGGTACTGGGAACTGAACCTGGGTCCTCTGGAAGAGTAGTATGTGCTCTTAACCACTGAGCCATCTCTACGGTTCCCTGTGTTTTACTGTTGTGTGTGTGTGTGTGTGTGTGTGTGTGTGTGTGTGTGTGTGTGTGTGAATGTGCTCGTATGAGTGCAGGTGCCCGTGGAGTCCAGGAGAGGGCATCAGATCATCTGGTACTGTGCTTGTGAGCTGCCATGTGGGTTCTGGAAACGGAACTTCGGTCCTCTGGGTAAGCTGCAAATGCTTTTAGCTGAGCTCCCTCTCCAGTCTGGGTCTGTGATTTTCACATCATCCTTATGATGCAATGTAACTCTCATTTCACCTCACTCCTGGTCTTCAAGAGCATTCAGTTTCTGCAAAATGGTGGAATGTAATTACCAAAATAAGCATAAACTCTGGGAACAAAACACCAAATTATATCAAAATGGAAGCTGGTGACTATAAAGGTCCAGTTACTACTTGTTCATTTCAGGTTTGCCTCACATGCCTTGATTAAATGAGGTAGCTAGCTTTTTTGTTTTTAGTTTGCCTCAGGACTGTTTGATTCTGAAAATTTAAAACTATTAAAAACTTGTAACATTTAAATATACACATATACCTATATTATAATGTATATATATTTCTATAATGGGATTTTTCTTTCTTTCTTTTTCTATTTTTATTTTTTTGGTTTTTGGTTTTTCAAAATAGGGTTTCTCTGTGTTGCTTTGGAGCCTGCCCTGCCTGGCACTTGCTCTGTAGACAATGCTGGCTTCGACCCCACAGAGATCCATCTGCCTCTGCCTCCCGAGTGCTGGGATTAAAGGAGTGCACCACGATATCCGGCTATAGTGGGATTTTTCAACTCAGCACCTCACACATGCTAAGTAAATACTTTACCATACAGCTCTCTCTTTGTCTCTGTTTATTATATTTTTATTATTAAGGTAACATTTCTTAGTAATCAGTACTTGGTGGCTGTTTTTTTTTAATTTATTTTATTTTCTGACTTCCTTGATTGATTAAAAATAATCTTTTCCAGATCACATTAAGCTTATTTACTTGGTTCAGAAGTCTTTCCAGTTCTGAATTTTCAGGCACGCACAGGGACAAGATGCTGCTGCAGCTCTTTGCTCTCACTGCCTTGCCAGTTCCCCTTCCAGGCTTCCAGCGTTTCCCCCCCTCTGGCTCCTCTCGCATTGCCTCTGCTTCTCCCTCACAAGCCTTAGAAGCAGAAAGAATGATTGCCACCACGAATCCAGACTCCAGAATCAGAATTCTAAACCCCTGAGCACAAATGCTGTCTTTCCTTTTTTCAGAATTTCCAGACCCATTTTCCTTTTTTTCTTTCTCTCTCGCTCTCTTTTTTTAAAGATGACAAAATCGACCTTCTTTCCGATCTGCCCGCTTCAAATATCTCTCACCGTGACTGGCATTTTCCTCTTCTGCTCCCTCTCACAAAGACCAGGACAGCACACCTCAGACAGAATACCAAGTGCCAACATTTCATCTCAGAAAAGCAATGCTTTTTCTGCAAGAGTTAGTTTTTCTGATGAAACCAGCATATGGGCCATTTAATAGAAAACTCAAAAGACTTCAGAACATAATTTAGCAGCCATTCAATCAAGCGGTAGCAATTTCTTTTGTCCCCAGCAGGAAGGAGATGGTTTCAGGAGGAGGTGAAATATGAGAGGCCAGGGGGCTCTGAGGTCCCGAGGGGCTTGTGAGGAGTGAGAATTCGGGGCACTTTGTGCCAGAAGACGCAGCTCAGTTCGGCCTGAGCCGGGACTGTCAGTCCAGCCACCTGCTTCTTTTTCCTTGGCAACCTGCCCTTTGCTTACTTCTTGTGTGGAAGCAGCTGGAAAGGATATTTTCTGCTCTGAGTCAGACCTTAGCTTTTGCAGAAGCTGTCTGGTGCAAGGCATCTGTTGTCAGCCCCTGGTTTGTGGCTCTGTGTGAGAAGGCTGCTTAAACACATGTGTTGTTAAATGGCTATAAAAGTAAACATTTGACATAAAAGTGCCCATCCCCTCCCTACGATGGAGCTTTGTTCTCCCTGGCAAACTCCGCCTGTTCCTCCATTGGCATTTACTTAGCTATGTTTCTAGATCCTGTTTGTCTTATAATGACATCGTGTATGATCTGTCTTCCTTCTCTGCATGGTGAGATTTGAAACCAACATCCTTGGGTCCACCTACCACATTTCCTCTCTGTCTTCCTTGTAACATTGTATCAACCTTGTTGAATTAGTGAGCAGTTACTTGGACTGCATTGCTTTGTGACAAATCAAGTACTAGATGACACTTAACTGAGCAAATGGAATGCAGTGTTGAGCAGAGTCAGGTATGAACTCCGTGGCAAGCATATAGAACTCCCTTCTTCCTGTGCACGAACACAGTTTAAATGGCTGTTCTAAACCCATGTAGGCAATAATGATGGTGCTTTACTTCAGTAAATCTGGCTTTAGCGCTTAGGTGGAGTTTTCATGTGTTGATAACCACTCAGAAGCTTAATATTAATTATGAATGCTCAGCCAATAGCTCAGGCTTGTTATTAGCTAACTCTTACATTTTCAATGAACCCATGTTTTTATTTACGCTTTGCCGTCAGGCTTGGTACCTTTTCTTTGTACAGCATGTCCATCTTGCTTCTCTCTGTGTTACTGGCAACTTCCAACTCCACCCTTCTTCTGCCCAACATTCTCAATTTGGCTCTCCTGCCTAACCTTATCTGGCCAGCCTTGATTGTTCAGCTTCTGATAAAGTTTAATAAAAAACAATGCCAGCGTAATTTACACAGTGTACAGAAGGACTATTCTACGGCACTAGAGGCTGCTTTAAAACCATAGCAATCTAAATTATTAAGATTTTTAGTGTTTATTCAGCTAGTTATTGCTTGTTTCTTGAGGTGGGGTTGTACTCTGTAGCCTGTACTCACCTGTAACTCACCATCAAACTGTGACAGTAGCCCTGCCCCAGATGTTTGAAGCTGAGGGACTACAGATGTGGGCTACCACATTTAATTCACTTTTTTTTTTAAAGGTGTGTCTTGTCTGTGTAGGGCTGGAATTCCTGAGCTTCCTTCCTCAGACCAAGTGCTGGGATTACAGACAGATGGTTAATTATGAAGTTTAGAAAGGTTAGTTTTAGTGGAGTTATGCAGAGATTATCTTTTCTTTGTTTTATTTCCTTTAGGATTCATGCCAGCAGGATGCTCTGGTGTTCTTTGCTTTAACCCTACAGTTCTTTGGGTTTACACTTTCTTCATACTCCCGATGGCTCTTGGTCTGTACTGTTGGCTTCCTTCTTTGGTTGTCAGCTGCCTTATTTTTGACATAGGCTTCTCTTACCAATTTGACAACTGGGCTGGCCAAGAGCCCCAGGGAGGACTCCCCGAGCTCCTTCCTCTGTCTGTGCTGGCACTGTAAGTGTGTGCTGCCACACTGGGACTTTTGCCTGTGTGTAGGGAATATGAACTTGGGACCCCGCACTAGCCTGCCCAGTGCTTTATTGACTGGTTCTGCTCCCCAGTTCAGGTCCTTCTTTTTAGACTGACCTGTACCCCAGCTCCCCACCATCATCCTGCAAACTCCCTCTACTTGTGTCTCTAGTTCCTGGGGACTGCTTTCGTGGCTTTTCTCTTTTTCAGTGTGTGGTTTAGTTAGTGATGGGTCTCCTTGTGGCATTTCTCTACTCCTTGTTGCTTTGTCCTTATTCAGCCCTCCCCTACTATGCTCCTCTGCCTCCCCTGACTCCCCCTCGCTGCTCCTCTTCCTCTTCCCAAGCAAATCCTCCCTTCTGCTTTTAGTCACATGTATTCAGTTGCTCTCCTTTCCCCTCCACCCCTTCAGATCTCTTCTTCCTCTCTTGTGGTCTCTTTTGTGACCCACAGTTCTTCCTCTCCTGTCCTGAGAGGGAAGGAATGGGGGAGGGGTCTCTCATATAGCTGCCTGTGAACCAGTCTGCCTTCCCCGACTCTGAGAGCCCAGCTTTCTGGTGTTGATAGATGAGTGGGGTCTTGTTCATTCTCTTTCCACCTTCTAGAAGACTGATAAAATTTCTTTCTGGTCACTGTCACTGTAGGAAGGAGCTGCTTGTTTGTCCTGGCTTCCCAGAACCAAAATAACCACACATACAGAAACTGTATTAATTAAATCACTGTTGGCCCATTAGCTCAAGCTTCTTATTGGCTAACTCTTACATATTAATTTAACCCATTTCAAGTAATCTGTGCATCACCTTGAGGTTGTGGCCTACTAGCAAAGTTTCAGCACATCTATATCTGGTGGCTCCATGGCATCTCTCTCTCTCTCTCTCTCTTCCTTCTCCCAGCATTCAGTCCAGTTTTCCCTGCCTATCTAACCTCTGCCCTATCAATAGGTCAAGGCAGTTTCTTTATTCATTAACCAATAAAAGCAACATGTAGACAAAACGACCTTCCACACCATGTCACCTATTCTTTTCTCTTCGTCTGTGTGGAATTTCATGTTTTAAAGACATAATTAATTACTTTCATTAGATGGAGTTTGAGAAGAGAACAGAGAAAAAAAGATGCCATAGTCAATGAAAACCGGATTATGTCACCACAGAGGAGCTATGTTTCCTGAAGTTTGCTTTGTTTTCCTATTGGGTTGGAAACCGTGGGATGATGGTCTCGGAATAAAAGCATGGGGTCATTTATTTGCTGCCTTCCTTGAGGTTTGATAGTGGATGCTTTTCTTATTCCTTCCTTTTGTCTCAGAGCTCTTGGCCTCTAGTGACCTCTTCAGCTCTTTCCTTTTTCTCTCCGGATGTGTCAAACAGCGGAAAAGAGTGGATTTCAGGAAGTGGATTAGGTGTCCTAGGCTCTCATTCTACCAGGCTTCCCCTAGGCTTTGCTTGACAGAATCTCCGAAAACATACCTCACCATGCTGACTTAAAGCCTAAAGTGTGGGTGTAGCTCCTCTTGAGAACCCGTTGGAGGCTGTGTGGTGAATTCTGAAATGGACCATCACCTTTCTCTCCCCAGCCAGTAGTTGTAGGCGGGGTGGATTGGGACTTCACAGTCTTCCTGGGAACCTGGATAGCCTACTCTTCCTTTCCTTGATCTGTATAAAGCTGAGGGATACGTGGCCACATTGGCTGGTACATAATGTGGTCTGCAGCCTTGTAATCTCTGGAAGGACTCCTGGGTTCACTCACTGTTCCGAGTACCAATGTGGCAATTGCTATAAACTTTGACAAGGACTGCCTGGCAGGAAGGTGCTTTGGAAGGCTGGTAAGGGGCATCTCCACTGAAGCCATTCTGAGATTATTAGTTAGGCTTTGCTCTGGATGGTAACTTTTCCAGCAAGTTTGAAGAACGCATGTGAAGTGCTTGTCACCTTGGTAGCACACACAACACTGTAAAGAATGTCCAATGTGATTAGTGACCAAAAAAAAAAAAAGTCTCAAAATGTCTTGGGCATGCTGGACTAAAAATAACAAGATGACATTTCAAAAATATAGGTGTAAAACCTAATTTTGGAATAAAAAAAAAACCAATGGTAATGATGGGGGCGGGAGCATCTATTGCCAGAATTCTTAGTAGAGAGAGACACCGAGCGGTTTCCTCCAACTAGAAGCGCAAGACAAGCCAGTGAGTTTGACAAGAGTACTGAAAATGTAGCTGGGGTGATGGAACCATAATGGATCGTGATAGGCAGTACACCTCCACATTCAAATGGTCAGGCGCACCTGGAGCCTTGTGTTTGCTGACTTGTGAACCGTTTATTACACAGGGAAGATAAGAGTTTTTTTTTTTCCAGAGAAGGCTGTTAGCAAGAGGCCCGAGGGCCTGGAGGTGTGTCTCAAGAGAAACTATGAAAAAAGAACTGAGGACATTTAGATGCAAAGCAAAATTAGCTGTGGAATTTTAGGTGAGTTCCTTACTTTCTGAGCTTCCACAGCCTCCTGACTGAAATGGAGAGGGGATCCTATCTGTCTGGTGGTAGCAGGGATCAGGGACTAGACATGCTGCAGAGGCAGGAGATGGGAGTGAGACTATGGTTGTCTGTATGTCAGGGGAAGGCATTTGAAGTGTGTTCTCCGCGGTGCTTACTAATATGGCCACCCTCAGCTTCCTATCCAAGACATTAAGAGTGAAGGGAGGTGACATAGTCTGGTGTTTGCTTTTACTATAGCAGAGTACCCCAAGCTGGATTGTCTATAAGGAATAAAGGTTTATTCAACCTACATTTCTAGAGTTTGGGAAGTGCCAGGGCAGACTACAGTTTCTGTCAAAGTCCTTCTTGTTGCTGGGGACTTTTGGTAGAGTCTTGAGCTGGCACAAGGCATCATGTGATGAGAGAGGCATATACAAAGGACAGCACTTTTATAACACAACCATCACTAATAGATAAAGTCACTAATCTGTCCATGGATGAACCCATGTATGACAGCAATGCCCACATGACTGTATCGCCTCTTGAGAGCTCTGCTTTGTGCCTGCCTCTTGATACCCTGATTAAACCTCAGCATGAGTTTGGGTGGGACATTCAGACCATAGTAAGGCACTTAGTAAGTGCCCAGGCCAACAAGTGGAACTGGGGCTATTGTGGTACCCTGGTCAAGCTGGAGGGAAGACTGTCCTGTCAGTGGACACTGTGACTAGGGGTGAGCCAATTGATGAAGCTGGTAAATGGACTGACTGCCTTGGGAGGTGTTTAAGCAGGGCTGACAGGAACTTCTGTGCAGTCTGTCATTTCTGGTCGGGTAGAGTGTGCTAAAAGAACTTGGAGGTTCTTAATAGGTGCTGTGGCCCACAGTGCTGTGCTGAGTGTAGGGGGCCCGCAAAATAAGTTAAACATCGAAGTGCAAACTGTTCTAGACCCCTTTATTTTATTTTACAAGTATAAAAAGACAATAAAGAGAATTATCACCCTTAAACACCTATCAGATTTCCTAGTGAGTGATAAAACTTATTATAATTCGACTGTTCATCTGGACTGCCAATCTTGGCCTGTGTTCAGGAACCATGGTGTTCTGAGCTTAGGGTATGCTGCTTGCTGAAACACATGTCCTGGAGTATTCTTGAGTGGCCACAGTCACAGATGAAGTGTCCATCTAAATGTAATGACTAAATGCTTTCTGGGGCAGGACCTGGATCAGTGACAGCATTTGACCCACGTTACCTGACCTTTTCAATTGGTACACTGATGTACCAATATTACTCCAATCTGGGAGAGGCATTTCTGAGGTATTCATGATAAACCTCAAGAGGGAAAGGGCTGAGAAGGAGAAGGAAGTGGTTGATGGTGTGGTATCAAAAGGAGAAGGAGTGGGGACCTCTAATACTGTTGACCAGCTTGGTGACAATAAGACGTTAGAATCTTTGAAGAAGCATCTTAGGCCCTAGTGTGAGGTAGCTCCCTGGGCAGAGTGGTCTCAGCATGTCCCAGTAGGTTGGCTAAAGAACTTGAACAACCAGTTTCTTGGCCAACCAGGAGAGTTCTTAGTGGACTTATCCTGCCTTGCCCCTTTTCTCCTCTATTTCTAGAGCCCGTGTAGAACCTTAGTTTCCAGCCACGTATGGTTTCTCCCACGAGTGGTACTTTTCTGTTAGGATCAGAAGAGAAACTGATCTAATGAAATCTGGGAGACAGACGTGAGAAAAGGGAAGAGCGATTTTCACATCTTTCCTTTGTCATCTCAGGAAAAGGAGAAAGGGATGGAGGCAAGGGGGGAAAGTCACAGAGCTAGGGGCAGCCAGGAGGTGGGCTGGGGTAAAGCCAGCTTGTTTAACAAGCAGAGCAGATAAAGATTAGAGTAACCATGACAACAAGCTGCTGGCAAAGACTGGGGTTTGGGGCAGAGGGAGGGAGGTGGAATGAGTCGACTGGGTAAAAGCCCAGAGTTTTAGAAAATGCCAATTCTTCCCCCAGGCTATTGGCAGTTACAGACATCACCATAGTCACCCACAGTGACTGGAAAGGAATGAAGGCAAAGGCGAGAGGGAGGACAGGGGAGATTAACAGTAAGGTGGGACTAGCTGACTCAGAAAGGGAGGAACCTGGGACTTGAGAACGGGACGCTGGGAACTCAGGGTGCATTGCCTCAGTCTACCTCTGCCGTCTGGTATTTCTCTGTTCGGTCCTATTTATCCTGTGTGCTGTGATAGTGAAGGTACCACAACCAGTGTGCTTTTCTCTTTTTAGTTTCTAGGATGTCATATTTTTCACTTGTGGTCAAAGAGGCATGAACCCGTCAAGAATGCCTTTTTGGGGGGATGCTCCAAGTTTGTGTGTATCTGAGAGAGGGGAGAGAGAGAGACTGTGAGTTTATGTTAATGTGGCCTGTTTACCAAGCCTGTGTCTGAAATTAGTCAAGAATTTCTTAGAAGTCTTTTGCGCTTGAGACGCTGCCAGCCTCTTCTAGGGCTGCCCAGGGAGTCTGTCAATAAGAACGTAGATGTTTTAAAAAGGTAGGTGAATGCCACCGCTCCCTTCTGGGTTTAGATCAAACTACCTGAGTGGGCGCAGTGCGGCATTGGCAGCATCACAGATAAACGGCGTATTGGCTTACGTCTCTCCTCATCATGCCCAGCATGATCTATCCCAAAATAGCACCAGCACTGTTGGAGAGGGACACAGACGTCTCCTTGGTCTAATGTAAAGAGCTTTGCAAAAGTGGTTCTGGAGGTCAGCTGCTTCATTCCTCCCTTCCCTACTGCACCGAGACCCTTGCATTGTCTTCCTCCAGATGCAGATTCCAGAATTACAAATTGCCTGGGCAGGGGTGGAGTTGGGGTGCAGAATGCCTCAGTGGTAGCCCGAAGTCCATGGCCCCTGGGGACCTTGCAGCCATACAGGTGCTGAAAGCTTAGGAATCACGGATACCATTTCTGAGACTTTGCGATTTTAACTGGGGAAGAGGGTAGCAAAGTGGGTCGTTAGCCATCTCCAACTCGCTTTCTCTCAGAAGCATGCATAGCTCCAGAGTGTGAAGAAAGAGGTCCTCTTGAACAAAGAAAATTTTAAAAAGAGATGTATGTCTAAGCTCTTTGCTGCAAACTGCCGCAAATCATTGGGAGGCTAGAGAGCCAAGGTAGCTGATTTCCCCCAGGACAGAGGAGAGCCGCTCAGACTTGGAAAGAGGTCACCACTTTGTTAGAAACCTGACGTGACTTTTTTTCCTTCTTTTCTCAAGCCTGCTGCTCTCAGGTGAATATAGTCATCTTGTTTCTTGGCTCCATCACGAATTGGAAGAACACAGTTTTGTTCAGCAGTTATACAAAGTTCCTAAATCCCAGGGGACCAGGCCATGCATTGAGATTTTGTTGGTGAGAGAGAGTCCAGAAATATCGGTTTTACTTTTCTCTGTTGTTAGTACCGACAGAGTTTGATGTGGAACTACCTGTTGGGTGGTCACTCATCAAGTGTGCTAAAGGGAAGGGAAAGAAGGGAAGATGTAGGTGCAGAATGGAATAAGGTGTTCCTTTTTGTGTGGGAATTGCAGTAAGCTAACTCAAGAAGATTTGGAGGATAGAAGAAGGCTCTCTAGTGGAGTGCAAAACACTGATTTCTGCAGTCAGCCTTGCAAATAAACCATTGCTCTATGTAGACACCTGTGGTAGTTTGTATGTAATTGGCTCTCATAAGCTCATAGGAAGTGGCACTGTTAGGAGGTATGGCTTTGTTAGTGGGTATGTCCTTCATGGAGGGAGTGTGTCATTGTGGGGGCTTTGAGGTTTCCTATGCTCAGGATACTTCCCAGTGAGTCAGTCAACTTCCTGTTGCCTGCAAGATGTAGGATTCCCAACTATTTCTCCAGCCCCACATCTGCCTGCATGCCACCAAGCTCACCTGTAAGCAGAGACTGCTCATTCATTTCCCCACTACCCAGACCCGAATAATCACATAGAAACTATGTTAATTACAACACTGTATGGTATGTTAGCTCAGGCTTCTTATAACTAACTCTTATATCTTAAATTAACCCATTTGTATCTCCAAAAGGCTGTGGCCTACCAGGTTTGTTTCTGACATGTCCTTCTCCTTTGGCAGCTACATGGCATCTCCTTGACTTTGCCTGCTCTCTCTCCATTTCTTCCAGCCTGGCTATATTCTGCCCTGCCATAGGCTGAAACAGCTTTATTCATTAACCAATAAGAGCAACACATATACAGAAGGACTTTCCATATCACTCCCTGCCATGATGATAGATAATGGACTAAACCTCTGAAACCGTAAGCAAACTACCCCAATTAAATATTTTCTTTAAAGAGTTGCCATGGTCATGGTGTCTCTTCACAGCAATAAAAGCCCTAACTTAAACAACACCCAAGCACATACAACTGAACACATGAATGTTCATGTGTAAATTCTGAGGTAATAAAAGTCAGCTCTAGTCTTTTAATTTATGACTTAATTTATTAAGTCTCAAACTGTCTCTGGGCAGGTGCTGTACCATAGCAAGAGAAATAACACAAGGATGTGGATAAGACATGACTTCTCCTCTCTAGGAGTTTGTAGTAAGTGGGTGAGAAGCATAGACACAGGCAGTTATGTTATAGGCTCATGGGCACTCTGATGGGTGGATCCGTGAGCACATTATAGGAAGTGATGACCAGCCCTCTCCTAGCTAAGGACAAGAGAGCCAGGGTGGAGTGTCATTTAGGGAGCTGTATCAACAAAGGGCCATTATTCTGTTCTGGATGCTAGAAATCTCAAGCCAAGGTTCTGACAAGGTTAGCTCTCTGGGAAGATGTCTTCCTAGCTATGAGAGATCTACCCGCTCTGTGTGTTCTTGCGGGGAGAGGAGACAGGAGAAAGTTGATGGAACACATGAGCACACTTTCTGATGTGTTTCTTTTTTTAATAAAAGTCCTAATCCTATCAGATCAGAGTCCCACTATTTAAATTATTTTACATTAATCAGCCTATCTATCTATCTATCTATCTATCTATCTATCTATCTATATATATCCATCTATCTATATATCTATCTATGTGTGTGGACACTCTACATGTATGTGTCATTGAACAATTTGTGACATTCAGTTCTCTCCTTCACCCTTTGGCTCCTAGACATCAAACTCGGGTTGTCAGGCTTGGTTACATTGAGCTATCTCAGTGTCCCCAAAGCTCTACTCTTATTTATTTTAACCTTAATTACCCCCTTAGAGCTCTCCCCCTTTCCAGAACCAGCCATGTTCGGGGCTAATGTTCCAGTTGAGCATATTTTAAGGGGATACATCAATTCAGGTAGGGCAGAAGGCTTCACAGAGTGTGTAACAGTTGAAATGAACCCTGAGGAGTTACCCAGTGATGGTACATGGGGAGGCTTGCTTCCTATCAGGAAGGAACCCACAGGAAGGAATGAGAGGGTGTGGCTTTATAACCAATTTAGTAAAGTTGGAATGGGAAGAGGAAACATGGGTATTTTATATTAAGGGACTTAGGCTTGTTGTACAGTTAGTGTGGGTCATTAACTAAATTTGGAAGAAGGAATAATGTGTCTAACCTCCCCGGAGAACCAGATGAAGGGGAACAGTAGAGGGGAGAAGCCAGGAGACCCCGAATGAGGGAGAACTGCAGAAAGGCATCTGGTCTTGTTTGTTGATTGCTGTATGTGGAATGAGGGAGTGTCTTGAGCTTGTTTCTGGTTCTGGCTTGACTGATTTGTCCTAGAAGGAGATACAGGTGGAAGAACAGACATTGAGAGGCAGATATGGAGGGCAGTTTTAGATATTTTGAATGGACTGTTCATTTCTCCATGTTCAAGAGAAGTCAGGAGTAGAGAGGAGACACTGAGATTGTTCATGGTCTTGGTGTGGACACAGTGCGTGGCTTCTGGGAGGTCACATGGCAGTTAAGGAATGGGAAGAAGAGATGCCTGAGGCTGGACAGTGGTGTGCATGCCTTTAATCCCAGCACTCAGGAAGAAGAGGCAGGGTGGATCTCTGTGAGTACAAGACCAGCCTGGTCTACAAGAGCTAGTTCCAGGACAGGCTCCAGAGCACCAGAGAAACCCTGTCTTGAAAAATCAATTAAGAAAAAAGAGAGAGAGATGCCTGAGAAAGAGAAGGGCCAGGAAGACCTGGACTGAGCCATATGCTAGAAGGGAAAAGAGCAGCAGTGATGTGTAGGGAGAGGTCCTCTATGGAGCTTCAGGGTAGACCCAGAAGGGGTTTTGGCTCCGAGGTGGCATCTCTGAGTTTGGAAGGAAGCTTCCCTGGAGCCAGAGGTAAAATCTGAAGCTCGGTAATTAACATGTGAAGAATGTATTGCACCGAGCGAGACCTAACTGTGGGAACCCAGGGCACGGCCAGCTTTAAAAGTCAAGGGCAACAGTTATTCCTTTGTCTCAGAGATATTTTTAGATATGGGAGGATTTTTGCATAGAAACCGAAGAGAAAAATAAATACTGAAGTCTTGACATGGGTGTGAATGTTTCTATGTGTGCCTGTGTGTGTTTGTGTATCCTTGTCTAAACCATAAGTGTGGAGGTCAGAGGTCAATCTTGGGTGTCATTTGTCAGGCGCTACCCATCTGTACTACTTTTTTTTCTGAGTTGAGGTCTCTCACTGGGACCAGGAGTTAGGCTAATGGTTGTTAGGCTGGGCTGGATGGGCAGCAAGCCATGAAGGAGCTTCCTCGTGCTGGGATAGGTTTGTAGCACCACACCTGACTTTAAAAAACATCATCATCACCCTCATCATCAATATTATTATTAATTTATTTATTTTTGTTTTCCAAGACATGATTTCTTTGTATAACAGCCCTAGCTGTCTTGGAACTAGCTCTGTAGACCAGGCTGGCCTTGAACTCACAGAGATCCACCTGCCTCTGCCTCCTGAATGCTGGGATTAATGGTGTGCGCCACCACCTCGTGGCCATATCTGGCTTTTTACATGGGTGCTCAGAATTGAACCCAGGCCCTCAGAGCTTTATCCGGCCCCTGAAGCTTTAACATCACAAACATGATACACGTGCAAACACATATCCCACAAACACAGAGCCCACGTGTTTGGGAAAAGAATAAGAGTAGATTAATGTATCTGGGTAGAATAAGTTGAAAACCAAAGTGAGTGGGTTTGGGGGACCCTTGTATGATTTGAAAAGGCTTTGGGGAGGGAAAAGGAACACATTGAGTTAGTCTTGTGAACACTGAATTAATCAAGTCAAACCTACACAATGTAGTCCTTGAGGCAAATACATTTTAAATTGGAATTTAATTTTTTTTTAAAACTCCTCAAGTCTAAATACTTAGTCGTAGAGATGGATGAAGTTAAATAGTTCTTTTAAGAACAGCACTGCATGGAAAATAACTAGGTTTGCCTTGCTAAGTTCAGCATGTAAAGCTCTTTCCTGAATGGCGTCTTTGTCTGCCCCAGGCTGGGGGAGTTCAGTTCCCTTTTATTTGGTGAATTCCTTAATTGGATTTTGTTTGCCGATCTTACTTTCTCACATTGTAAGATTTTAATAAATCATTATAATCATTCCCTTCTGTCTTGCAAAAATAACCTTTCTGACAGTTCCCGAATGGTCTTCCCCCTCCTGTGTTTGCATCTTGGGATTATTAGTGTAGCTTACAAATGCATCAGAAAGCCTGTGCAGCCGAGGGTTTATTTCCATCATTTCCCAGGCGTGCAAAAAAAATCCAGGAACCTGCGAGGTCACGCTTGGATGGGAGGGCACAGCAGGTCTTGGCACATTATCTCCTGCCTGGATTATTGATGAGATGTGTGGTGTGGAAACAGGGGGGAGGGAGCTCTCCTATCTGCTTGGTTATTATAGCCTCTGCAGGAAGCAGGTTTATTGGTGATCTATGAGCACTGGAGGCTTCTGCATTCCGAACTCAGATTCTTCAGTGTCTGCTATTGTTGATGGCCAGCGGAGGTAAGGCTGTTTATGTTGTGTAAGTGATGTGCTGGGTGAAGGCCTGGCTCAAGACACCTCCCTCCATAGAGCCTGCTGTGGTGGGCCTTCTCTCGATGGGTTCAGGGGCTTGCCCATTCACCAGTGGGAAAGTAAATTGTGGACACGCACTGTTTCTTTTTCTTCTTCAGTGTTTCCCAGTGGTCGCTGTTATTAGCTGCTTTTTACGTTGCTATGACGAAGGGCTTGACAGCGTCTTAGAGGAAGAGCCTTGTAGGTTGGCTCACACTGCAGTGGTTCCGGGCTATGCTCCTCAGTTTGTTGATCCTGAACCAGTGGTGGGGTGGCGGCGGAAGAGATCCTTCATTTCCTGGCGACATGAATGCAGGGATGATGAGAAAGGGACTCAAACCAAATACTACCTTCAAGGCATGTGCCCAGTAGCCTACGTCTTCCAGCTGGTCATCACCTTCTAACGTATTCAGTCTCTCAATAAGCATCACGTGAGCCTGTGGGGACATTCCATCCTATAGCTGTATCGCCTGTAGACACACCATGGGACAGTGGTGTTGTACAGTCCTCCCTGTTGGCTGTATCCTTGCCTCACTCTCTGTCTTACCCCTAACCTTCCAGGCTGCATTTGACGTGGGGACAGTAGGCAGTGGCCTTCCCTCAACTTTCACAGGTCTTTCTTATGTGGGGGCCTTCTGAGGAAGAGGCAGTTGTTAGGGGTCGGGTACCTGTAAGACTCCCCAGAGTGGGCTTTTGATTTCTTTAGCAAGCCAGTCTTAAAAGTCTCATAGTCTTAAAAGCATTTAGCTTATTCTATATGTGAATCACCAAGCCAAAGATCTCACTTTTAGTATTCTTTTTTTGGTATGGAAAGAATTTGGCCTGGGTGGTGGTGGCACACACCTTTAATCCCAGCACTCGGGAGGTAAGGCAGATCCTTCTGAGTTCGAGGCCAGCCTGCTCTACAAGAGCTAGTTCCAGGATAGACTCCAAAGCTACAGAGAAACCCTGTCTCAAAAAAGACCAAAATAAATAAATAAATAAAGAGTTTGGTATCATTAAGGAATTTTTTTAAACTTTGTGTTGTCTTTCTTCTCCTGTCTCTTTTTTTTTTTTTTTTTTTGCCCATGCTCCTTGCCCACCCTGTGCCCATCCACTCCCCTTAGCTAGTTTTCCACTTCATATCAGCAATCTCTTTGCCCCCATGGTCTCCTGCCTGTTTTCATGGTCTTCACCCACTCTCGGACCCTCTTGTTCACATACATACAAATCCCAGAAGTTCAGGTTTGCAGGTGCTATAGCTCAGGGGCTGAGCACTTGAGATCAGAGAGATCTCACTCAGAAGGAGGAGGATTTTCAGACTGAAAAATCTCACTTGTTTCTGCTTCCCAGTGGAAAGTCGGGAGCAAAGCTCCCGTCTTCAAAATTTTTCCCATTTGTATCTTCATTTTCCATGTTCCTTACTCGTCCCAGAAGTGATTAGTGCAACACAAAGCTGGACGTCTTCCTTTATTTTCCTCTTTGTACCTGCGTGGCCCCAACTGTGAGCTAAAATCATAGTCCATGCAGATAAGAATTAGTATTGAATCAATACTTTTGTCCATGTCCTTATGAAAACCTAGCAACAGAAATGCTCCTGAGAGCAGAACTGACAGGAAAGATGCCGGAAGCCTGTAGAGCTTAGCAGAAGGGAAAAGCCAAGCCAGGTCCTCTCCAGTCTGTTCTTTGTGTGCTTACGCTACGCGACACCCCTAGCCACAGCCTAACAACTCCAGAGTATTTGTTTTTTAAAGTACGCTTCCAGACGATGCAGGCATTTTCTGGGTCCCTGGGTCTTCAAGGAAGCTGCTCACGCAGGTCACTGACTGCAGTATGAAGCCAGCTCTCCTAAGGACCCAGGGGAAGCTGCAGCCGCCAGGGCTGCTGTTCCTGCCTGCCTTTGCTCAAAAGTTGGCAAATGCTGGTCATGTCGTGGGTCTATTTATAGCAAGCACACGTCTAACCACCTTGTTCTTTTCTTAGCATCAGCTTGACATGCTATCAATTATCCACAAGGTGAATGACAACACAGGGGAAGCTATTTGAGGAGGTGGCCTGAGGTGAGAGATGGGGGTGTGGTGGAGGTCACATGGGAACAGCTCCAGATGGGAAGGGTAAAAGAGGCATTCTTTGCTGGTCTAAGCTGGTGAGTGACTGCAGACAGATCAGGAGCAATCCCGGGTTGCTTGCTGGCTGTGGTACACTCTGCACCTTGTCCCTGAATCTGTTGATATCTGAAAGGCAGAGAACAGGCCACAAAGATGGCAGTCTCCTTCCTGGGAAGGCTGTCTGTCTTCTCTAGCTAGAAAAAGTGTTCTGGAAGCCCATGTTGGAGCCCATGGACAGAGCTTGGGTATGGCAGGGGCTGCATATTATTTTCCACTTGGGACATTCTGTATGAGGGTGAGGATATGCTCTATGGCTCATTGCTGTTTGTGGACTAACAAGGAGGCTATCCTTGGAAGTTGCAGTGGCAGTCACTGCCCTGGCTTCTAGTAGCTGCCCCCACCCCCACAGAGCCTCCTTAGGCCCAGGAACCCTTGGCTAACCTGTTTGTTCATCTTCTCACTAACTATTCAAAAGATGCCGCTTTTGGAGACAGCTCCTGCCCCCTACTTTCACTTCCTCTTCTCTCTACCTTGTCTTCTCTCTTCCTCCTCCTTTACCCTTTCTCCTTCCTTTCCATCTTCCGCTTCTTCCCCCTCCTCCTCTCTCTACTTTCTTTTCCTTCATTTCTTTCCCCTCCTCCTGCTCTTCTCTTTCCTCTTCATTCTCCCCCTTTCTCTTCTTTGTTTCTCTCTGCTCTTCTCTCTTCCCCTCTCTTTATTTCCCCCTCCCTGTCCCCTCCTCCTCTCTTTCCTTCTTCATTCCCTCTTCTCCCTTCTCCGTTTCCCCTTCCCCTCCTCTGTCCCGCTTCGCCACATTTCAGGAGAAACACTTGCCACCATGTGAGACTGGCTGCCCTCCAGTCATCGTCTTGTTCATCTGTCATGAATTTGGGACTGCACTGAAGGACATGGTGGGTTTTGCTCAGAGCACTGTTAGAATGACGCCACTATTTGTGCTTTCAAAGACCCTGGAACTGAATGACTCCTGAGTTGGGAGGTTGTTGCGAATTCTCCCATCATGCCTGGTGCCTGTTGTAGTATCTCCCTTCCTCTCCATGTCCTCAGAGGTATGTCCTACCTCAGTTTGGGGTAGGCTTTGAATCTGAAGAGAAAGAAGATTGAACCAGGGTTAGAGAGTAAGAAGTGAATTCACAGAACCCCTGAGAACCTTGCTGGGAACTGGCTCATCCCCTTCAGCCCATCACCTTTCTGGTTTCCCTCCCCTCCTCCTGATGGTCCTTCCTCTGGCTGTAAGGGTCCAGCTGCCCTGAAGGTGTGTGCTGCTAGCTTCTGGGGACAGAGCAGCTCTGTCCTGAAAGGCACTGGACTTCCTATGAGGATCATCAGCATCTCCAAATCAGACTGACTCTTCTAGACTCTTCCTGGGGCAGTGTCTAGTGCCCGAGAACATCTGCACCTGTCCAAGAGTCTCCAGATGCCTGGAGACTCATTTGCAGCCTTTGTTGCTATTTGACAGGGCTGTCTTTCTTCTCTATAGTCGAACCACTCAAATTTAACTTGCTTTACTGTGTAGGACATGTTCAGAGAGGAAATGATTATTCTGAGTATAGAATAGCCAGTATTCAGATGTGCATATCCATGCACATGTGCATGTGTACATGTCTGTGTGTGCATGCGCATGCAAATATGTATATGTGCACACATGGGTTGTATGCACTGAGTAACATGTGGGCATCTATAAGTATTCCTGTGTCTCTTGGAAGGCTGATTGTGTATGTGGGATGGGGGTGGCATGGGGAGATTTTACCTGCCGAACCAGCAGGATCCAAACAGAGGTGCAGGGCCTGTGTCAGTTTTTAGGTGGCTGATAAGGAACTGAGCTTTGTTTTTCTGTTTTCTGTTAAATTAAAAAAAAATGTAGGTTATAACCATTAAGGCTTTCTTCCTCTCCTTGTAGACTGTAGCTTTTAAGACAAGACCTTCTGTTGATCCATTTTTGGGGACTGAGACTTGACCTTCCTATTGTCTTATTGATGACTGAACAAACAAAAGAAATTAAAAGGAAAAGAAAGGAAACACAAGTGCTCCTAGGTGTGGTGAAGGAGTTTTATTAGTTTTATTGTAGATGTGTGGGAGAACATAGCCACAGGAAGGGACCTCTGAGAGAATCCAATGTGACATGACCAGTCTGAGCTGGGCCACATGAGTAGGGCAGATGGAGAGAGGGGAGGGAAGAGAACCAGGTGCAGCAGTCAGGAGGCCCAAAGGTACAGAGAGAGTGGGTAACCCAAAATGGTTGGATGGTATAGGGAAGTGCAGCCCAACTCCCCAGGCTGGAGAATTCAGGGTAGAGGGCAATGTATTCCAGCCAGGATGGCTCTGTAATAGGTAGGGACTGAGGGATGCAGGGGAACCTGGTGTAGCTGTGATATCTTAAATAGGCACCTAACAGTGATGTCATCCCAAAGCCAAGGAAGTTTGCTTCCCACAGTGTTTCTGTGTCCTTTGCCACCTCTTTCCCTTTATTTCTTGTAGCTGTTATTTTCCAGGGAGAAATCTTTTTGAAACAGGCTAAAAAGATGTATCTTCTAGGCATGTTTTGGAAATAACCATAATTTTAGTCTAATGTCTCTTGTGGCATGATTTATGACTTTGAAACATATTGGTAGATGGATTACACGCAGCTTGTGTTTAAATATATAATCAGCCCTATGTGTGTCATGTTAAATGGAGTCTAATGATTGCCTAGTGGCTAGACATAATCAATAAGCCAAGTGGTATGGTTTTGTTTTTTGCTTTTGGAGATCGTGTTATTATTCTTTCTTAGTTTGCTCCTAAAGAGACTACACAGGACCAAATGTTGCTCCTTTTAACTGGAGAACTGATTAGAAATTGTCTGTATGTTTCTTCATTTCTTCCAAGGTTTGATGCAGGGCTTGGAAAACTATAATCCATAGGTCAGCTGAGTCCACTGACTTTTATAAATAAAAGTGCTTTGGAATCTGGACTGTCTCATTCATTTGCTAACTGCCTGTAGTTTTTGTTTGTTTGTTTTAAAGGAAAGTTTGATTGAAATGTAGACTGTGGCTTATTGCTTAGGGGCATTTGGGTTATAACTGCAGAGTCAAGCAGTGGTGATGCAGATTTAATAGCTCATAAAGCTTAAACTATTTCGTGTTTGACCCTTAACAGACATATGATGCTTTCTCTAACTTAACTTACATTTTTTTCTTTTTTAAAATTTTTTAAGAGGGCTAGAGCAACGCCAAATGGTTAGTGGTCTTTACTGGAACAAGGAGCCATTATCTGTTCTCCTGAAGATTAGAAACCAACCAGCGGAACAGGAAACAGAGAGAAAGACAGAACTGGCTGTGGGTGGTGGGTGGGTGGGTAGGGGGTGGGAAGCAAATCTCTGAAAGGCTTCTGAATGGTTATCTCTCTATAGCTATTTACCAGGTCCTTCCAGGGTAACCTGGCTGATGTGATGGATACTGAGGACTGAAGTGCAGTCTTTTTTTTTTTTTTTTTCAGCATTGAAAGTAGGAGAAATGATGAGGAAATTGGACAGTGGCTGCAGAAAACCAAGCAGTTAGAAGTTTGAAGGAGTTAAAACAATTTCTGTAGTCTAGTCCAGTGAGTTAAAACTAGGATAATATAAAGAAACTATGGTGATAAATTTAAAATATATTTATTTTATGTGTATGGATATTTTGCCTGCTTGTATGTCTGTGTACTGTGTCTGTGTAGTGCCAGGAGAATCCTCTGATAAGAGTTACAGATGGTTGTGAGCCACCATGTGGATGCTGGGAATTAAACCCGATCTCTCGCAAGAACAGCCCATGCTCTTAGTCACTGAGCCATCTCTTTTAGCCCTTATCATTACTTTTGGGCCAGCAGCGTCGAGGAAAGTTACACCATACAACAAAACTCGCATGGGAGGTTTATTGGGGGAGAGGTGGGGAAGGGACACATAGACCAGCCTCTGGAGCTGGGAGCAGAGGGATAGAAAGAAAGGGACAGAAGTGGCCTGCTTTTTATAAGCGCATGTGCACGGGGAGAAATTGCCATAGTGGTGGTGGCAGCTTGATGACATATTCTGTCAGGACCCTTAGAGCTGGCCAGTATAAATGCCTGAGTACTAACAAGCACATGTGCACAAGGAATGCTATTAGTGGCTGCAGTTGAGGACCCTAAGGGTGGGCCAGCAGAATGCCTGAATGCTAACACCGATAGCAGTGTTCTCAACCTTGCTAATGCTATAACCCTTCAATACAGTTCCTCATGTTGTGATGATCCCCAGCCATAAGATTTTTTTTGTTGCTACATAACACTAATTTTGCTACTGCTGGGAACTGTAATATAAATATTTGTGTTTTCTGTTGGTCTTAGGTGACCCTGGTGAAAGTGTTCTTTGACCCCCAAAGGAGTCCAGACCCACAGATTGAGAACTACTGCCCTATAGTGGTCCTTCCTTCCTCCCTTCCTCCCTCCCTTCCTTCCTCCCTTCCTTCCTCCCTCCCTCCCTTCCTCCCTCCCTCCCTCCCCTCCCTCTCTCCCTTTCTTTTTAACCATCGGAGGAAAACCTTCATCTGCAGATTTCTGTTTCTATAGCTGCAGGAGGCTGGGTTCTGTTTTTGGTTAAGAAAGGCAGAGGATCTTTTTGGAGTCACTTGGCACAAAACTCCATTATAACACTCTCAGTGGTGTTACACATCAGGCCTCACCTAGGGAAAAAAAAATCAGGATTCAAATCAAACTTAGCCAGACGCAAGAACAACTGACTCTTACAGA
>NW_026067941.1:5626660-5634388 GCF_014885135.2 Alexandromys fortis | reverse complement strand
TTTGGTTTTTCGAGACAGGGTTTCTCTGTGGCTTTTGGAGCCTGTCCTGGAACTAGCTCTGTAGACCAGGCTGGTCTCGAACTCACAGAGATCCACCTGACTCTGCCTCCCGAGTGCTGGGATTAAAGGCGTGCGCCACCATCGCCCGGCTTGGAATGGGCTTTTAAAAGCCACTATAGACATGAACAGTGAGAAAACTTCTTTATGACCAGCTCTTCCATAGAAAGGGATGAGAGCAGAGAAATATGTTTAGCTTTTGAGACTGGCTTTTTGGAAAGGGGTTCTTCCTTTTACCATTGCAGTTAGGAAGGGTGAAGTCTAGTTCCCATGGCTTGCCTCTGGCAAGAATGAGAAGCATGGGAATTAGGAGAGTTGGACAAACTCAAGGAGACTTTGCTTCTGAGGCCTCCACTTTCATGTTTTAAGCTCCAACACTGTTGGGTCTTTCATCATCAATCACTGGCTCATTTAAAAAGTTAAGTACCTACTCTGTGCCAGACTTTATGGGCTACTTGAGAACCAACAGTGACCCCAACTGAGGAGAACCCTCCCCAGGGGCTTTTACAGTATTGTGTACCTCATTAAAGGAGCCTGGGCATAATACACTTGGAGTTGTGGCTGGGGAGCCGAACCCGTGTGGGGAAGACCTGGGCTTGAGCCTCAGCCTGTTTAGCAGCTCAGCAGCCCTGTGGTTTCCTGGCTCAACAGCCCTGTGCATTTCCTGGCTCCACATCAAGTTACAATCTCCCTCCCCCGAGACTCTCTAGAATTAGTGTTGTCCCCATCTTGCTGGTGCTTGGCTTCTCGCCCCCTAGCCCACTCCCATCTAGTTGGACACTAGGATCTCCAGCTTAGCTCTTCTGCCCTGTAGTCCTCTATGAGGGCTCTTGCTGGCTGTTGTGTGTGATTGTGCTGTTCTCTGTGCCCCAGCAGCCCTGCTCTGTTTGTTGTGTTTCCCCAGTATCTGCAGTCGATTCCTCTCTTGTTTGCTTGCCAGAGCCAATTGAACAAGCTATCTCCAGACCCCAGGGGTCCTGCCTATTGGCTCGCCTGCTGCAAAGTCCGGCTCTTCTCCTGGCATTGGGACTGGCAGCAGCACACTTTCCAAGTCTCTGGCTGGATTTATTCACTGCATACTAATCCCTTCATGAAGCCATGTTTTGCTTGAGCACAATTCCAGGTTGGGACATAATGATGAATAAAGATCCAGGCAGAGGTCTGAGGTGAACAGACAGACATTGGGGTAGAATTTGGCTGACTTCAGGGATCCTGATTCCTCCTCATCAAAGAGATGAGTTTGGAGCATTTTTACAGCCTCGTTAGCTCAAACATTGAGCCTATAAAGTTCAATCTTTTTCAATCTCTTCCCGCCTCATCTCTCTCCATATCCTCTGCCTACAATAGATAGGTGATGGTTATAAAAAACAACCAGTATTTCTTAGGCAGCTCCAAAGAAGTCTATGAGAGGTGGGAGGAGGGGACATAGCGAGGAAGTGGGAGAAGACTTCTGTGGGTCCTGGGTGATGTGGGCACAGTGGGTGGGGATTGTTCATTGGCACCTGTGGCCTGGGGCCACCAGTAGATTGTGGGGATGATCTCAGAGTTTATAGGAACAGCAAAGGAGAGAGTTAGAAGAGGGCTGGGCGTGTCCAGCTCACCCTCTTTTAAGGTTCTGCTCTTGTGCCATTTTTAGAGCTTAGAATCCGGAATCCCAGGTAGCTTGTGCTTTAGAGAGACACAAACAGCCATTTGGATCTATTCGTATTGAATGATTATTGTTTTGTAAGCAGTAGAATGGCTAAAGCTTGAAAGAAAGGGTGACTGAATTTTAAGATATTAGAGGATCACTCTATGGCTATGATAACCATCAGCATGAAGTTCAGATAATTCATTCCTTGATCTCCGTAAACCTTCCTGATGTCACAACCTGACACCAGCATGTCGTTGAGAAAATATACACGGTGGTTGCTAATATTGTCTATAAATCATATGTTAAATTACCTTGCCATCCAGTTTAGTTTTTTTTTTTAAAAAACATGAGGTCATTAAAAAAAAAACACGTGATTTTAAACCTTCAAGATGTGGATAATAACCCCAGCTAGAAATTATATCCTGTACCAGATCCCCTACGACATCCTCTTTCAACCTTGGCCAACCTGAAGTTTGTTAGTTTTAAATAACTTGCATCATGATTTGTGCAATAGCATGAAGTTGGGAATATGGTTTGTTGTTGTTGTTTGTTTGTTTCTTTGTGTGTGTACTTGTGCACGCGTGGATGTTCTGTGGATGATGAGAAACATATGAACTTAATTCTTATGAAATCACACCAGGCAACAGTGGTACTAATTTCTTAGCTATCATTTTCAAAGGCATGAATAAGCTTTCTCTCACATTCTCAGAAACCTCTTTCAACAAAAGAAATCTGCTAGCTGATGGGTCTTTCCCCATTTCATCTGATTTGGAACTGACACAGTCAGTGTTGGAGACAAACAGGTTGACCTTGGACTTCGTTTTTAAGTTTCTATCTTGTATTTAACTCCAGGTTTCTCACTGAACCCAGAGCTCATTGGTTTGTGTAGGCTGGCTGGGCAGCGAGCTCTAGATATCCTCAGTGCTGGGACTATAGTCTAGATATGTCAGCTTACCCAGTTTCTTATGTGGGTGCTAGGGATTGGAACTTGGGTCCTCAATTTCTGATGGCCTTTGTAGCTTCCCATGATATCCCTTCTCTCTGAGTTATATTGCTATTGTTTTCCTTTGACCAGGGATGTGTTTCATTTAGAAGTTGCTGTAAGGATCCAAAGCAAAGACAATACAAATGGCATTATCACTGATCGACACGGCTTTCGAGTGCTTTATTTTTATTTCAACTCATGATGACTAAGACATATGAACCTTGTGTATCTTGCCTTGCTTTCCTCAAGACTGCAGCGCATACTGTTGGTGTTCATTGATAGTGGTGATGATGGTGAAGGAGAGGATGAAAGCCAGATAGAGTTCAGAGTTCAGACACTAGACTCAGGAATGCTAGAACTTAAAGCCTTCCTCTCCCACACTCCTACACTGCATCGTATAATTTCGGAGAGATGTTTTGAGCTATGCGTCTTATTTCTTTGTCTGTAAACTAGGTGTACATTTGCCAGGAAGGGCTAGCTAGAGCGTGTTTCCACAGCAAATATCTCAGGAACCTGGCTGGTTCAGCACAAGAGCAGAACTTCTCATTCATAAGCAGCCTGAATCAAGGGGGCGGGGTGTGGAAGAGCAGGGCACCTTCGTCTGTGAGCTCCTTCTGTGAGCTTCTTCTGTGAGTCCCCACTCAGCACGTGACCTCTCAGTTTCTGCACAAAGCAGGAGCTCTCACTGCCTTGACATTGACCTTGTACAGTAGATACCGTCTGTGTACATTATACTGTGTCAATCACAGCAGCACACGACCCCTCTCCTGTACGGAAGCTCCTAATGAAGCTTCTATATGCTTAGGAGGACAGAGAGCCCTCAGAATGAGTAAGCACCAGGAGTTTATACAACAGAGACTAATATATAATAGATGGCTCACCAAGTGTTGGTATGATCCAAACCTTTGATTTCCTAGGATTAGAAAAATAAACGTAGGTTTCATATTTAGGTATCTTTAATTATTATGAAAAGGGGATTCACTACAAAGTAAATTCCTCTTGCAGCATCTTTTAGTTATTTTGTAGAGTTCCCAAAGTCCTGCTTCTAGGATAGTTTTAAGAGATGTTTATGTTTTCTACTCTCTGGTTTTGTTCTCTTGACACTTTGTTCATTCTGGGGTTTTGCTTTTTAAGGGTTCTGGGCTGTCTGTCTGTCTGTCCTCCTTTGGCGGCCAGCACAGAATGCCGCCTTTATTTTCTGCCTCGTCCCCGTCAGAGTGAATACTGTAAGGTCTGGTTTGTATCACTGACTGTGAGATGGGAAGGACATGGTGAGCAATGGTTTGCTGCTCTTCCCATATGGGTTTATACTTGAAATCACGGCCATGGACTCAGCCACAGAGTCCCCTGCCCTGTGTGTTCTTGCCTCAGCCTTATGTTGCCTCGTTAGAGGGAAAATCTGCAACCTTTGCGTGCTTGAGAATCTAGACGTGGCCTGTTTCTAGACATTTTTAAACCTTTGGGTTACTTCATCCCAGGATAACTGGCAATGTACCTACCAACGTGGACTAATGTGTCTGGAAATACAATGCCGTACTTGATAATACTTTGCTCCAAATCTGGGCCTTCAAGTTCAGATCTTACTGCACTAGAGACCTATAGCCTGTTCAAGGAGGGTGGGTGTCAAGACCATGTCATCTTGGAATAACCTTTCTTCCAATAGCTGAAGAGGACAGTCAGTTCTACTTCCCTCCCGAGAGTGCGGGGTCAGCTCCATTTCCCAAGAACAGATGACTGGGCACCTTGAGCACAACGTCTCAGGACACTTAGGAATGTCAAGAAGTGTTCGTTTTTCAAGGTCTCCTGAGTAAATTGGGAGTGTGGGGGGGGGTCACAGGAGAGGTTACGAGGGAAGGGGGGAGAATAGAGGAGGGCGGAAAAAATGTATAGTTCAATAAAAACAATAAAATTATTTAATAAAAAAAGAAGTGTCCGTTTTAAATCAGATCATGACAAAAGCAAAATTAAAATAACCCCCAACCCAAACACACAAAACAGAATCTTACCTCTGTGAGCACAGTGCATTTAATGCAGCCAGTTTCCATTATTAGATGGATAATACACTGAGCCAAAGTGGACCCCGAGTTCCTTCGTTGGATTCAAGTTTTCCTGAAGGGGAAGAAATGAATGCTGCTTTCTAGCCACGTGAATGAAAGTCCCACCAAAGTCATCTTTTCCATGGCTCAGGCTAGTTCTACCCAAGTGGAAAAAACAACGCATTCTGCTCTCCACAGGGCAGAAAGCCACACGTGAGCATTTGTTTTTTTATAGCTTCCCCAGTCTGATGTCCTCTCCTGCCAGAGCTCCCTGACTTAGGTGGCAATGAGACAGTGGATGGCTCCCAATCTTTATCTTTCCGTACCTTATCTTATAGCTCAGACTCTGCTGCTGATCCTTCCCAATTTCAGTCCCCCTCCCTGGGAAGTTTCTTGTCTTTGTAACATAGATGAAAGCATAGGCTGTTCCTACTCTCGAGCTTTTGCTTCTGAGTGTGTGCTTGTGAACATGTGTGTGTGTGTGTGTGTGTGTGTGTGTGTGTGTGTGTGAACCTGTGTTTGCCTTTAGAGTGATTTAGGGTGCACCTCTGTCTGTGGGAAAGCACAGAGTCCGACTTACACACAGCTGGCTCACAGAAGTGGGACCTGGTCTAGACACCTTCACTTTCATCCTTAAGGCTGTGGTTCTGCCTAGAGGAGCTCTGAGCTCCTTTGATTCTGCTCCTGGTGCAGAAGGTGCCCAAACTAGGAAGAATTAGAAAGTCGTTTCTTCTCCTTTCCCCCCTTTGGATGTAATAGCTCACCCACCGCTGCCAAAGCTGACAGAATTGGAATGGCAATAGGTGGGTGCAGGGGATGGGGGTGGCAAGAGGTTGGCAATCATTAGTTTGGGAACAATCTCGGAGCCAAAAAGATGCCTTTGGCGTGTGAGAACAGCATGAGTTTGTCTCTTTGCCTCCTTGGAAGGAGGTGCATGGCAACTCTGACTCAACTCAGCAGCCATTTCTGGGACATCATTATTAAAAGATAGATTTTTGATTTTTCAATTAGTACTGGCCTGGAGTCCCCATAAGTTGGGTCACTAAGAACTAGCTATCCATGTGGCAAATACAAATTCGTGACAAGAATCTTTTTAAGAGAATTGATTGCATGTGCATATTGTTTATAGATGAGAGAGCCTTATGAAACTGAGTTTTGTTTTTGAGAGAGCAGTCTCTGGTTGGGCAGCACGGCAGAATCAAGAACTTTGCTGTGCTCTGCCTGTGATTTTTGGAATCAACCTATGTTGTGAATTCATGAGCACCTGAATTTATATGGGGTCATGACATGTTCAGAACCTGAAGATGGGCTAAGCCAGGAAGGACCTTGTGGGATTGACTTTCTTCTTGAGATGTTGATGACATTTCCTATGTCCTCTCCTTCCCACTCTTCTCACGTCCCTTGTTCACTCGTATCGTCTCCAGGTGTGTCACATGTTCACCTGTCAGGTTTGTCTGAAGAAGCAGCTGTGAAACTGTGCTGGGATGACCGTGGTGTTGATGCACAGAAGAGCTTGCCTGGCTTTGGCACACTCATTGTCTTTTCCCTGTTAGCTTAGAGAAGATGTCTCAGCAAGGCCTTACATGTGCATGGCACCTTCTGGATTGTGTCTCTTCTTGTGGTGTTTCTGTATGAGGTGGATGTAGTAAGAAGGCTGCTTGTTTTTCCTGGCCGCCCAGCTAGCTTAGACCAGAAACAATCACACAGAAACTGTATTAATTAAATCACTGCTTGAACCATTAGTTATAGCTTCTTATTGGCTAACTCTTATATTAATTTAACCCATTTCTATTAATCTGTGTATCACCATGTGGTAGTGGCTTACCGGCAAAATTTTGGCATGTCTGACTTTGGCAGCGGTTCCATGGCATCCCTCAGACTCTGCCTTCCTTCTCCCAGCATTCAGTCCAGTTTTTCCTGCCTACCCTAGTTCTGCCCTATCAACAGGCCAAGGCAGCTTCTTTATTCATTAACCAATAAAAGCAACACATAGAAGGGCCTCCCACATCAGGTGGGGAGGTGAAAAAGGAGGACTGAATGGTTTGTCGCAAGTGACAGTTGTGATGCCTGATTCAAGGATAGACCTGTTATTGCCTCATTTCAAGCTGGTCCTTTTTAAAAAAAATTCTTTTCTTGAGACAGGGTTTCTCTTTAAAGCCTGTTCTGGAAGTAGCTCTTGTAAACCAGGCTGGCCTCAAACTCATGAAATTCTGCCTGCCTCTGCCTCCCGAGTGCTGGGATTAAAGGCGTGCACTACCACTGCCTGGCTCAAGTTGGTCCTTTGTATCTATAGGTTCCGAACCCCCAGATTCCACTAGCCATGACTCAGAACTATTCAAAAAATGGCATCTGTGCTGAACACACACAGACTTCCTTTGTCACCCTAGACAGCAGAGTATAATTCTTTACAAAGCATTTACGTGGTATTAGGTGTTATAAGCAGTTCTTCTACAGGTGAATTAATTTGTATGAGAACTTGTACATAGGTTACATATAAAAACATACTTTTATATAAAGGGCTTGAGTGTTCACTAGTATGCGTGTGCATGTATCTATGTGTATGCACATATGTACAGGTGCTCACGTACATATTTGCAGATGTGCTTGGAGACAAGAGGACAACCTTGTGCTGTGCTCCTTGTTTCAACAGACAAGGTTTCTCCTTTGCCTGGAGCTGATGAGGCTAGGCTGCCTACCCAACGAGCCCCAGGACCTGCTTATCTCTCCTTCCCCATTGCAGATGACAAGCGTGTTATACCATGCCCCTGCTCTTCATATGGGTCTTAGGGATTGAACTCACATCCTCATGCTAGGAAGGCAAGCAGTTTACTGACTGAAGCCATCTCAGTGCACCTCAGTCCTGTCCACAGATTCTCCTCTTCTAGAGCATCCTAGAACCAATCCCCTGCAGATGCTCAGGGGTGACTATATTTTTCAAGTTCTCAACCTGGTTATTAAACCTTCCCATGGATGGAGAAACTGAGGCAGGTTCCCCCCCCCCCCCCCCCCCCCCCCCC
>NW_026067941.1:5573430-5626642 GCF_014885135.2 Alexandromys fortis | reverse complement strand
CCCCCCCCCCCCCCCCCGTCGTCCAGTGTGTTATAGAATTAGGATTCGGTCCAGAGTCATCTCAAGAGCTGGCTCTTCTTCAGCCCTCGTCGCTGCCTGTGGCCTGGCATAGTGCCGTTGCCAAAGAGTGCTCAGCTTTGATGGCCTCATTGTACACAGGGTTAGTTCATGTTTGAGAATCACGTTTATGATCATTGTCTGAGCATGAAGCCACTGACAAGTCATAACTGCTTCCCAGAGGTTTCCCTGATTCAGCATTTGCACAGCCTTTGGACACGCCAAGTTTCTGGGAACTGCTGGGTCAGCCGGAAGGATGGGGTGACCTGAGAAATGTCCAGTTTACACTTTAGGCACCGAGACTTTCTCTCTTTCCGTAGTTTGGAGAACAGATAGAAAAATGATGCTAAACTCCTGGAGACAGCTTGATGGGTGACCCTCTACACCTGGACCGGCTGAAATTCTTGAGGGGGTGGAGCCACAGGTAGCCAGACTGTCCACCACAGAGGGTCTCCTGTGAGCCTGACCTCGGGCATCTTCCAGAGTAATGAACTAAAGCGTGGCCTCTGGAGTCCACGTCAGGCAGCACTGATGGGCCCTCACCTTTTTGACCAGGATGATGGGAATACAATCTAAAGTGAGAGACACAGGAAGCAGTTCTTTGAGTTAAAATGAATCAGCCCAGTGTTTTCCATTCCTGAGAATGTGGATTTCCATTTGTGGAAGAGAATGACTGCTTCAGCCCAGCTGTGCAGGTTTACAGAGGGGGCGGGCAGGGTGGCGCCTAGAGTTGGCTCATCATTAAAAGCTGCAGCAGGCTTGCTCTTTCCTTTTTATACTCAGGTGAGTGAGTAGCAGCATCATGTGTGCTGGCTTGAGAGGCTTGAGGGGCTTTCCTCTCCCTCCACAACCATGGGAGCCATAAAGCAAAATCACTGGGCAGTGCCAGAGACAATCCAACCAATAGTCATTCTGTGTGTGTGTGTGTGTGTGTGTGTGTGTGTGTGTGTGTGAGGGTGGAGGGAGAGAGAGAGAGAGAGAGAGAGAGAGAGAGAGAGAGAGAGAGAGAGAATGGTAGTAAGAGGGAGAGAATGATAGTAAGAGACAGAGAGACAGAGAGAAAGGCAGTGACACACACAGAGAGAGACCTCTGTTCCAAACTGCTCTCGACTGCCAATTTCTGTCTACAAATGGCAAAAATAGACCGGACAGCAGATGGTCAATCTCATTTGCGCTGTTGACAAATAAGAAAGGTAGAAAAGAGGAGCTCAGGGCGTGGGAGCAAAAATAGCTGCCCGGAGACAGTCTGGGAGCTGAGAGGCACTGGGAGGACCCAGCATGCACACTGGCATAGCACTTTTGACCTTGGCCAAAGCCCTTTGCAGCCACTCTCATTAGCCATCCTGATCATGTTGGGTGTCAGAAAGTAGGTTCTGTCTCTCACTGAAGGAGGGGCAGGAACCCGTGGCAGTCCCTGGGAAATGAGGGTGCCAGGGCTGGAGTTCCAGAGAGGTCTTGCCTGAGGTCTAAGGGGTCACCTTCTGACCTGCTCCATCCTCTTTTTATTCCTATACCAATCATACTGCAACTCTGGAAAAGCCAGCAAACCCTAAGCTTTTCTTATATAGAGTTCTCAATATAGGAGGAAGCTTAGAATCATGTTGACTGCCTTTTCATTTGGGAATGAACGAGATGAGATCCAGAGATGTGACTTTTATAGGGCCAAATAGTTCCATGGCCCCAGCTATAGGATAGGCTTGATACAGTTAAAACAGCAGCAGCAGTAACAGCAGCAGCAGCAGCAGCAACAACAACAACAACAAACATATTAGATGAGAAAACAACCTTTGAGGCATGTGTCTTGGAAACCTGAAGTGCCCTTGTGAGCAGGAATAGTGGCCAGCTGTCTCAGACAATTTCATACTGACAGAATAATACTGTGGACAAGATGACTTATAAGAGCAACACAGTTATTTTTCATAGTTCTAGGGCTTGGCCCTCCAGTATCAAGATGCTGCTGTTTGCTGAGGGCTTTCTTCCTGTCAATGATCCCTATGAGAAGGGAGGAAGAGACAGAGAGTGACAGGCTGTGCTGGATTCCCTTTCGTAGCAACCCTACTGCCCTGATAATAGGATCAGTCACCTCTGAGGCTGGGGCTCTCATCCTCTGATTACTTAGCAGAGGTCCTACCTCTCAGCACTGTTGCTTGCTTTGGGAATCTAATTTCCAGTGTGCAGGCTTTGAGGACACATTCAGCTGCAGCTCCCTTCCTTATGATGGATGCGTATCTATGGCCAGGCACAGGGCTGAGGTCTGACTCAAGCTGCTGCAGTTCGTCCCCGTGTCCCTCTGCTGGTGATCTGTTAATTGCATTGTGTGTGAAGTGGCTCTGCATGGTTTTCCCAGTTCATTTAAAACAGATTTAGATGGAAAACGTGGCGAAGGGAGGCAGTCAGCTTTCTATTAGGTAGAGGAGAGTGTCCATATGTTTACTAATTGCTGTCATTTGGCACAGATCAATCAGACCTGAGGTTGTGTGTGTGTGTGTGTGTGTGTGTGTGTGCGTGCGTGTTTTAGTTATAGGTATGAATAAGTATTGTAAAACCAGACCTGCACATGCTGGTTAGATAGATGATGGATATTTTCAAAATTATAGCACAGGAAGAGAGAAGTAAATAAAGTCTGCCAAACTTCAGGGAACATACAGTGAATTGGATTTGAAAACAAAGGGACCATTTTTGATTCTACAGAGAAAGGTGTCCACACAGACAGGGCTGGATGGCTCGAAGAGCCGTGTTGTTAAGTTTACAGTAGTGCACAAGGAAATCTACTCTGGCACCCAGAGTTTGAAGAGACAAAGTCAGGTGTGTGTTGGTACTTAATTCCCAAAGTTTTAAATTTTTTTTCCCCACCTCATCACTACAGATGCATTTTGCTAATATGGAATTTTATATTGAAATAAAAATATTGTCACTATACTATTGCCAAGTAATGAGTAATTGATGGATGATAAAAATAGAGCCCCCTTTTTGTTATGTGTGTATGTGTGCATATTTGTGAATGCATGCATGTGTATACCCATGTGTGGAGGCCAGAGGTAGGCGCTGGTCATCTTAGTTGCATTTTACCTTACTTAGAGACAGGGTAACTACTCAGCCCAGATAGACTACTGGCCACCAAGCCCCAGGGCTCCTCCTGTCTTCAGTTCCTCAGCACTAGGATTAAAGGTGTGCATTGCCATACCCAATTTTTATGGGGGTCCTGGGAGATCAAATTCAAGTCCCCAAGTTTGTACGGCAAGTACTTAGCAACTCAGACATCTATCTCCCCCGTTCCAGTATCCTAGTTTCATAGTGATTCGCTCTTCTCATAAGTGGTTCTTGAGCATCCTAAATTCTCCATTGTATATGCCATCGCAATTGTAATTTACATATTATTTGCAGGGACTCATTTAATATGCCTCTCCTAGTAGCTGGAAGTCAGCATGGCCCAGGAGCAAGGGTGCAGGCTCTGAGGTCTTGCTTCAAATTTTATTCTTGTCACTTAGTAGATACGTGATAATGGCTGAGTTACTTAATCTCATTGTACTTCATTCATTGTCAACAAAATGCTAATAAACACAGAGTGCAATTCAAGGGCTTCAAATTGGATGAATTAATGAGATAATCCATGTAGATTGCCAAGCATTGTGCCTAGAACATGGAAACCATAGAAAACAATACTGGCTGCGCCTGCCATGTATTGTGAGGGATTGACTGCTTTGCCTTATCCCTAGAGCTTCATTGAGAGCTTAGGGCATGTAGACAAAACCAAATGAACAACAAGAACAACAACAAAACTCCCAAATGTTGAATGGTCCCATTTCTTCATAGCTCCAGTGTGCTTAAGCCGCAGATTGCCGAGGGTGTCATGTGTGAAATGAGGTCCCTTGTGGCTGGGGATTTTCTTCACTGTGGTGTTTCTCTTCTGCTATACTTCGTTAAGCCCCAGATTGATCTGCTTTTACATAAAGATAGGAACTCAAAGGGGTCTTAGTGTTTGGCTTAATGAAAAACTGACAGTGAATGTTTTAGAGACATTCCAAAATGCACTTCAAATAATACTTGGGGAATCAGTGATGTGATTGGGAAGCAGGAAGTCACCAGTAAGGATTCTGAGGCCCAGTTCTGTATCTGTTAGAAATGAGAGGTCACGTTGCCTGTTGAGCTGTATGATCTTTGCTATTATTTCTTGTGTTTACATTTTGAGTGATTTTTTTTTCAAATTCCTTAAGTATATTTAGAGACACAGATGGTATCTGCATATAGTGCTTCTTTGTATTTAAGAGACTTGAATTGTTATTATTTTTTAATTGGGATAAGGTCTTAGAATTGTCTTGGTTGGCCTGGTATTCACTGTGTAGCCCCGGATGGTCTTGAACTTTTAGCACCCTGTGAGACCTGGGGAGTGTAGGCGTGCACCATCCCGCCAGGCAATGCTTATTAAAAGGAATGCCCCACCCCGCAAACTCTTCAGTTGTTTATTAATATCTTTGTCTTGAAAATTTGTATGTATTATTTTCTTTTTCTTTAAGCATTTTATTTTTATTATTGTGTTGCTCTGTGTACGATGCGTGTGCTGTGTGAGGGCACACTCTCATGGAAGGCACGTGGAAGTCAGAGGATACTCAGGGTCGATTCTGATTCCCCTCGCCCATCTTTATGTCAGTTCTGGGGGCTGAACTCAAGCTGCCGTACTTTCGTCAACAAGTACCTTTACCTGATGAGCCAGCTTGCCAGCCCCAGTTTTGTTTTGGTCAAACAAAGTCCATTTGAATATTTACAAGGGAAGATAACCCCTCCTGGTAAGTAGACGCAGAGCCATCATGGGGTAGTGTATATTTGGTGTGGGGGTGCTCCGTTTTTTAAAAAAAAGCCTGCTGTGTTTTATGTCATTCAGTCATACTTAGCTCGAATAGTTTGCAGTCTTTATTTATTTATTTATTAAAGATTTCTGTCTCCTCCTTGTCACCGCCTCCCATTTCCCTCCCCTTCCCCCAATCAACTCCCCCTCTCTCATCAGTAGTTTGCAGTCTTGAAACCTATCTGCCTTGATGGTTAAAATTTGGTTCAGAGATTCCTTAGACTTCAAATTCTCCCCATCTTATTAGAGGTAGCAAAGATCTGCACTGAAAACCACTGTCATGGAAACCAGTAGGGGAAATAAGACAAAGAAATGAACACGCTGCTTATCTCTAACCCCGGGTCCTATGACCTCTGATTGACTTAACTGAGGTTGTACCTTATGTTGTAGTCCTTCAATAAGGTCCTGATTGAGAAAATCTATTTCCTCCATGGATTCATTCAGGCCTTTTGGACACTAGGAGCTTCTGATTAAATTATATTGTTTACATAATCTGCAGAAGGTCCCGCATGGTCATTTCAAGTTCCCTTGCTTCCGGTGTTTTCCTTAGATGTTTATTTTGCTTGGGACAAACAGGAGGCAATTTGCGGGGTTGTTGTTTGACCTTCTCATATAAAAAGGTTTTAAGTGTGTTCTCATTTAGCTGACCATTTTAGATGTTAAATTTATCGATTGCTAAGTACTCTAATGCATTCTCTCATTTATTCTTCGCCGTAACTTGATGGGATAAGGACTGCTATTAATCTCAGTTTGCCTTGGCGAAAATAAGCCACCCAGGAACTAAATAATTTGTCCACCATGACATAGCTACTAAGAGATTGTTTCAGGTCTAAATTTGAAGCTCCAAACCTTTGTCTCAGCTATACAATATGCCTTATACACAAACTGAACAGCTATTGCATGCTAAATGTGTCTCATTTTAAACATTGCAAGTAGATTTATTGGAGCTTGCAGTGTTTGTAGTGTTATTAGTGCTTGTGGTGTTTGTAGTGTTATTGGTGCTTGCGGTGTTTGTAGTGGTCAAGTAGCAGATGTGTTAAGACACTAGTAAAAGATCAGAACTGAAGGAGTTTTGACATCTGGATTTTCCGTTGGTTTTATTTTAGGAGACATTAGATTGAGAGAGTAGAAGGGAAGAGTGGTCTGTGTGGGTCAAGAGAAACAGAATCTAAGCTAACTACTATGGAGTGGCCCCGTGGATGGCAGTGCTCAGGCTTGATGTTCATTGCCACCCTAGGTAGAGTGTCAGAGGGGCATCCTGTGTCACAGACAGTGATGGTCATCAGTAGAAGTTTAGCCTCCACTCCTGCTGGTGGCATTCTGCAAAACTTTTTGCCCTTCTCTGTGGTTTATTCTTTCATGAACCCATTCTCGGCCTTTTTTCTTTTTTTGTTATTCTAACTTTATTCATTTAGTTTACTGCTGTGTGTGTGCACACGCGTGCACACACATACATGCATGCCTATCGTGACATGTGTGGGAAAGTCAGAAGACAATTTGTTGCTGATGGCCCTCTTTTTCCACCATGTGGGTCCCAGGGATTGAACTTAGGTCACCAGTCTGAGCTAGTGGCAAATTCCTTTCCTGCTGAGCCTTCTCACTGGCCTTTTAGCTTTAACTTTGGAGGACTCATAACTGAGGTTCTTTCCTTCCCAGAATTACCTTGAACTTCCCAGGCAAACTGATCCACCTTTTTTTTGTAGTGACCAATTTTTACTTTCCATTCACATGAAAAGAGCTCCCCATTTAACATGTCTGCGTCTAACATGGTTCTCTTGCTTCACCAAAAAGTTAATATATTGTACACTAGTATTTCCTTTCCTTTTTTGAAGAAAGCATCTTGGGGGTGGAGAGAAATTTACCCTTGCAGAATGTGGTGATTTGATTAAGGACATCCCCTGTAGGCTCATATATTTGATGCTTGGTCCCTAGTTGGCAGAACTGTTTTGGGAAGGACCAGGGCATGTGCCCTTGTTGGAGGAGGTGTGTCCCTGTAGTTGGGCTTTGAGGTTTCAATACCCCTTACTGTTCCCTCTTGTCTCTGCCTCATGGCTGTTGCCTTCAACATGTAAGTTCTCAGTTACTGCTTGCCATGTTCTCTACCACGATGCCCGTGAACTGACCCTCTGAAACTCTCTCCTGTAAATTGCTTTGGCTAGTGTCTCTGAACAGCAGTAGGAAAGTAACTAGGACACAGACCGACCTTTGGCTCTCAGCACCCATGGAGGGCAGCTCACAACCTCCTGTAGCTCCAGCTCCAGGGACCCATGGCCTCTGGCCTCTTCAGGCAGTCATGCTCACGTGTGCACATAACCTCCCCTCCCCCAACACATACATAATTAAAAACTAAAATAATTCTTAAGAAAACATGCACACTTCACCAGATGCCCCAGATGTATCGTCAGCACCTACCAGGCAATGCTGGCAGCTTCAGGATCCTCGAGGGCACAGAAGGCAACCAGCTGGTTAAATACGAGGGATGATTTCTTATCTAGGTCTTGCAGGATAAATTAAATGGAGCCAGCAGGAATAAATTCAAAGAGTTTCAAATAAGAACACAAGATGAATACAGCCAGGGATGAGCTGGGTAGGGTAGCTCACCCAAGTGCTGGACAAATCCCAGCTCAGGAGGGAGTAGCAGGTAGATAGCAACAGATTCAAGGCTGGCCCCGTCTACACAGCGAGCTCCGAGACAGTCTGGGCTATAGAGCGAGACTGTGCCTCAGGAAACAAACAACAGCCGACCTAAGGAGGAAAGGATTAACTGAGGGTTTGTTAAGCAGAAGCAATAGGTCTTATCCATCTGCAAAGCAGAAAGCTAAGCATGAGGGAGCAGGATGCTCACTCAGGGAGAAGTCCCAAAATGGAGCGCCAAGGAGAGCGGAGTCTATTTTAGGCAACAGGACGCGGCTGGAAGGTTTTAAATGGGGCAGACGTGTTCTCCCTACAGATCACTTGAATGGCAGTGGAAAGGATGGACATCAGAGGCAGTAGCTACATGGGAGGCAGGGAGAACAGTGAAGAGGTGTTCGCATGGTGTGAGTGGGAAGTGGGAAAGGACCCATCTGGGGTGACAGAAGGCAAGGTACCAATTTTCAGATTATACGGAGGAGAAGACTGGCAGGTAGGGGTGGTTGGTGACATGAAAGAGAATAACTGACCAATATTTACTGATCACATACCGTGGAAGACACTCCAAATGTCTCTGGGGAGCGAAGCCTGGAATTCCAACATTGGTGAGTTCTCTCCTTAGGAATGAGTTATCTATTGTCGTACAAGAAGCTGTGCCCCCTATGCTTAGTGGCTGTGAACACCATTGATTGTCTCAGATCTACAGGTCAGGGAGGAGGGGTTCCCAAGGGGCTGTAGTCTTGCTGTTTACTGTAGCTTGTGCCATGTTCAGGCTTCACTGACCCAGGGATCATATATCTGAGATGGATGCAAGTCACTTGTCACCGGCACTACTTCAGGGCTGCTTTTCCCAGGATACACAAGCGGAGAGCGACAGTCTTTTACAAAGCTGGGTGTTGAAAAGACTGTCTACTGCACTTGGACAGTAGTCCAGCTAAGACATACATGAGTGAAGGAACTATATCATGGCGCCAGTGCCAGGACACAGGAATCCGTGGGAGGCAGCCTATCGTACCTGCATGACTGAGGAGATAAAAACAGTAAGGAGAGTCAGAAATGAAAGAGTGGATTTTAGGTGTTTCACGAAGAATCTCATTTCATAAAGTCTTGCGCATATGTTTTTATTTTTTCCATTTTTCTTTTATTGAAAATCTTTTCTTTTTTAAAGTTTATTTTATTTTTTGAAAAAAGAAAGCAAACTATCTTTTTTTATTTTACATACCAATCCCAGTTCCCACTCTCTCCCCTCCTCCCATTTCCTCCACTTACCCCCCAACCCCCATCCACTCCTCAGAGAGGGTAAGGCACATTGCTTTGGGGAAGGTCCAAGGCCCTCCCTACTATATCTAGGCTAAGCAAGGTATCCATCCAAAAAGAACGAAAAATAGTTTTTTTTTTAATATGGTGTATTCTGATAACAGTTTCCTCTCCCCCAACTCCTCTGAGACTCTCCCCATCTCCCCTCCATCCAAATCCACCTTCTTTATATTTTTCATTAGAAAACAAATGGGCATTTAAAGACTAATAATAAAATAAAATAAGATAAAAACACAAGCAAGTAATCCAAAATAGGACAAAACAGATAGAAGAAAAGGAGCCAAATGAAAAAGCACAAGAAACAGATACAGACTCAGAAAACACACAACATTCATACACACAGGAATCCCATAAACATGCAAAACCAGAAGCTGTAATATGTACACAAAGGACCTGCAAGGTTTAAAAAATGCCCTGACAAAACACTATGAAATGAAGACCCTCCAAGGATGTCCCTGGGTTTGCTGGCCTTCGACTGCTGGAAATAGGGCCTGCTCATAAGAGTGGTTCATTTCCTCAGTGAGATGCCATTGAAGAGAACAAGTTTTGCATCTGTGAGTGGTTACAAATTAGAGATAGCTTCTGGGTTAGAGATGGGGCCTGTGTCTACTTCTCTCAGTGCTGGGACTCCATCTGTCATAGACCTGCATAGGTCCTGTGCATGTTGCCACAGTTTCTGTGAGTTCATATGTATGTTGGCCCTGCTGTTTAGAAAACCTGTCTCCTTGTGGTCTTCTATCCCCTCTGGCTCTTACAACCTTTCTGCCTCCTCTTCCACATGGTTTCCTCAGCCTTGAGGAGAGGAATTGGGGGGGGGGGACATTCCACCTAGGATCGAATATTCCTAGGTTTGTTACAATGGACATTGTCAGACTCTTTGTCTATATATGTTCAAAGCTACTGCAGGAGGAAGCTTCCCTGATGATGCCTGAGCAAAGCACTGATCTATATAAGTATAGCAGAATGTTGTTCAGTCATTTTATGGCTGTATTGCTTTAGTAGAACAGTGGTATTTGATTTTCCCCTGGGTCCCTGGCCTATCTTGTCTCGGTTCTTGGCCACCTGAACAGTGTCGGGGATGGGTTCTGTCTCGTGGGGCGGGCTTTAGAATCCAATCAGAGAATGGTTGGTTGCTCCCACCAACACTGTGTCATTGTTGCATTAGTGCATCTAGCAGACAGGTCATCATCATAGATCAAAGAGTGCGTAGCTGAGTTATAGTCCTCAAATGATTTCACAAACTAGAAGCAGAAGGACATTGCCAAATTCTTTTTGCTTTTGACTACTGCCAACTCAACAGTACCTGGAATCACCTAGAAGACAACCATTTGGGCAAACCTATGAGGGATTATTGAGATTGGCTTAACCTCTGGGCATTTCAGTGAGGAATTATCTTGATCAATCAACTAACCTGAGGTGGGGACACCAACCCTGAAGCAACACCCTTCCCTGGCTTGTGTTCTGGACCACACAAAAAGGAAGAAGCTAGCCAAGCATGGACATTCATCACTCTCTGCTTCCTGACTATGAATGCACTGTGACCATATGCCTCAAGTCTGCCAGAACTTCCTTGCCGTGATGGGCTCTGCCCTTATACTGTGAGCCCACATAACTGCTTTCTCCCTTACCTTACTTTTTCAGGGTGTTTCCTTATGGCATCAGGAATAAGAACTAATGTAGTATTCGTGTGAATGTGTGCAGTAGAATTATAGCTGGAGAGGTAGGGTTGCGGGAGGTCATCATTTTCTAAGTGTTGTAGGAAGCCATTTAAATAATGCTTCCTTAAAACAGTGCCAAGCAGCCATCCTTTGCATGTCTTGTCCAGTCTGTTTAAAATGGCAGCTCTTCTTCAATATTGATACATTTTCTCTGCTTGTGTGTGTTTGTGATATTGTGTGTGTGTGTGTGTGTGTGTGTGTTAGAGACTTAGTACATGGGTGAGGAGGCCACTTGGCAATATACTATTAAATCATAAATGAACAATAGCAAAAATGGCGGGCTGAGACAGTGAGGACCCCAGCTACTGCAGCAGCCCTTCATGCCCACTCTTTAGTAAGAGCGACGTAAACAAAGGTGTGGTGTCTAGGTAACCCAGAACAACCATGCTGGTGGCATCTTTCCAGCTAGTGTTTACCAGATCCATGATGAGCTTTGCAAGACTGAAGCATGCAGAACTGCAGGAAGGTTTAGGGCAGTAAGGACCACAGATTCAGGTTAGCTCCTGGAAGGCATTGTGAGAATACAGACTACTGGTGATTCTTACAGTATGTTGTAGTTGTTAGGGACTCTGGCTTTGAATGCTTTGTTATATCAAATATATCTCATGCATTTAAATCAGTCAAGGTTTTAGTGGCCCAGGATTATATATGAGATTCCCACTATGCAGGTTCCATAATTTAGGCAAAGACAATTCAGCACACCTTCATTGGTTACCCCTGAGGCTCCTTGGTAGGAAAAGTGTGCAAAACACGTATATGCGAATGCACACTGAAAGCAGCTTGGACATCCTAGTGCAGAACTCCAGCCCCATTTGGTATCAAGCTGCTATGTGTTTAACTGGTGTTAGCATGGTGATTGTCTAGCCAAATGAAATCTTGTCACAGATGACAGGTTTTCTCAAGACCTGTGAGTGGAAAAGTTTTAAAGCACCATTGGGAGCTGGAAAATATTGCTAAGACACAGAAGCATTGTCATAAATTAAAGATGGTTAAGGAAATCCTCCTGGAGCTTCATGGTTCCCTACAGAAATGTCCTGATCAGTCAGGGAACAGGATGAGTGGAGCTATGTGTGCGTCTTCATTTGGAGAATTACCAACTGGGGTAATTTTTGGTAAGTTTTGGTAGATTCCTGAGGATGAGGTGGACCAAATGCCAAATAGAATGTGTGTATGTTTATGGGTGTGTGTGTGTGGTGTATGTGTGTGGTGTGTGTGTGTGTATGTATGGTGTGTGTATGTGTGTGTAGGTATGTCTGTGGTGTGTGTGTGTATGTGTGTGTGTATAGTGTGTGTATGTATGTTTGTGGTGTGTGTCTGTATGTGTGTGTGTGCTCCTCAGTGATGAAAGCAGATTCAGGAAACTGAGAAATCAGACATGAAGAGTAGTAAATTCTAGAAATCCAAGTGAGGTAAGAACTTGAGGAGAGGAGCTGGGAGGTGGCTCAGTGCTTAAGAACACTGGCTGCTTTGGAGGACCCGGGGCCTGTATCCAGCACCCTCATGGCTTATGACCTTCTGCAAATCCAGTTTTAGGGGCCTTGATCCCTTTTCTGACCTCTGCAGACCCCAGGCACTCATGTGATGCACAGACAAACATGTAGGGGTAACACCCCCTCCCCACACACAAAGGTAGACTCTGAGGAGAAATGTAAATCAAAACAAGGCATGGCCACCAGGCATGGGGGGGGGGCTGATTTGCAGAGGGAACTCTTGTTCTGTGGTTACTTTTCCAGCTGGAAGTTTGCTGTATTGTTGTTGGTCATGCTGGAGTACACACAGTGTGTACTGCACTCACAGGAGTAGCTGTTCCTTGTTGAGGAGCAGTCACAGAGCTTTCAACCAGTGTGCACAACTCCTACAAGGAGCTAGGGAAATGTCAAAACAGGCAAGGTTCTTCCTCTCATAGGACTTATGTTTAAGTGGAAGGAGACAAGGTCTAAGTGCATAGGAGCCTGTTGTAGCCTGGAGGAGAACGAAGCCCTTGGAAAATAGAAGAATGAAGGGATAGTTGGAAGGGGATAAAATACTTTGCATGCGATATTTGCGGAAGTAGCATTTTGAACACAGAGCCAAAGGCAGCACAGGGAAGGCTAGGCAAGATTGGGCGAGAGGGCTTTGACTGGGATAGAGGGTGGGTGTGAAGAAGCAAGGACAGACAAAGATAAGAATGAAGGAGGAGCCAGTGGGGCTGAGGTGCAGTACCAGGACAGTGCAGCACCTTTGCTTAGAGCTGACCTACCGAATTTCTCTTCTGCAGAAAGCCACTGACAGCTGCTCTGAGCGGTCTGACACTCTAGCTGTGTACTGGGTCGCTATCTCCAAACTGTCAGGAGATAAGAAACAAATACTGTCTGCTTCTTACCTTAATGATAGGGCTGACACCGGGAGAAGTTAAGTGACCCGCCTTGGACCAACCCTGAAGTTTTCCAGTGAGCATTTTCACTCAGGCTGTCTGATTACATACGAAGGGGGACAAAGGGACACAAGGAAATATGGGGGCATGTAGGTATGTTCATTATTTTGACCGTAGTGATAATTTCACATTTGCGTATGTGTGGTAAAACTCTTGGAGCTTCAAACTATGCATATGTGCAGTTTTTCATGTGTTATTCATCATACCTTAGAATAACTGTAATGAATATAAATGTTTTTTTTAAGTGAGGGAGATCTTGTAGTATTTTAAAGCACATAAATAATACTGATATTCTGTAAGGTGAATTAGAGTTCTGTGAGAAGAGCCATCATAGCATCTAGAAAAACATTAATAAAGAACCAAGTGAAAGCAGCATCAAGAGGAAAGGCAGGTAGGTTACAGACGCCAGATAACCAAGGCCCAGAGTGTAGTTCATGTCAGTTGTAGGAGGAAGAAGAAGAGGTTGCTGGATCATCACAGGTAGCGTTTGGTAAAAAGTGCACCAGGACCTCATGGTTGGCAATACCAGATTCTGCAGGTGTGGTGGACTCTGCAGTTGCAGACACATGAGGTGGAGTGTCTGTGAGACAAGACGGACGAGCACTTATTTCACACTTGGAAGACTCAGTTTAGAAGGAGCTGCGGGAGTCAGTGGGTCCGAGGTAGTTGAAGATTCAGGCGTGGACAAAAGCATGGGAAATATTTAAAATGAGACCGCAAGAAAGAAAGAAACTGTGGCAAAGGAAGCATGGCACATGTTTTGTCCCTTGCAGCTTTTCGTGCTCATGGGAGACATGTATGCCAGGCACAGCACTCTGCCTTGAGAAGTCTTGGCAGCATTCACTGAAGGCACAGCATTTGATGAGTGTCGATAGATAGGATAAATAAGATGAATCCTCTTTTCCATCCCGACTCAAGCAGTGAGCACAAAGCCGTTAAGTAGATGTAGGATTGTCCCTGGAAGTTAGCAGAGGCCGGGGAGATAGATGATCATGGCTCCAAAGCCCAAGTTTTAAAAAGTAGTTAGCATAGACCTTTGATCTATAAGCAGTGGCATGCATGCATTGGAGTCAGATTTAAAAGGTTAGTAGTGGTTTATTAAGAATTGGGTGTGGTGGTGCAGGACTTTAATCTCAGCACTCTGGAAGCAGAGGCAGGCAGATCTCTATGAGTTTGAGGCCAGCCTCGTCTACAGAGAAAGTTCTAGGACAATCAGGGCTGTTACACAGAGAAACCATGTCTTGAATTCCCCCCACTCAAAAGAGTGTTTGGGGTATGAAACTGAGCATTGTAGTTTTCATGACATAGGTTGCAAAAAAGGGGGGGCAGCATTTTGTTGAGGAGCTTCTATTGTTATAATTTTTGTAAAATTCTTCCTAAATTAAACAATTATGGTAGTTTTTTTTTTTAGACTCTCATTTCTATTTCTTAACTGTAAAAAGGATCTTTGAACCTCTTGGTTAGAATACTTTTGAGCCCAAGGCAGATAGGTTTTCTCTGGCCCATATACTCACCAGGAGTCTGGGAGGAGGAGGAGGAGGATTTCCCAAATGCTTCCTAAGCTTACATCTACCCCATACATCCTGGAATTACCAGGGGTACTCCTGATCCAAGGAAAGTTAGGGTACTATGAAGTGTGGACACTGCTTTATCCTGAGATGGTCTTTTCTCCTATTTGGGTAGAAATACCTTTATATTAGTAGATTGTTATGGTAGATTATATAAGTAATGTCCTTGAGAGGCTTATATATTTGAACACATAGTGCTTGATCCCCAATTGGTGGTACTGCATGGGGAAGTTGTGGAGGCATTAAAAGGTGCAGGCTTGTGTCCTTCCCCTTCCCTTCTTCCCATCCCCTCTCTGCCTCTCCTCTCCTCTCCTCTCCTCTCCTCTCCTCTCCTCTCCTCTCCTCTCCTCTCCTCTCCTCTCCTCTCCTCTCCTCCCCTCCCATCCTCGTCCCTCCCTTCCCCTCCCCCTCCTCTCCTGTCCCCCTTTTCCCTCCTTTCTCTCCCCCTCTGATTCTTGTGTGAGGATCAAATTTGATTAGATGACTTTCTGCTCCTGATGCTGTGGCTCCTTCATAATAGACTCTCTCCCTCTGAGACCATAAACTAAAATAAATCCTTTCTTCCCTAAGTTGCTTTTGGTAATGGAGCTTTATCACAGCAACAAAAAAACAACTAATACAGTGATTTTTGTTTTTATTTTAAATGTCTGTTTAGCAGAAACAAAACAAAAGATTTAAAATTTTTTTACTTGTTTTTTACTACTCAGCAGTAAAAAACAAGGACTTCTTGAAGTTTGCAGGCAAATGGATGGAAATAGAAAACACCATCCTGAGTGAGGTAAGCCAGACCCAAAAAGAGGAACATGGGATGTTCTCACTCATATTTGGTTTCTAGCCATAAATAAAGGACATTGAACCTATAATTCGGGTTCTTAGAGAAGCTAAATAAGAAGGAGAACCCAAAGAAAATCATATAGGCATCCTCCTGAATATTAAACTTCATCAGGCGATGAAAGGAGACAGAGACAGAGACCCACATTGGAGCACCGGACTGAAATCTCAAGGTCCAAATCAGGAGCAGAAGGAGAGAGAGCACAAGCAAGGAACTCAGGACCGCGAGGGGTGCACCCATACACTGAGACAATGGGGATGTTCTATCGGGAACTCACCAAGGCCAGCTGGCCTGGGTCTGAAAAAGCCTGGGTCAAAACTGGTCTCGCTGAACATAGCGGACAAGGAGGACTACTGAGACCTCAAGAACAATGGCAACGGGTTTTTGATTCTACTGGACCTATTGGTTTCGTGGGAGCCTAGGCAGTTTCGTGGATGCTCACCTTACTAGACCTGGATGGAGGTGGGTGGTCCTTGGACTTCCCACAGGGCAGAGAACCCTGATTGCTTTTTGGGCTGACGAGGGAGGGGGACTTGATTGGGGGAGGGGGAGGGAAAGGGGAGGCGGCGGTGGGGAAGAGACAGAAATCTTTAATAAATAAATAAATTAAAAAAAATAAAATTTGATGACTCTAGCAATAACCTCAACATCTTCAATAACTAATGTGTTATAGCTTTCAGTATAAACAGCCTTCATTTTATTGTTGTTTCAAATTTTTATCTTCTCTGGGACATGATTAATCTGGGAATTGAACCACTAGGTATTTGGGGTTGCTGCTCATTTGTTTCCTGGCTGCTCAGAATCACACACAGAAGCTATAGTAATTGCAATACTGTTTGGACAATAGCTCAAGTGCATTTCTGGCTAAGTCATATCTTAAATTAACCCATTTCTATTAATCTGTGTATCGCCATGTGGTGTGGCTTACTGGCAAGGTTGTGGTGCACCTGTCTCTTGTGGGGGACTACATGGCTTCTCCTGACTCTTTCTCCCAGCATTCAGTTTAATTTTCCCACCTAACTCTATTCTTCTAAGCCACTGGCCAAAACAGCTTTATTCATTAACCAATAAAAGCAACACATATATACATAATGAATTCCCACACCAATTAGGGTCAGTGAGATTACTAGTGGTCCCCAAAGCTGCAGAATTACACCCTAACCCCCAGGGACTTTGAAAAAAAGGCCTTGAGAATATTCTGATTGGGATGAGAATATTCTGATTGGGATGGCAAGGAGATTGCCCTACCTCCATTTGAACTTCAAAATCAGCTACAAGGCTTACAACACCTTTATAGGCCCACAATGACTCCCTGGCCAACCAAACTCAATTTGAAGGTGACAAAGGATATTGATCTGTAGAGAATGTGTTGATGATGTGCAGGTTGGCTGTCATGTAACAGAGAAAAGCCAATGGGTGGAGCTACTGGTGTGTACCTGAGAGTTGGCTATATAATAGGGCATCATGGGAAATTCAGGTCTTCCTGTTAGCTGGGTTAGTTACTCTGGCAGAGGCCAAGTACATTTGGTGCTCCAAAGACTAGGCCAGGTGGATCTGATGAACACCCTGCCACTTACTACGTTCATTCCCATGTCTTTCCACATTACCTACTTTTATTTGGCTTCCCATAGGAATGGGTTTCAGTTAGTGCTGGGTATAACATAGCCAGGTTGCTTCCTGAAGGCGTTCAGGCTGGGTCCAAGTTTTAGTGTGGATTGTTTCTCAATGGAAATTCATATGCTGGCAATCTGGACTTAACCCTGTTGTCTCAGCACTGAGAGAAGCCCTCTTCAGTGTGCTAACAGTCAGGTTTCTGAGCCTGTGGGGAAAGGCCTGCTTGAGACTCATGTGATTTTTGCTGGAGGACCCTAGGGTGGAGACTGATCCTAGGCAAATACAAACACTAACAATGCTGTCATTTTGGACCACATTATGACTAGCTATAATTTTTTTTCAATGTTCCCATCCAGTGTACCATATTAAAGGAAATATCAAACATCTGTAGAAAACTGTGCTCAATAATTTTTCATTAAGCAGTTTTGAGCCAGCTGGACATTTTTTTTCTTTGTTCCTTGTACATTTTTTTTTGCCAATTATATTACTCGATTTTCTTCTTATGGGTGTGTAGCCTCGTGAGACCGATTCCCGACTCTTTTCTTTCTTTCTTTTTATTTCTTTGCTGTGGATTATTTATTGCAGAGATTCTGAAAGAGTTTGAGAGAGTCCCAGTGTTACCTGTGGTTGTTGTTTAGAGCCCTTGTATCCCAGATTCCTGGTGTTTGTGCAAAGAACTAAAGAAACAAACAAAAACAGCAATAAAAAAAGAATGAGGGAATTAAGTGAAGGCTCAAGGTAGAAACACTGCAAGGGAGCCTTGGGATCAGGGTAGAGTGCCTAAGGGCACTAGGTAACTTTTGGGGGCTCCCTGTCCTGGATCCTGGAAGAGGCCAGGGCATGGGGTAGTTTTGTTCATTTGATGAACAGATAGAAACAGCGGCTTCTGCACAGACATAGGTTGTCTACCCTGCGATTCCAATCATATATATATCCAGGCATAGCTAGGCTTAACATAAGTAGAGTTATTTCCCCTCTGTTCTCTCGAAGAACACAGCCCATTTTACTGTGTGTGCACTGACTCAGGTCAGTTTGGCTCACTTTCTTCCACTTACAGATGTCTTCCTGAATGTGTGTGGCCACAATGTACCCATCAACCCATCAAAAGGGCATTGCTAGTGTAGAATTGTTTTTGGGGAAAGGGGTCAGGTCTTGGTGTTCATAGCTTGATGATATAGGAGACGGGATGCTAAGCTATCCCTGGAACAATGTGATTCAACAGCAAAATAGTTTTCTAGACCCTCAACTCTGACTGCAGATAATTGTCCTTCTCTCAAATTTCTGCTATGAAAATTTACATGGAGCTTGCTTCCCAGTTGACTAACGATCATACCCAGAAGGCTTGAGGCTAATAATGGGACAGCATCTGGGAGGAATGTTTGTTTTAATTAGTCATTTGAATGTTCGATGCGCACTTTGAAAGGTTCAATAATGTGTGAGCATCTGAGTTTAGTCATTCGCGTTCCTCTGCCACTTACTTCATCTGTTCGTTTGTCGTTATGGAAATGCAGTCCTGCAGAGGGGGACAGGGAAAGGTCCTTGTTTGTTCAAATACTTCTGGGTTACCATTTCTTTCTTTTTGGAGAAACTGACAGAGAAATTTGTGTTTGGAAGTGAAATAGAAACCTCTGACAGAAGGTAGGAAGCAGAGGTATAGGAGGAAGAGTCGAGTAGCATTGCTTTATCTGAACTATCTATTTTCCAATACTGACCAAATCTAATTATGTAATGGAGAGGTGGGTGTGGTGTATGTGCCCATAATCCCAGCTCCTGGGAAACGGAGGGAGGAAGAGCAGGGACTTAAGGCCAACCTCTATTACACAATCAGTCTGAGGCCAGGCTACATGAGACCCTATCTCAAAATCCCAGCGGTGTGTTTTGGGGTTATGCGTTGCCATGCACCCTTCCTCTTCTATACAAGGCTGTCCATCAGCACACGCCTCCACTGCCAGTGTGCTCTGCCCAGACGATTAGGAGCTGAACCCTCTGAAATGGAGCCAAGATACAGCTTCCCTCTTTTAAGCTGCTATTCCGGTTATTTTGTTCAAAGCTAGGCAAAAGCCACCAATGGACAAGCTGAGAGGAAGAGTCCCAGGTGTCAAGGTCACCCTGTGACGTTTCCAGGTCACCTCCGGGACAGAGTATTGTTATAAGGAGAACAGAAGGGAGGACGTGAGAAGTCTGGTGGTTTAATGAGTCGGGGGAAGACTGATTGGACGAGGGAAGTTCTGTTTATTTTGTCCGTTCATCAGAATGGTCTTAGGAATGAATGCCTCCATTCACATTTATCTATTTCAAATGCATTGAGCTGTAGACATCTTAAAAAGTAAAAAGCAAGAAAATGAAAAGTTCCACGAATGTATCCCTTCTTCTCCAGATCAAGTATCTTTCGGCAAATCGGAGGGCAGTCAGGAGATATACAGTAGAGACATAGAGAGGAAGTTGTAGGCGTTTGGAGGAGGAGATGTGGAGGAGTGGTAGGGGACACAGTGTTCACAGTCCCCAGACTGGGTCCCTGCAGGGGCACCCTTACTGCTCTCGCTCCTTTCTCTATCTTACTCATAACATAACCAGGCCCTTCTCAACTTTCTTCCTCCACTGTTGGCTGTTCCTTATCTACTTGTGTATTTATTTGTTGTATTCTAGAACATTCTTCCCTCCTAAATCTTTAAGGGTCGGAGAACCCCAGTACTAGTGTAAGGCAACCTCTGTACCCTCTTTTCCCTGCTGCTCCCTGGTAGGTTCTCAACGGGATCTGTCAGTTTCAGTACTACCTGTGTTCCTGAGGATGCCTCCCGCCACCAACAGTAATAAATAAATAAAACAAAACCCAAATTACTTATGTCACTTCTTGGCTTTAAGAACCTCTAGTGGCTTATTTCTCTACGTGTAGTATCTCAGGTTCTCAGTACAACCTAAAGCCCTGTCCATTCTGACTCTGGGTGCCTCTGCTGCCTCATCCCCTGTCCCTTAATAACTGAGGTTCAGTGTCGCCTACTTCCTATCCCTCAGTTATTGAGGTTCCGTGTCGCCTACTTCTTGTCTCTTCCCTGAACAAGCCCAAATCCGGGGATCTTTGCCGTTGGAGTCCCCTTCATCTGGAACTCATTTCCACCCAACAGTCACTCCCTCCCTCCCTCCCGCTTCACGAGGGTCCATTCTGGTGCTCCCTATTCTGAAAGGATGCGCGGATGCGCTACCACCTCATCAAAAAGACTCTTCCTCTCCCTTTGCTTTTGTTCCTTGCTGCTGCTGTCATGATTTAATTCTAGATGGAAAGCGTGTTTGTCTTTTGACCCCTTTAACAAGCAGTACATTCTCTCAAGTAGCAGTGTGTGGAACCTTCTCTCTTCTGTGCCTAGTACCTAGAACGCTGGCTGGGCACAGTCCATAATTGTTAGCTCTATAAGAATTAGCTCACGGCCGGGCGGTGGTGGCGCACGCCTTTAATCCCAGCACTCGGGGAGGCAGAGGCAGGCGGATCTCTGTGAGTTCGAGACCAGCCTGGTCTACAAGAGCTAGTTCCAGGACAGGCTCCAAAGCCACAGAGAAACCCTGTCTTGAAAAACCAAAAAAAAAAAAAAAAAAAAAAAAAAAAGAATTAGCTCACTTACTATCAAAATCAATAACAAGAGAAACCATTTTGAGCTGTGTGATTTCTTATTTGAGCAGTCTTGGGAATAGGAATGAGCCTGCCCATTCCTCATGTGTGTTTGAACCTGATATAGGTTGAATAAAGGAATGAATGAATTTGTACAGTCAAATTTGCATATTAATTGCTGGCTTGTCTTCACCAACTCTTTAGATCCATTTGTGAAACAATGGAGCCCAACTATATGTATGGTTCCTTGAAGGTTTCTGTGAGGCTAGCATGGCACCCCACATGCACAGATAATGTGTATACTTTCAACTCTGCATGCAGGCTAACTGTAAGGCTCATTGTGAGTCCTGAAGTTGATGCTAATCAATGCTCCCATTGTACAAGTGGGGAAAATGAAGCTCAGGAAAGTATATATGGGAATAAAGATAGTAAATGATAGAGGCAGATCCACTTAGTCTGGTCCTGGAACTGTGTTCTAACCCCTCATTGTGCTATATATTGGCGTTGAACATTGGGAATGGAAGAGTAGCTGGCCACATGGAGGGCTAGAATTGGGTAGGAATTAGTATTCCTGGCAACTGAACCCATACATGTGAAAGGCTAGATCATACCTCATTCCATGGTTGTGGTAAAAGTTTAGTGTGGCTGAGGGCTGGAGAGATGATTCAGAGTTTAGGAGCATTGACTGTTCTTCCAGAGGTCCTGAGTTCAATTCCCAGCAACCACACAGTGACTCATAACCATCTGTATTGAGACCTAGTACCCTCTTCTGGCCTGCAGGCATATATGCAGGCAAAACATCATGTGTGTGTATATATAGTAAATAAATACATCTTTACAAAGAAGTCTCTGAACTTTTTTATTATTACCTATGGCCATCATCATTGGGGAGAGCAAGGTTAAGATGTTCCGTGTCTTACCACAGTCATCATCATAGGCTAGACGTCATCTACCAGTCTAGTGGTCTTGTTTTAATCTTCTTAGGATGCAATGTGAGGGCCACACTATTGGAAATAGTCACCGTTTGTCACTCTAAGTGGGATGACATTAAGCACATTCTGAGCAATCAGCTACCAAAGGACACTGCTTGACTGCTGGAGGAGAACAGAGTCTGTGAAAGCCCCTTCCAGTCTTTCCTGTGTGGACTGAGGCATCTGACAAGGGCGCTAACAGGAAGATGAAATCAACTGGGGGATGGTATGTGGAAACTGTGCCTCTGTGTGCGAACCCTCCCCATGAAGGTGAAGCCTGAGCCTCCTTGCTGTCCAGATGCTATTCTACCCCCCCCCATTGCACAAACCTTTCTTTTCATTGGTGTTTATGTTCGTTCATTAGTTTGGCCACACTTCTAAATATCTCAATTAAGTAAGTATGCAAAGTACAGTACCTTCATACGCGTGTGTCTGCCCATGTACACGCACTGTGGCTGTTATTGAATGGTGCTCATGCACAGACACTGAGATCCATAGCTTCTTATAAGATGCTGTCACTAAAAACATACCTGACTGCTCCCTGACTTTATTTCAGTCTTCATGTCACTGAGCACTGCTCCTTCCAGCCAAAATGCTCTTTGTTTTGCTATGAAGTTCTAATTTTTTTTGAGTCACAAAAGAAGAATAACATAAAGCAAAGAAGAGTCTTCACTCATGTGTTTCTTTCTTGACTGTCAAAAGGAACTTGGCAGGACGACTTTTGCTTGTGATCAGCTGCAACCTCCTCATCACAAAGGCTCTCATTCACCAAACCAAAGAAAGTGACCCTTTCCCTGGCTTAGGGAAATTTCTTCACGAGTCACATTACACTAGCAATTATCATTGGCCACCATTACATGTTGGCCCTTTTGTGTAAAGACAATGGTCTTGGGTATTTTATAGTAAGAAGAGCTGGTTTAATGTCCAAGCAGGATAAGATCTTGTATTAGCAGAAGTAAAAAGAGTCTGGGAGGAAAGAGGATCCCTAGTAAATGCAAAAGGGTGCTAATTCATGTTTTTCTAAGAGGCGTGTGTGGCTGGGTAAATACAGCATGGTGGGGTATTGGTTTGCCTGGTAGGCAGGGAGAATGGGTGTATGATCTCAGAGGAAGGGGCTGAAGAAAAGGTCAATTATAGAAATGAAGGCTGTGTATCTATAAGGGAAGAAAGATCAAGGAGGCATTCACTTTGATCTTTGGAACTAGATCTAATAGGTCATTTGTGGTGGTGGAGAGGGCAAGGAAGGACGGAGAGAGAAAGGGAGAGGCAGATTGCAGGTAGAGCTCACTCTTTAGTTTCCAGACAACTGTCTGTGGTTAGTGATGCAGTGTTTCCTCCTGGTGTGGTTAGTGACACAGTGTTTCCTCCTGGTGTTAGTGACGCAGTGTTTCCTCCTGGTGTGGTTAGTGACACAGTGTTTCCTCCTGGTGTTAGTGACGCAGTGTTTCCTCCTGGTGTGGTTAGTGACACAGTGTTTCCTCCTGGTGTTAGTGACACAGTGTTTCCTCCTGGTGTGGTTAGTGACACAGTGTTTCCTCCTGGTGTTAGTGACACAGTGTTTCCTCCTGCTGGTGTGGTTAGTGACGCAGTGTTTCCTCCTGCTGGTGTGGTTAGTGACGCAGTGTTTCCTCCTGGTGTGGTTGGTGACACAGTGTTTCCTCCTGGTGTGGTTAGTGACACAGTGTTTCCTCCTGGTGTGGTTAGTGGTGCAGTGTTTCTTCCTGGTGTGGTTAGTGACACAGTGTTTCCTCCTGGTGTTAGTGACACAGTGTTTCCTCCTGGTGTGGTTAGTGGTGCAGTGTTTCCTCTTGGTGTTGGTGACACAGTGTTTCCTCCTGCTGGTGTGGTTAGTGATGTAGCATTTCTTCCTGGTGTACCCTTCAGTCTTTCTACACACATTCATGTGTTATGGACTCCACACGATTATTTGCTCTTAAAGATCATTAAGGGAGTAGTGATTTCATTTTTAATCACCTCCCTGCTGGGTTTTCCTCCTCTGGCATCTTTAGCTTTATGTTGAGTTAAGCCTATTTGGATCCAGCTGTCTTCAGGTAACTGGTGGTATGAAGTAGAAGTGAGTGGCAGGTTGTTATAGCAACTGAATCTGATAGCAGCTTGTGATACCTGTGAGGATTGATCCTGAGTCTGAAGAGTCGGCAAGCTTTTCTTAGGAAATGTTGCTGTCATTTAAAGACCTTGCTTGCAGCTTTTATTCTGATAATGAGTCTTTTAACAAATGTTCAGATTGTCTGAAGATGTTGCAGAATTATAATACAGCAGTTGTAGGAACATTCCATGATTCCCAGATAACGGTATCATTGAGGGTTCTATTGTGACTCTGTTAAAGTTGTAAGATGCTTTTGCAGAGACCAGAAGGCTCCGGGGGTCTCTTATGGAAGGCATGTGTGTGTGTGTGTGTTCACATGTGTACACATGCCTAAGTGTGTACGTGCGTGCATGTGTGGATGTGGCCTCCTTAGGGCCCCTTGGGACTTTGTACATTTGCCCTCGGTGATCCAGCTTCACATTCTGTCTCTTTTCTCCAGCTTCCTTAAATTTTAGCGACAGCAGCAGACTTTTATAACGAGCACAGAACGTGCTCTGTCATATAACTGAGTCCTGGCTGTATTCTCCTGTTTTCTTCATCTTGTCCCCACCTCTCCCGGCTGAGCTTCCATATTACTTTCTGCTGAGGGTTCCTGCCTCCCACCTTCACACAGAATTCACTCCCTTTTCTCTGTGACCAAAGGCTAGCCGTCTCTCTGGTACGCTGCGGTAGAATGTATCATAACTGTAAGGTTCTTCTGCAGGGAGCGTGGAGTTTGTTGGAGTCTCACCGTTCTCTTTGCTATTCCTCTGCGTACTCCTTATTCTCTCGTTGCACAGAACAGGGACCTGGCCTGTGGATTCACACTTGCTTGCTCTGTTGTGGCAGATCACAGCACTCCACTAAATGAAATATTGGCTTTACCGTGACTCTCTTAGAGTTACCCAGCTGATATTTTGGTGACATTAAAAGGCATGGTACTTCTAGACTTGAAGAGGTTAACAATGACAGGTGCCACCATCAGAATGGTAGACCCTTTGGTCTAGATTTTCTCAATTCAGTCTGGCGGGAGCCGTTTCATAATAGAAATGTCTGGGTTTCAGAACGTCTACTCTGGTAGGTCTGTGGACGACTTTTAATTAAGACAATGTTTCCAAAGCTTGGCGAGTGACTGCACAGCTGGACAGAGGAGCATCAATTCTGCAGTGAAGTTTGTGCCTGACTGTGCATTCCTGTCCCCCTAAGGAGCTCTGTTAAAGATCAAGGCCTGGGTCCTACCCCACCATTTAAATTAGAGGCTTTCAAACGATTGCGCTCCCTTCCATTCTACTTGATCTCCTCCTAAAAGCAGGATGCCAGAGAGCAGAGCAGTGAGCAGGGAAGCGTGATCGCATTAGGAGGCATCGGAGACGGGGGCTTTATCTTAATAATTTCCACCGGGATTAGTTTCAGTCTTGATCTCGAAAGAAGGAGGAAGAGCGAAACAGGTTGAAAGCAAGGCAAGATCGTTTCCAGTGGTGGGATCAGTGCTTGGGAAGGCGCGGAAACGAGCAATTGCCTCAGCTGATAGGAAGCCTACCCAGGTGGATTCATGAGGGAGCTCTTTGCCCAGACTACTGCAGGGCTGAGGAGGTGGGTGGAGGACCTCAGGCTTTAATGCTGGAGATACCAGGGGGTTACTTTATTTCTGAGCAGGGGGTCATTTTCCAGATATCGTTTAATTTCTATATGATGTCTTATGGTTATAATTAGGAGAGACTGAAATAAATGTGGACAGAGAAGATTTTCTTAAGGACGGTTATGGTTTGAATGTGAAATGTCTCCCATAGGCTCGGGTATTAGAATACTTAGTCCTCAACTGGGGGTGCCTTTTGGGACAATTGCGGAACCTTTAGGAGCTGGAGCCTTGCTGAGCCAAGCATGTTGCTGGTGCAAGTTTTGGGGTTTTTATAACCTACCCTCACTTCCTGTTCTTTGTGCTTCTTCCGTGCTGATGTGTGGTCAGTCTGATTATGGCCTGCCAGGCCAGCCTCACACTCCCGCTGCCATACCTTCCCTACCATAATGGACTGGATCACCTCTGAAGCTATAGGCCAAAATAAACTCTTCCTTAACTTACATTTTGTGAAGGTATTTTATCACAGCCACAGAGAAGAGATTATGACAGCACCAGCTTGCATGGTGGGTATGAGATGTCTCCTATAGTGCATGCCCCATTAGATGAAGCACAGCCTCATGTGAACTCTGGGTGCCCACTGCCCTGCCTACCACCTTCCTAGTATTTCCTGCCCTCACACTTCCCTGCCATGCTCTGCCCAATAGATCTTGGTCCTCTAGCTATGCAAATACCTAAAATAAATGCAAGATAATAGACCGTTAAAAACCAACAATTTGATGCACTCTGATTTCTTTCTTTGTTTCATTCCTTCCTTTGCTACTCTTTCTTTTTCTTTGTTTTTGAGATAGAGTCTCATGTAGACCAGGCTAGTCTTGAACTCCTGATTTAACTGAGACTGGCCTTGAACTCCTGGTCCTCCTACCTCCAGCAATTATCAAGGTGGCCACCATGTCAAGCCCAGACTTCTTAAGATGAACATTATTCTTGAAGTGTTTATATTATTTGAAAAACATATTTAAAAGCAGGTATATTAAGTATCTCTTTAAAAGTAGGGTGTTTCAAACACTGCTGTATACTTGAAGGAATCCTAAAGAAAACAATGTTAGAATTTTAGATCCAACAAGAACATGATTTTTTGACCAGTGCTGTCTTAGATGATCATATCAGGGAATATTATTTTAAAACTAGAAGAAATAAATATTGTGATTAGGAAAGACTACAGTACTGGAAAGATATTTTTTTGAAGAGTGATGATTTCTAAATTCAAATAAATTATACCACAGATGATGAGAAATCTTGGAAATTTGATCATAAATAAGACCATGCATGAATAATATCTGAGAAACGTTGAAATGGGAGAAGTTTTGGAAGATTGGAGATACGAGAGGATGAATTTGTAGCTCCGTATGTTTGATAGCTGCCTCTACATAGTTTCTGAAGTGACTTAGGCAGATGTCCTTTGCGGACTGTAGAAGGGAAGCAGTCATCATAATGAGATAGGATGAGTTTCCAGAAAAAATATAATTTGCTTCACTTCACTCATGAAATAGGGTTGCAGTACTGGTAGCTTTGGGAAATTCCATAAACAAATTATGTTTAAGTTTCATCAATGCAGCTAATAATTTATGATTTCCCTTTGGTCATGATATAAAAAAGCCCAAATTAGGCCAATTCCTAATTGGTGGTAGGGTGGATACATCTAAGCCCTCCCTATACCCTGCAGATACTAATTCCAAGATGGAAGAAGTATCTGTTTGAGCAAGGAGTTAGCATTTGGCCATGTCCCGGTTGCTGTTCTAATTAATTAGTCGAAGAGGAACGCTTCTCAACTTGATCTTACTCTGCTCTGGAAAGGGTTAGTATACATGGTGATTGGTATTGGATGTGAGTATGTATACATGGGAACCATGGCCTGATGTTAACTACTATAAGGATTATAAATTCATAGATTGTGGCAGTTAGATTAAACAAGGACACTGTTAGGTCTTATCCCTATTGTGTTCTAGCGTGTTCCTTAGAAAGCTACTGAAAAGCTGCCCGGCCATTTATCAGGGCTCTTGGCAGAGCTGGTGTCTAAGTCATGCAGAAGGTTGGATTTGATTACTTTGAAACCCTGAAAGTCAATTATACTTCGGAATTACTTTGAGAAACTGTTTTATGAAACAACGATCGTTTCTATTATCTGTTACGGAGCTGAATCACCCATCTCATCCATCAAACTTGCATTCAGATAACTTGTTGCTACTGGAGGCAAATCTATCCTCGAAGGATGAGAACTGTCAACGTTCAGAATGTTCAAAAGAAAAGCAGTAGATTTGGAAACACGTCTGAAAAAGGCATGTCTATTTTAAATCAAGTCCTGGAACCGTGTGCTCTGACACAAAATTGTAAGGTTCCTAAAAACATTAGATTTTTTTTTTGTCAGCTTGTGTGGTTGTGGAGCATAAACTTTGTAGATGACGCTCTTCTGTAACAGTGTCAAGAGTTCGGACATGCCCACGTGTCAAGTACATATACATTATTATTCTATGTGCATGCTAAACATTATTTAATTAAAATAAGGCAACGATTCTGCAGTTTGTAGGGTTAAGCCAGCCCCTTTGGGGCAGGCTTGCCTCAGGCCAGCGTTTACTTATAACCCGCGCGGCCCTTCCTATTTCCTGTCCTCTGCTGGAACCTTGGTTTTGTGAGTCTGATTTTTCCATTAAAGCTGTGTATATATTTCTTACAATTTGTCTGCATTAATCTATGCTGCAACATTTTGGCGTCCAACGTTCAGGCAAACTTGCCCCCGCCCTGGCACGGGGGGGGGGGGGCGCGAGCTCGATCTTTACCAGCCTTTGCAGTTGATATTTCTCAGTCACATTTTATTTCTTGAATTTCATCTATCTTATTTGTTGGAATTGGAGATCATGGCTATAGACTATTTCAACATGTAAATATATGGTGACATATTCTAATTTTGACATTTGAGACACTCTTTTTCTTTCTTTTTTTAAAAATATTTATTTTTGATGTATACAATATTCTGTCTGTGTGTATGCCTGCAGGCCAGAAGAGGGTGCCAGACCTCATTCCAGATGGTTGTGAGCCACTATGTGGTTGCCGGGAATTGAACTCAGGACCTTTGGAAGAGCAGACAATGCTCTTAACCTCTGAGCCATTTCTCCAGCCTGAGACACTCTTTTTCCATAGTAAACAATAATGCTACCATATTTTTATTACTGTTTTGGTTGCTGCACAGACATTATGTGGGATCTGAACCTTGCCATGTAATTCCTGTGCTATGCATTATTTCATTTCTACAAAATATCAAGTTGCATTCCAGTATCATCAGGCTGTATGTGCTCGCTATGACCTATGTAAGTTCTGCATCTTTCCAAGAAGCTATGTTGCCCTTAGAAAGCTTTCACCATCATTTGTATTTCAAGCATTAGAAAAGGAAACTTTGGGGCGTTAGGAAGAATGAAGGGGTGGGGATGGTGGCATATATCTCGGATGACTCTGAGCATCGTTCCACTTCTATTATCTTCTTTTGTTATTTGGGTTTTAACCCACCTGTTTGAACTTTCACTTCACCATTTTGTAGGTCTGTGTTTTTTCTAATTTATATCTTCTAATCCTTTCACAGACATAGTTTTAGAACATATCTAAAAATAAAATGAAAGCATACATTTATACTTGTCTTTCACTCTCTGCCTCGTGGTTTTAATTAACAGAATTTTGTAATGTTGTAATTCTCAGTATTTGTAGATTTGGGGGGTTACATTTATTTATTAAATGCTTCCTTCCACTTCATTAAAAAAGAGGTGATTCTTATATCATTTTCTAAAAAGTATAGTTTGCATTATACATTTTCATCTCTAATTTACTGGAAATCAGTTTTATATCTGTTCTGAGGTAAGGATTCAATTTTTTTTCATTTTTTAAAAAGATAAGCAATTATTCTGGGAATATTTGTTGGAAATGCAGTATCTTATTTACTTTCTCATTCCTGTAGTAAGAGACCTGACATCAGTAGGTGAAGGCAGAAAGAGATTATTTTGATTTATAGTTCCAGAGGTATAGAGGGCACCCTGGAGCAGAAGATGGACAGCAGCCAGGAAGACATGGTATAAGGAGCAGGAGGCTGACTGGTCACTCTGCTGCGTGCTCAGGAAGTAGTTTAAACAGGAAGTAGGACTGGCTATCAATCCTCAAGTCCCTCCACCAGTGACTCACTTCCTCCAGTAGAGCCCTATGTTCCAATGGTTCCCAAACTTTCCCAAAGAATGCCAATCATTGAGGACCCAGTGTTCAAACATGTGAGCCTCTGGAAAACAGCTCACATTCAAATCTCGGCATTCATCTTTTTCGTTTATTCCACGTCAGTGCTGTTATGGTTGAATTTCTGCATGTATTTTGATCCATTTCTATATCTCCTCTTTGTTTCATTGTTCATTTTTTTTGCTCCTGTCTCAGTATTATGCTATAGTAGTGGCTGGTGCTTTATAGGTCTTAATAGATATCAGTTTTAGCCATGCTGGTAATCTTCTTCTTTTGGAGTCTAAGTTATTTTTGTTCTTCATTCTGCTAAATAAATTTTAGAACTAGCTTATAATGTTAACCTAAAATCATGGGAATTTTGATTAAGATTTTGTAGATATATAAACAATTCAGGGAATAATTGACATCTTCAAAATATTGAATTATCCACTGCATGGATGTAGCCCTTCCATTTGATTTTTTAAATTGGTCTCTAATCTATCTTGAAATGCTCCTTTTACTCTATTTTGTATCTAATTCTCTTTTTATTTTCTGGAGCAGTAATACACATGTTAAATATAGTTATTGTTTTTCTTACTAAAAGATATGTTTGTGAAGCTAGAGAGATAGTTCAGTGGGTAGGATCACTGGCTGCTATCCCAGAGGACTCTGGTTCCATTCCCAGTACCTACAAAACCAACCACCTGTAATTCTAGTTCCCGGGGATTCCAATGCCCTCTTCTGGCTTCCGTGGTCACTGTACATATGTGCTGCCTGACATACATGGAGGTGGAACACCCAGGAACATCCTTAAAATGTTTCTTAAGATATTTGTATTCTCTGGCTTAGCTTTAATCCCTTCTTTACTCCTTTAAAGAAATTCCATGCTGTTTATGATCTACTTATGATGATTCCAGTTGCCTAGACTTGGCTGGCTGTCTCTTTATAATTCTCCCCTGTCACTCATTTTGATGTAGCTTTCATAGACTTTGATATTTTTAAAATATTCCTTGAGACCCAAGTAGAGAGCTGTTTTCTGCTCACTCCCTCCCTACTCTGGGAGAATTTTTATTTGCTTCCTGGATATTAAGGAAAACATATCAACATTAACTACTTCATACTAAATACTTAACATAAGCCCAGATGAGCAGGAAAAACAGCCTCCATGAGACTCCAACGCAGTCTCTTGGAAAGCTGTTTCCCCCCTTATCATTTTGGGTCAATATTTAAGGCAGATATTTTTCTTGTTAAGTTTCAGGCGTGTGATATTTCTGAGGTCTACATTCTCTTTCTCTCTTCCTCACCCCCATTTTAAACTCTTGTTAGAGAACGCACCACAAGTGCTTAGAAGTAAGTGCTTTCTGGTTTCTGGTTGTTTTCTTTCCCCTCCTACTTGAAAAACCCTGTGCCTTTCATTTCTCATGGTGACCCACCAGAGTGAGAAACCTGAAGTCTATGCCTCGTTAACTGCATTAAGTTTATCAGTTATCTGCTGATTTCGAGACCTGCATCCTCTCATGCCCCTCCGTATAAACTGTCAGTGATTCTTCTAACTACAGAAGTGCTAAAATTCTATCTGCTTAGCTGCCATATCTAGGGCTTGACTCAAAATAGGGAGTTTTTGTCTCTGAATTTAACTACAAACCTTGCCATTTATATTTATAGTTTTTATGGATTGTAATTTAGGAAAATTATTTAACTACTTTGGACGTCACGCAGGTTTTCCTTCTATGAACTCCTTCTGAGAATCCAGGTTCCCATACTAGGGGTATACCCTAATTTATACTGTGGTGATGGGAAACTGAATGGGATCAGGACTGGTGTGCTAGTGTGGAAATGGAGAAAGGGATCCTAAAGATAAATTTCTCCAGTTGGTGGTTATGCTGGTTGGTTGGCTTTGTCAACTTGATACACCCTGCAATCTCCTGGGAAGAAAACCTCAGTGGATGATTGTCTGCATTGGGTTGACCCATGGACACGTTCATGGAGGATATTCTTAGTAAAGTTAATTGAGAGAGAAAGATAAATCCCACTGTGGATGGCACCATTCCCTGGCTTGGTCTTGGACCATGTGAGAGTGGAGGCATGTAGCTGATACTAAATCAACAAGTGAGCATCCCTACACTCATCAAGCTCCTGCCACTGTGGCTTCCTTGATGTAATTTGCTGTTACCTGACATGGTAAACTTAATAAATGCTCTAATCCTTTAAGTTGCTTTTCATCAGGGTATTTTATAAACAACAACTGGAGCAATCGTTTTACTGGGAACAATTTTGTGGATTTAAATCCCCTCCAAAATTTCTATAGTCTCAAATGGCTTATGTTCCCAGGCTAATGCTTTTCTCCTACATATTTTCAATTTTGGATATCTTTATTAAACAGCTGAGCCCCAGGCATAAGAGAATCTCTTGCTTATCATGAATTCTTCCTCAGGAGCTGTCCAAGTTCATACAGTGATTGTGGCAGTTCAAAGGCTGTGTCTCTACCTCAGATTGTGCCTTTTCTGAAGGACTGGCTTGTCACCAGCTCCTCAGGTGAGGTGACCTCAACTGCTGTTCCACCAAAGCTTAATTCAGCTCCTCCCTTTGCCAGGCTTCCTGATAGGCATTCTACAGGAAACTTGAAATGCTCTGTCTCAGAGTCGATTTGACCCAGGAGGATATGATTACGAGAATGCCCAGTGCACTCCTGAAGGCCAATAAATTATTCTTTGGAAAGAAGAAAATTTTATTTCAAGAAATTGTTCAGGATATTTGAGATGGTCATAAAGCTATTCCAGGAATTCCAAGTCATAGTTGGCACCATGAGTTGTGAGAATAAAATTACCACACATAATGGCACTGGGAAAATGGATATTGCTTTTTTTTTTAAATACTGTTTGAATCCAGCTTTATTCAAATTAGCCTCAATAAAAAATAGAACCTTGCTATTCAGTAATTGACTCTCATCTCATACTCTGTGGGTGGTGGTTTTGTTGTCTCTGTATATTTGATTATTAACTGGAAACAGATAGAGTGGCTGATGATTCTGTTCCTATAAATTTAACAGTTGACTTGTACAAAATTAAGATGTTTCTTTTCTTCAGTAAAAGGGCAGCTAACACCATAGAAGGTGTAATCTTTTTTTTAAATTTGTGTGTGTGTATTTGTGTCTGTGTGTGCATGTGTGTGGTGTATTGTGTGTATGCACATGTTCATGTGTTTGTAGAGCCAGAGGGTGATGCTGAGTGTCCTCTTCAATTGCTCTACACTTCCAGTGTTCCTTCTATCTACAGCAGTGCTAAGACTCTGCTTAGCTGCTGTGTCTAAGGCTTGACTCAAAATAGGTAGGTGAGTCTCTGAATTTAACTACAAACCCTGCCACTTATATTTATTTATGGTTTTATGGTGGAATGTGATATAACAATAGGCCAATTACTCTTTTTTTGAGACAATTTTTTTTCTGGGTGATTTGTCATTTTTCTTCAGAAGTTCATTTGTCCAGTGATCTTCAGATTCCTTAGCTAGATACCTTTATTCTCCTAAAAAGACAGAAGTAAAAGCCTTCCCCAAACCCAATTTTGGCAAGCTATATCTGATCAAATGGAAGGCATTTGTTAGTTTTATATGTGTTTATATGAAATGACCATGCTGTTTGATGAACTATCATCTCTTCTAATTAAGAGGTGTCTTTCGTTCAAGTCAAATCTTTTTCAATTTTGATAATATCCATAACTTTTGTCCTCCTGTGGAAACAAAAGCAAAACCCCTTTCCCAGTGTAATACATATCCTGGTTTCCGTTCTGAGGTCACTACATCTTTAAAGTACATTGACTGATTTAATTTCATCGGCTTTTTCTATTATCTAATATCTCTCCAAAGCTAATGTTCCTTTTTCATTAGCATTTAGAAAATTCAAAGTTAACAAAGCATTGTGAAATCTATTTCTGGGGGTATTTATTATCCCTTTCTGTTTATTCAACATATCCTTTAGAGTTTGATTTAATACTTCTATAACTGCCTGGCTTGTATGAGTGTGTGGAATATCTGTAATATGCTTTATATTCTAATAAACAAAAAACTTTCATTTTCTTAGAGACATTGTCTGACTTTACTTGTGCAGGTATACCCATGATGGCCATATCTTCTAGCAAATGTGTGATTACTGAATCAGCCTTTTCTGAACTCAAAGCAATTGCTCATCAATGGTGTGGTGTATATATTTTAGTTTTCCAAATTTTACAAAATGGAACACATCCATCTGCCAGCTTTCATTCCCTGAGTATCCTTTGGGTTACTTCCTACAGGTAGTGGGGTTCACTATACCCCACCTATACTTCTTGCCTGGCTACAGGCCAACCAGCATTTTATTGAATCAATTTGAGTGACAAATCTTGGCTGTGTACAAAATTATTCTTTTACATCAGGCATACATTGCTGTTACCTGGTGTTTCTGGGCATGCTGGAGATCCAAAATCAGGTCTTTATGTTTGCAAGACAAGCATTTTACAAGTCTCCCAAATTGTAATCTTTTAAATATGGACACAGTAATCCACTATCACTTCTATCTTATTCTCTTCAGGGATCTCTTTCTTTCCTTCTAGAATTTTGTGTTTCTTATCCCTGTATTGACTTTGCATCCAATCTGTTCCTTCCTTCATTCATGAGTTATTTAAAACTTTATCTGATTTTCTGACATTTGCATGAGAAAGATGTTTTTGGCCTTGGTCTTTCATTAGAAAGTCTCTGTCTTTAAGTATCATTGTTTTCCAAGGGTAGAATTATGAAAAGATTGTATCAGAAGTTTCATGGGGCAATGGAGAAAGACAAGTCAGGGATCTGAAGTTCACCAGCCTCACTGTGCTCACTCCAAGCTTGGGGTCTCGTTTTGAAGGATGAGGGTTTGCTTGGGCTCCCATAACTAAGTTACACAAGCTGAGCAGCTCCAACAATAGAAACTTGCTCTACACCCGAGTCCAACATGCTGAGACTGTGAGGGAGAATCTGCTCCGAGGCCCTCTCCCAGCCACTGGCCATCTGCTGGTCATCTATAACCATCCTTGGTTTGGAGCCACACTGCCTCCATCTTGTCCCTTGTCTTCATGTAGTCTTTTCTTCAAGTGTGTGTCTATGTCCATATTTCCACTTTTCATGATGACACCAGTTCCTGTCCATCAGGTGTCCATTATGATGACCACATTTTAACTCAGTCCCCCCTAAAGACCCCAACCTTCAAATAAGGTCATATTCTGAGGTATTGCATACTAGGACTTCTATACAAGAAACTGGGGTTTGGGGACACAGCCCAGCACATTGTATCACTGTTTGTTTGCTATCCCAGAGGATAACTTTGCTTTCTTCAAATAATTCCCTAAAGAGAAAAGATTATTGATTCCTGGGAGGATTTAAGCTAAGAAATCTTTGTTTTATGGGATGTTTATCACAGCCTCCGTCATGCCGATGTCGTTTTATGGATGTGTATATGTTGAGTTCTTCATTGTAAATAATTATTGCCTAGCAGACTGGCTTGCATTTAATAGTGAGTCCATCATTATAAATTAAACCCATCTTTTTTCTGCTGTGTTCCCATGAATACAGCACAATAAATAAATCCTGTAGCATTTGTTTTGCATGTTTGCTTCTGAAAGGTTGAGTTGATCTGAGGGGAGCAGAGTGCCTGTGTAAGGCAGGCAGCTTAGGGCAGAGGGAGAATTCTGTAGGCAACTAGAGAGTCACTCTCCGACCAGCAGAAACTTCCACTTGAACTCCCTTCATGTAGTGGGAGCCTGTTGGCTCTCTTCTGCAGGCAGGGAAGTGTTCAGGAGAGTTAGAATATTTGAAAGCACCACATAGAGCATGATATCCAGAGATCATCATGTGCCCCGTTGTGGCTAGATTCTGTGAATGGTGAACGTGTAATAATGCCAGTAACAATAGTGTGTGCTTAGCATTCTGCAACAAAAATATTTCTCTGCACTCTTCTCTGACTTGACCGTGATTGTTTTAGTATGTGTGTATAAACATATACACACTATATGTATGAATATATATGTGTATATGAAAACTAAAGCTTAAAAAAGTTGAGATTTGCCTGCTGGCAAGGTAATTGTCATCTTTTTGCTTTCAAAATATTATTTTTATATTTGCGTTTTTACACTTTTTCTTTAAAAATATTCATTTATTTTGATCATATTCTTTTCCTCTCCCAGATCCTTCCTACCTATCTACCCAATTTCATGTTCTCTCTCTTCCCCACTTCTTCTCTTCCCCCCCCAGAAACAAACAAAATTCTCAAAAAAAACCAGAAAACAAAAATTAGAATAAACATCCAGTAATTCAAAAATTAACAAAGAAAGTACATAAGAAAATGGAGTCTGTTTTGTGTTAGTCAGCTATTTCTGCCCTGGAGTGCAGTTGATGTGTGGAGTAACAGTTTATTGGTACACTGGAGAAAACCGTTTTCCCTTCCCAGCAGGTATCAGTTGCAAATATCTTCCTGGTCAGGAGTGGGACTTGGTGACCACTTACCCTTCTTCCTGCTGGGATTTTGTCTGGTTTGAATTTGTGCAGGTCTTGTGTGTGCTGACACAGTCCCTGTGTGTTCATGTTTATCCATCCCGTGTGTCTGGAAGACCTGTATCCTCCACCAATTCGGCATCATCCCTTCTTCCACATAGATCCATGAGCCTTGAGGGAGGGTTTGGATGATGACATTCCCTTTAGGACTCTCTGACCCAAAATTTCACTCTCTGTAGATTGCCCAGTTGTGGGTCTCCATGCTGGTCTCTGTCTGCGGCAGGAGGCAGCTATTCTGATGAGTGCTAAGTACGGGACTTATCTATGTTAGTGTTAGTTGTTCGTCTCCCATATTCCTTCAAGTTCTGTTCTTAATCTCTGTATTCTAATTCCTCTCAAACATACCCCCCTCTTATTTGTTGAAGTTTGTACCCATAAGCCATAATTAAGACAACTTAGAGGCAAGTACAGACGACACTAGTTCTATAGTATGTCATTTGGGATGGATATGTGTGTATGTGTGCTGTCAGGGCCAAGCAAGTGTGGGATTGTCTAACAGGATAAAGCGTTCACAGCAAGCTTTTAAATTCCCTGGTTCACATTCATGTGGCTCTCTTTCTGTGCATGTGACCTTGAGCAGGTATCTTAACCGCTCTTACCCCAAGCTAGGGATAATGAAAGTGCCTGCCTTGCTGTTGTAAGGGATCCGTAAGCTATGCAAAATGATTCAGTGTGTGTTAAAATATGTTTTGTGAGCTTTGCGCAGGCAGCAGCCTATGGCAGTTTTATTCATTCATGAATCTACACATCTAGGACAGTGCTGAGCATAAAATAGATGCTCAATAAATACACTGTCGGGTGAATGAATATGTGAATGAATACAGAGAGTTCTATATAGAAAATGTAGAATGAAGAAGAGCATGGGCTTAGTCACTTTAGCAGGCAAAGTAGTCAGAGGCTGCCCAGCTTTGTGACGGGGTGCTCAGCTTGGGGAACCTTAGAAATGCTTAGACGCCCATTTTTTTGTTTCCTCCTCTCCCTCCTCCCCCTCTTCCTCCTCCTTGTGCTGAGGGCTGGATCTGTGGCCCTACACATGCTAGGCCTGTATTCATTCTACCCCTGAGCTGCGTTCTAGTCTCCTGGGAAACTTTTAAAGGCACCAACTCAAACTCCACGGTGGCCAGTCGTTCAGGATCCCGTTTTTGCCGTCACCACAGAGTAACAAATTCTGGATTCCATGGGTGTATGGTTCTGAAGATTCAATCCTGAAGTGATTTTCTGATTGACTTAACACACCTTAGGGGCCTAAGCTCAACCTTTGTTTCAATAATAATTATATCCTTGAAATGTGTTGAGACACATTTAAAATAGCCAAAAACTACTTTGAATTCATATGCAAGCAAGAATAAGATTTTGGCTCAAGTGGAACAGTTTGTTCCACTACATAAATCACAGGTGGGGTATTTACCTTTACGTGGGGCTTGGAATTGGTTCTTACTGTGTGGACGATTAGCATTGCAGGCTATTTATTTAGATCAACTAAGAAGCAGTATGGGTTGCCCTGGATAAAAGTAACTAAGGTCTCCGTGACATAGGGAAAACACACCAACACATGCACACACACATCCACACACATATATACACATGCACACACACACACACAAACACACAGTGAATAGCATGTCTCTTTTGTGGGTATTTCAGATACTGGGTGATGTGGGAGTGTCATATATCAATCTGTTGATTTCATTGGTTAAGTTATAATAAACCAGCTGCTTGGCCTCATGGCTTGGAACATAGATGGGAGGAGTAAACAGAATAGAATTCTGGGCGGAAGAGGAAGTGAGGTCAGACTCTGCGCTGCTTCCAGAGGGACTGGACAGCCGCCATGCTCTGCTTTCCCAGGCAGCTGCAACCCTCGATGGACTTAGGCTAGAATCTTCCCGGTAAGCGCACCATGGGGTGCTTACACACATCATTAGAAATGGGCTAGTCCAGGTGCGAGAATTAGCCTGTAAGGGCTAGAGTTCATGGGCCAAGCAGCAGTTAAATGAATACAGTTTGTGTGTTGTTATTTCGGGCATGAGCTAGCCAAGCGGCCGGGGTGTTGGGGACGCAGCCCCGCCGCTCCTATTTCAACAACTGGGTATTGAACTCAGAGACTCACATACTGGCCAAGTACTCTACCCCTGAGCTGCCAGACCTCCCCCCACCACCAGGTACTTGGTGAGTACAATCAAGAAACAGAGTAACTTTTTAGATAGCTGGCGCCTCTCTAGAATGTTGAGATGAATGCCTCAGTATCTCTTGTCAGTCTTTAGAGATTCTGGCCAAACTGAAGTCTCCATTTTCTGGCATTTTCCCACTTGGTGTATAGGAGCTCCATCTCATCCTCATGGATTAGACCCCACAGAGAGTGTGGTGGCTCAGGTGTGGACGGCTTGAATTTGGGAGCCATATAAAGTTGAGATGGGAGAAGATTGAAATTTAGAAATGGACCCCAAGAGGGTACCATGCTGGATAATCATTCTTGAGTGTCTTTCCATTTTGTTTTTGAAGAGTATTTATGCTACGTGTCTTTGGGTAAGTACAGTATAAAAAGTTAATACCCTTGACTCGGGTCTCTAATCCCAGCACTTGGGAGGCAGCGACAGGAGGATTTCTGTGAGTGTGAGGTCAGCCTGTTCTACATAGTATGTTCAGGCCAGCCAGCTAACCAGCGGTGCATGGTGAGACCTAAAAACATTAATACCGTCACAATGTGTCCTTTATGAATAGAACAATGAAATGCTATTTAGTGATCATACCAGGAAGATGAGCTAATTTGCTGTCTCCAAGGCTAGATTGTCTTTTTCTCTTGGTTCTTTAGTTTTTTGATCCTCTCCTTCTTTCCCTGCCTTCCTCTCTTCCACCTTTCCTTCTACCCTTGCTTTCTTTCTCTCTCTCTCTCTCTCTTTTTTTTTTTTTTTTTTTTTTTTTTTGCTCTTGAGATGGCTTGGTCCAGGCCATGGAAAACTTTAACTTGGTGATCCTCCTGCTTCTGCCTCTCCAGTGCTAGATTTATAAGCATGCGCTCTCAGGCCTAGTACTCCCTAGATTTATCAAGACTGGAGTCTACTTCATTTGCATCTATCTATCTATCTATCTATCTATCTATCTATCTATCTATCTATCTTTTGGTGTTTAGAGACTCTCCCTATGTATGCAGTCCAAGTTGGCCTTGAGTAGACTGCCCTCCCGCCTGTGCCTTGGCCTTCTGAATGCTGGGATTGGAACTCTGGCACGTGCCACCATGCCCAGTTGCATTTATTTTCAAAAAGCTGCGTTGAAGGACTTTTGGGCCCTCTCAGCAAAGAGCATCTCGGAAGTATAAAGCCTGGGATGCTATTCAAATCATCCTAATTGGATTTCTCAAGCCCTGATCTAATCAACAAGCTGGTTTTGCTTAGCTTCTTGGTCAAGTTCATTCATTAATTCAGAAAGCATTTATTGAATATTTGCAGACTCTACCCCTGGGCTAGATGTAACAGGATTAGTGGATGAATGGAACCCTGTCCTTTAGGAGTTTATAGTCTTCCCGAATGAAGGAAAGAGAATAATAGAAAGCTGTTTAAGATGTAAGATGGCTTTTGTACTTGAAATGTGTTAGTAGTCTTTCATGTCAGGTAATTGACATTAACTGTGACTTTATGCTCTGGAAACCACATTATGAAGTATTTTCTTTTCATATTTATTTCACAGTTAATATCACAGTTCTTTTCAGACATGCTCTTGTGAGAATACTCACTCCCCACAAAGTGACGCTGTGAAGTTAATAGAATTGTTGGCATTTCACACTTCACAGTCTGTGCATTCGGGAAGATTCTGAGTGGGAAGAAAGACAAAAAAGTTGAACCCCCATTTATTGTTTTATTGGAGCGAATTGTCACATAAAACTACGGCCATCACCCCTTCTATCAAGTTCCACCAAGTTTTGCTAGAATTTCCTGTCATCTTCCACCACCATGATGGATGTAAATAGAAAACTAACACTGGTTTTAGTTGAGGTCTCAGATATAATGAGATTCTTCTACTCTTTAAAGGCAAATGTTCATTCATGTATGAACTGTTAAAAAATGATTTTATGCTATTTAGAAGAGTGGAGAGCTGAAATCAGAAGTGCCTTTCCGTGCTCCAATATTTTCTAATTATGATTTTTCTGTGTTTCTTATATTTACTTTTCTAAGATGCACTTTTGCTCATAGACTGGAGCTACCCTCAATGCCTCTTACTCATTTTCCCCTCTAATTAATGTTTGTAACGTGCAACACACACACACACACACTACTTTCTTCTGTTAATGTTACAAATTCAACCTTACATTTGTGTCCATGATAAATGAGAAGTAATCAAAAGACATAGTTGCTTCTGTGCACAGGCTGGAAAAGGGTCTGTTTCAACTGGAGTCCCAGAGAAGTACCATGCTGAGCTCTCAAGGCGCAGTGATGTTCTGTATTGTGTGGCTGCCTTGCCTCCTGAGTCAGTGGTTTGGGTAGTTTGCTGCTGGGTCAGGAGTGGTTCCTAGTTATGAAGGGTGACGAAAGTTTGGCTGTCACAGTCCACAGCTGCCTGGAAGCTGAGCTCATTTGCTCTTTATTTCTCTCTTACTCCTCCTTCCATCTCTTATCCTCTCTCTCTTCTTTTTTCTAATCACAGCTCTCTGAAATGTGAAACTCTGGAAGACTTGCTTTTATCTCATTCATCTAAAATGTAAGAGTTCTTCTGCCGTCAGCAAGGACTTTGTGCTTGGGTATTAGTGGTGTGTGTGTGTGTGTGTGTGTGTGTGTGTGTGTGAAGCCTAAACCCAAGGTTGATTTTCATTTTCTCCCTCATTTCTTTCCTCCCTCCCTCCTTCCCTCTATCTCTTCCTTCCTCCCTTCCTTCTCTCCCTCCTTCCTTTTGCCCCCAAGTCCCAAATAATATTTCAATCAGGCATTTTCACACATACTTTCACTTTCATTTAAGTCTTGCTAAGTTGCCTAGGCTATCCTCAAACTTGCTATGTAGCCCAAAATTTAAAATTATAATCCTTTAAAATTATAATCCTCCTGCCTCAACCTCTTACTGTTATATTTTTTAAACACTTAGATTTAGACCCAAAGGTGGAAACTGTAGTTCCTGAATTCACAGAAATATGCTTTTGTTAATGGTGAAAACTGGCTTAGCATTGATGGTGGTGGTGGGGCTTCGAATCTAGAGAAAAAACCCTAAGAGACATGCCATAGAAAGTCATTCAACGTGGGAGCAAAGGATTGCTCTAGGAGATTTTCAGTCTTCTCTCTTCACCTCTTTGTTTCTTACATCATGTTAGACTATCTCAGCACCTTCGAATGTCTACTTACCTTTTATTTTCCAAGCCAGAGTCCTGCTGTGCATCCCAGGATAGCCTTGAACTTTCTGTCTTCACATCCTCCTGCACTGTGTCCTTAGCTTTGCTGGATTCCAGGCCCATGCCACCACACCTAGCCACTGTTCCTTTCCTAGGAATATGACTGGAGGCTGTGGCATCTACTTTGATGCGAGAAAGCAAAACTGGTGTTGTTAATTACCTATCTTCCTTCAAGGCTTCTACCCTTGTGATGAGTTTGGGGAATATATAGGTCAAATATGTTGCCTGCATCCTTCTGGAGCATTGAAAAAAATTGCCAGCAATCTTGTTGTAATAATTTCCAACTGCTGAAGACCTGTTTCTGGAACTTCCTAGTGAGGACTCCAAGAGACCCTAAAAGAAACAGAGAGCCAGCCAGACACCTGTTGAGTTCTGACATACACAGAGGCCAGTGGTGGCATATGTCCACCCTTGGGTGTGGAGAACTCCTGGTCTTGCTTACTCTCGCCAGTTCCATTCCTGGATGGAGTCTGATAGGTCAGTGAACATGCAGAGAGGCCAGCTGCGAACAGAGATGAATGGGGAATGCTTTCCGGTTTCTGTGTTGATTTTGCTATGTGGTATCCTACGCCAGAAGCAATACAAATGTATTATGTTTGGAGTGGGGGAATAATGGGATCTAATTCTTATCTAGGTGAGGCTGGCAGGAGAGACACAAAGTGATTCTGTCCAGGGATGAGCAGACACCTTGACATGCATGTGCATCCTATGTACTGTGGATGAGCAGACACCTAGACATGTGTGTATTTCGTATGTGTCGTGGATGGAGAGGAAGAAGAGCAAGACCAGGTCCATCAGAGCTATCTCTCTGTGTTCTTTAACTGCTACTCAACTATGACTTAGTCATAAATAAATTCAGTATAAGTAAAAATAAATAAATAAAAAGTGTAAGCACCTTTCCCCTCCGAGGCACTGTGTGGGGGGGGAGAGGGCGTTCACAGTAGCTGTTTCCTTGTGGCTTCCGTCTGTTTCTCTTGCTGTGGGTCCTCTTGCCTGTGTTGAGGGGTCCTGAAGAAACTTGAGCTCTTCCTTGACAGATGCAAATCGGTCTTTTCACACACTGAGAGCTTTCAGCTCCATGGACAATGGTCCTCTGCATGGGGAAGGAGGATGCTTTCAGGGGAAGGGAGGAAGAACAAACTCCCATTGGTAACCAGCCTGAACAGCACTGTTCTGGGCAGCGGGATTACCGGAGAGGACTTTGTTTATATTTCTTCTCTGGCAACATTAGTTTCTTTCCAAGTACTACAAGTATCCACCCTAAGTCCATTTCTGTAAGTGGAGAGGCTCCCCTCTCACCCTACACCATGAAAAGAAGCTGGGCTTTTAGTGTCTGGTCCTGTAGCCTATACAAAGCAGCTGCCTCGAATGTCCTGATCTTGGGAGAGTTGCCCCTCTCTAATCCCAGCAGAGGTGTGTCTCTGCACAGTCGTACAGAATATCAGACATTAGAGAATCACTCGGATCACTCGGGTACAGTTCCTGCCCCACAAGGAGCTATGAGCTCTGCACAACATTCTCATGTTTGTGTGTCCTTATATATGTATGCATTTATTTATGAATTTATTTTCTTGCTACAGGAAAGCCATCTCCCGGACGGGCCTCCAGCATCTGGCGCCTGCACATCCTCTCGGCCTTCCTGTGGCAAATGGTCCAGCAAAGGAGCCTAGGGCCACTCTGGACTGGAGCGTAGGTGTCTACTGTTTTTATGTTTGGTTTTTTCCCCCTCAAGCTAATGTTTACTTGCACGCTGTGTCTTTCTCACCTCGCCCTCAGGATTCCGTAAGTCAGAACACACCTACTGAGAGTCTTCAGTGGTCAAGTTAATGAGATCATTAATGGTGGGCTGAAAGCCGTTGTCCCCACCTGAAGCCCTGTGCAGGGCTGCTCTTCGGTTCTGCCTTGCTGTCTCAACAATGATCAGGCTCATCCCTGTCCTTTCCAGCTTAGGGGAGGGAGCCATGGGAGAAAGGAGGGGAGTATTTCTTTCTTTTAGCCAACTAAAACATAAAAATCATGTGTATTTATGGTGTGCCATGTGGTATTTCAACACATGGGCACAATGTGCAATGTTTAAATACGGGCAAAGTAGATCTACCTAGACATTTATCATCAGTTAGTTATGTTGCAAATATTCTAACTCCTTTTTTTCTAGCCTTCTGCAAGAGAAGTACACTAAACTGTTATTGTTTGTGGCTACCCTGCTATGAAATTGTATCTACCTATGATTTAATATCCATTGAAGAATCTTTCCTTCGATTATCTAACCACTGTCTCTCCCAGCCTCTGGTAACAACCATCTTGCTCTCAGTAATATTTCATATGTAAGTGAGATTGCATGACGCTCGACTTCCTGTACCTCACCTATTTGGCTAAACACAAAAGCCTCCAATTCCATCTATGCTGCAAATGAAAGGTTTTCCTTTTTCTGTGTGGATAAATAATATTCCTGTCTATATTTGCACCGCATTTTTGACAGATAATATGATATTTTATTGAATTTAAAAATAACACCCTTAGCAAAGGTCACGGGCTATAAAAAGTAAGCTCTGATTTTCACGTTGCCCTAAGTGGGTTTTTAATTTCGACTAAGATTTAAAGGCATGTCTGTTTTCGTGCCTGTGTATAGATGGGAAAATCTTTCCACACTCTTTCAACTTGGCAGAATTGAAATCCTGTAGAGTGACTTATTGTCGGGGGATATGGTAGATGCTTCTGCCATAAGCCAGTGGCACAGTCTCACAAACAGAAAAGGCATTGCCCAGCGGCAAGTGTGATTTGGCCTCGGCTTCCTGAGGGGGAAATGGGAAATGTTCATTTCATTCTTGCTGCTGTTAGAGCTAAAATTATTTGAACAATAGGTAAATATTATTGGTACAAACATAATCTTAGAATTCTTTCTCCTGCCACTAAGTCGTCTGAGTGTTTGCTAGACCCAGAAAAAAGGCCATTGCAAACACTTCCTGCCTTAGTTTCTGCTTCTAAATAACATTGTAGCATATACAGTCACCCAAGACTTTTAATCATATGAAATGAAAAGGGGTTCACAGACTCTTCTTTATAGTACTGGGTATTAAATCCAGGGCCTCAGATAAGCTAGGCAAGCACTCTGCCATTGAACACTATCCCAAACCCTTATTTCTACTCATTTTTAAAGAAAGGTGTCTCTCCCAGTAGCCCAGGCTAGCTCAGAACACACTCTATAACCCAAGCCAACCTTGAACTCCTGAGCCTTTTAATCTAACCTCCCAAAGAGCTGGATTCTAGACATGTGCCACTCGGTCCAGCTCCCCGACTCTTTATATTAGCCTTTCTAACAATGTAACAAACCTTAGTGAAATCACAGTCTAGGTTTTACTTCCGGTGTAAATTTCTTTCACCTTTAAGTTTTTCAATCTCTTACATGAAGAGAGCATTCACACCCTCCACTGACCTTCATATGTTCTCAGTGAGCTTGTTCAGCATTTTCTTTGCATCCAGTACCTCTTTCCACCTGTCCCGTGTCCCATCCTTTTGTGGGGGTGTGCACATGGGTGTGAAGGCTAGAGGTCTACCTCGAGTGTCATAGTGCCCAAGAGAGTCCTCAAGCACTCAAGCACTACTTTCTTCTTCTTCTTCTTCTTCTTCTTCTTCTTCTTCTTCTTCTTCTTCTTCTTCTTCTTCTTCTTCTTCTTCTTCTTCTTCTTCTTCTATTTTTTTTTAAACTAGGGTTATCATTGGCTTGAAATTTGATGAATAGGCTAGGCTTGTTGGCTGGTTTGGGAGCCCCGGTAGTCGGCCTGTCTCTTCCTCCCAAGTTCTGGGCTCTTTTGTTGATGGACACCCATGGATGCTTCCGTTTCCTGACTGCTGTGAAGAGTGTTCAGTGAACAAGGCAGATGTGTCTCCTACTTATGCAAATCGAAGGATTTTCATTTCCTTCGGATACAGACCTGGGAGTGAGATGGCTAAGTCAGACTGTGGTTTCATTTTTGACGCTTTTGCGGAGCATCCCATTGTGTTCTTGTGGCTGTGTCTGCTACTGTTCCCCCCACCAACATGTTGGGTTCCCTTTCTCAACATCCTCTACAGGACATGTTAGCTTCTATCCAATGGGAGCCACTCTTAGCAAAGGTGGGGCTGTTCCATTGTAGTTTTGATTTGTATTTCCACTATTATTAGTGATGTTTACTGTTTAAAAATCTCTCCACTGGTAGCTTGCGTGTCTTCTTTTCAGGCATTTTGGTTTAGACCTACCACCCAGGCCTTAACTCTGTTACCTGCTATCTTTGCTGTGTAGAAGTGTTTGAGTTTTATATGACCCTGCTTGCTTGTTTTTCCTTTGTTTCTTGTACTTTTGGGGCCTCTTTAGAAAGTCCATCCTGTCAAAGTATCCTGAATCCTGTCTCCTGCATTTTCACGCAGTGTCAAGTGTCCTGTGTTTTCTTCTTAATAGCGTCAGCTCTTATATTTAAGCATTCAGTCTGTTTAAGTTGGCAAGAGATAGCTGTCTATCATCATTCTTGGCTTGTGGGCTTCCATCTTTATCTAACATCATTCTCCGCTTGTAGAAAGAATCATTGTGTCATTATGAAAAGGATCATATTAGAAAGGCTATCTATCATTTCTCCAGCACGTGTCCTCATCCCCTTGTTTAAGCCCAGATGCCTATGGATGTATGTTTAAAGTGTGTCTGCCACAGTGGAATCTCCTATGCACTCGGACATTGTTTTCTGGCCCAGCCAATGCTACCATCCTTGTTTTGCATTCTGGGCAGGTTCCTTGGGATCAAGAGGGTAATGAAGATGTGGTTTAAATGGAGCTAAAAATCCATGGATAGAAAGAAATCAACAGTGGGAACCCAATACAGCAATGCCTGGGCCAGCAGAGTTCACAGTGGAAGCGGGGAGAGCCACTGGGATCTGAGAAAGGACCCTCTCTAGTCCTGGCTGATGTTGAAAACAGTTATCAACAAACGCTTTTACTAAGTGTCCTGCCTAAGCCAGCATTAGACTAGCAGGCAGTATTTTCTGATTCCCATGGAAAGGTGTACACTGTAGCATTCATTCAAGCTGTATTTTTGGCTGGTGGTGGGAGGCTCTGGTACACAATCGGGGCCGAGCAAATAGGAGCTCAGGTTGGGTGTGTTGTGGTCTTTTGTTCTTCTTTCTTTCCTCCCTGATGATTCTGGGCACCCTGTAATGGTGTTCTGCTGAAAGTCCAGTAGGAAAGCAAAGAGAAGGACACGCCCTTCTGAAAGACTCAGATGTGGCTCTGGAACAGATGCGTCCCTTGGCATTGTTTTCAGTGGCAGCAGACAGAAGTCAGCAGTGGCCAGTACCCAATGGCTCAGAATGTTCAGGAAGGAGGAGAGGGTTAGGTGTATTTCAGTGTCCTCCGTTTTTTTTTTCTGTAAGAGTTTAAATGACTCAGACTGGTTTTTAAAATGCTGGCCTTTTTCTGTCAGGTACACTGTGTATTAACTGACCCTTCTGCTTAAGAGTCCAAATGAGGAATTGGGGAATTTTCTTATTTTGCATAAAGCATAGGAAGGGTTTTCAGGCTTGAGCATCCATCTGCAACAACCCTGTCTTTTGGTTCTCTCCCTCCCTTCCTCTTTTCTTCCCTTTCTACTTCTTCCCTCCCTAGACCCTGATATCTTTTATTTAGGCCATTTCACACATCCCAATTACTGTGTACATTCCTTTGTTCATAGTGAGCCATTTTGCAAACAGAACCAAGGTAGAGCTTTTTGTTTGGCTTGTCTGAGGTCTTGTTAGATCTCTAGTTTCCCGAAGAGCTAGGCAGTGTGTTTGTTTTCTCTTCAAAGTGGAGAGTACAGGACAGCCTAAGGGCTGCCTGGTTACTGATTCTGGGACATGAATTGATTGTAACTCCTCTGCTGGGTCAATAAGAAGTGAACTTACTCTTGGAAACTGATGGGCACTCAGATAATCTCTAGTTCCTGAAAGGCGTGCTAAACACGACTCCAAAGACAACTGGTAAAAGAAACCAATAGGACCTGTTTTAATGCCAAGCAACCCCCCTTTGCAGGTTCTTCCTACTGTGTAGCACAGTGAGGTAGATTATCACGCACACAGAGAGGCCTGGTCTTCCCCTCCCACTAGTGGCCTTTCTTCACCCTGCTAGAAACAACCAGGAGAGGCTGTTCCCTCGGATACCATTAAGACACATGTCAGCCAAGCCAGTTTGGGAGGAAATAAGCTAAATTACTAGAATGGGGAGGAAGTGATGTTCAAAATAGAAACCAAAAATATTCGTCTCCTGGGCTGGAGTCCAAGCTCTCCATTTGGAGTGAGTTAGCCCATTTAGAAGTGTGTCGGTGCCACAGATAATATGTGTCTTCTTAAATGTCGCATGCCTCCTCTGCAAAGGTGACTCAATTTACAATTAGAGCTCGCCTCTGTTTTTAAGATTGTAGCCAATAATACTGGAGGTAGGTCTCGCTTCTGTCCCCACTGTTTTGTAATTTTGCTTTGCCCATTAAGCCGCCTGGAGCAAGCCACAGGCCAGTGTGGGGGGTGGGCAACAGAGCTCATGTCAATCATAAGTCCACCGTCATCCGCTCTGAGTCTTTTTCATTTCTTCACCGGACCACATCCTGCCACCCAGCGTTCCCTGGAAAACAGAACTTCAGCTCGAACAAAACCAGCTCAACTCCCCCCACCCTCAATCCACACCAGTATTTCTTTCCTCTAGCTGATGACATTCAGCAAAGACGGGCTTGCTCCCCAGCAGGTCGGAACAGCACAGTTGGTACATTGCCTCACAGTTCAGTTCAGGGACAAGATCAGGGAACCAGAGTCTTCACACAGAGATGCTTTAAACTAGGTTAGGAAATTAGGTCACTTTATCTCTTTAGAAACCTTGAATGAAAAGCCAGGAAGCAGCTGGGGGCGTGTGTGTGTGTGTGTGTGTGTGTGTGTGTGTGAATGCCAGTGTGTCTGCCAACATGAGTGTGTGTGTGTCCTTACACATGTGAGTGTTTTCTGCATGTCTTCTCATGCCAGCCCTGTTCTGAGTGTGAGCCTAAGAAGCTAGGTGTCAGGTTTGGTGACATCATCACAGCCCCTCCTTCCTCCCATACTCTTCTCTCTCATCCTTACTTCAAAAAACTGAGGCAATGAGAAAATAAGAAAAACACCTCACATAAATCAGTGCGATGATGCCTCTGGTCTTGGATAGCTATGTCATCGTGGGACCGACCTACTGTGATCGGTTCTCTTTATTTTTTGAGTTTAGGGTAATTAAAGAGAGAGCACTATATAATTACCGTTTATCATTCCTGCAGCAATATTCCTAACAAAAACAAACTAAGGAAGAGTTTATTCTGATATGTGGTTTAAGAAGCCATCCAGTCAGTCCGTCATGACAGGGAAGGCTGATTGCTGGCCAAGGAGGCAGCTGGTCACACTGTGTCCACACCAGGAAGCAGGGAGAGATGAACTCTGTGCTCAGGGACTCCAGTCCATGGGATGGTGTATGGACATTTTTGGATTGGTCTTCCTATGACAATTAACCAATTTAGAAACTCCCTCACAGACAGCACAGGGGTTGCCTTCTAGGGGATTATAGATTGTGTCAATTTGGCAACCAGGATCAACAGCCAAAATTGCTTGGCTTCTCAGAGGAATCACAGATTCCTTAGCTCCCTGCGTCTGCAGTGTCTTGATCCAAATGCTCTGACACTCGGGAAGTGATGGTTTAACGCTCTTAAGTGGAGACAGATGTGAGCCACAGATTATAAATATAAATATAATTTATAAGTATAAAATATAAATATAAAATAAATATAAATTATGTAGGGAATCATGTTAAGACAATGTGAGTCAACAGGGGACCCAACTTTAGAACCATGTTTTGTCTCACCTGCTCGACCCCAAAGGCTGTCATTCAATATTGAAGGGACAGATGGTGACTATATGGGGACTTTAGACTCATTTTTCACGCTCAGTCTTTAAACTATGGCTTCTGTGTTGATGGCATGGCTTAGTCAATGCTGACTTCATTCCCAGTGTTCAGCAGCCGTCTTCCACAGCTCCTGTGTGCACCATCCAAGGCACGTGGCCACCTATTACTAACCTGCATGTTTTCAGGCAATCTGCCCTTAATATTCAAAAAACTTTTCATGGATATTTGTAAGGAAGATATCATTTGTAACTCCAATTATTTAAAAATGTTTCTAATCACATATCTTTGTTTTTCTGGGTTATTTGATTCTGGTGCATATGCACTACATTTTTGGCTTATATTTTTTGAGGCAGAACCTCTGTATCTTAGACTGACCTGCAACTTATTAGGTAGCCCAGACCCACCTTGAACTTTTAGCATTTCTCCTGTCTCAGACTCCTCGACGCTGGAATTGCTTATGTGTATCTATATGCCTCGCTCCTGCTGGTGCACTTATTATACATATTATTTAATCTATAACACTCCCCTATATTTATACTTTTTTATCTGTAATCATTGCTTGGATTTTTGCTGAACTTGGGCAAGTAATATTTATCTATTTGTGTCTGTATAACATTTATATATGTATATATAATCATATATATACATATATAGAGGGTCATAAATATATCTATTGTGTAAATATGCATGCAAGGATCACAGATGAGTGTTGGTGTGAGTGAGTGCATATGTGCACATGTGCTTGTACACGTGTGTGTGTATGTCTGTCAGTCTATCCAGGGAGATTTGTCTCCATATTCCAAAGACCATAAAAAAAATGCTATCTCTTAAAAGTCAGGTGGTTACTTTTCTGTTTTCCTGAAATGGATAGTTTTTGAGCTGCATATTATTTGAGATGTCATTTCAAGGAAGATTTGTATAAAGGAAGCAAGAAAGGTGTTCCCAGCTGGGAAGGATGATCAACAAAACATGGCACCAGAAATAAAATATGATTAAAGAACAGTAATAAGGGAGACACATAAGATAAGGATAGATTGGTTGGCAGGCCTGGTGCAAGATCTAGAGTGCCAGACTGAATGTGGCCTTCATTTCGTGAGTAATAGACACTCAGATAAGCAGTCAGAACACGGAGGGGCACAATCATAGGTGTATTTTAAGGGAACCGAGTGTATGAGAGTGTAAAATTAGCCAGAGCATTTATCAGAAGAAACTGGGACTCTATTATATTTGCTGTCTAGTGGATACGAAGGAAGCTGGGTACAGACTCAGACACAAAAGGAAACCTAGACAAAAGAACCAAGAGAAAAGTCTGCATTCCTTGTGGATAAAGTAGGCTGCTGTGAAGAAGAGGCTCGGATGTGTAACGTGGTAATATAGAGCTGTTTCCCTCTCACCCAGGCCGTAGACCAGGACTAGTCTAGGTGGTTAGATTGAGCCAGACTCCTCACAGTCATTCACGGGCAGACACTGACTGCTATGTTGACATCTCAAGGAGGTTTCTAAAATTGTCCGGAAGGCTGGTCACCCCAGTGACTAAGTCACTGCGGCTGAAGAAATGAGTTGATCCCTCCAGGTAGATCTGAACGACCTGCCTGGAACCTCTGCTCCTGGTCTTTTGTTTAGAACGTGCTTTCACGGCCACTCCCAGCTGCAAGGGAAGCTGGGAAATTAGATCTAGCTATATGTTCAAGAAGAGGAGAAAAAATGATTTTGATGAATGGCAGTCTCTGTCACGATGACCAAGAAAAGAAGTTTGAAAAATGTCAGGATATATGGATTAAGGAGAAGAGGGACAATCAGAAAGGGAAAGCAACGTGATTAAAAAGAAAAGGAAAGAAATACCTACGAACTCCTTCTCATGGGCACACTCTTGACATATTTTTGTTCGTGCGCTGAACTTTCCCAGTGACCCTGGGATAGAGGAGCATTTATTTTTATAATTTTACTGATAAATGAACTGGGGTTCAGGGAAATGAGAGGGTCCTGAATCGTGTGACTACTAAGTAGCCTATCTACTTTATAACAGGGCTCATGTTAGTAGATCACACTAAGGAGTCAGAAGAAATGTAGAAACCAAGCCAAAGCCAGTCATGTGTTAGTTCATCCCAATGCTGACAGCACTCAGGTATCCTCCGTGCAGAATTCAGGAGTCCTTAGGACCACTCCCACTTCTAACATTAGGTAGGATTTAGGATTCTCTGAGACTGGACTGAGGATGGAGAATTCACTAGGTCAACATGCATAACTCAGTGAAAGCTGTTAATCTCACTGTTCTGGAGCATCACCATGCAAACAAGGAGGGAGGAGGGAGCATGTAGTGTAGGTGGAAGAGGGGAAAAGGGGAGGGGAAAAATGAAGGGGAGCCAAGAAAAATGTATATCTCAACAAAAATCAAGAAAAATAATAATAAAATAAAAAAGTATGTCATCATATTTTTGCATGCCTCCACTATGTTGGACTTCCACGTGTTATAATTTATGACTTTAAACTAAAGGACATAAAATAACAGTAATTTTTCCTTTCTGCTCTAGCAGTTAGATGTGACAAAAATAGGTATTTACTCATTTATTCAATGATTTTTAGTTTTTTCTTAAAAGTATATTGAGGTTTACTATTGATCATACAGCAAGTTGTTGTAAATATAATGCTTTTATGGACCTTAAAATCTAGTATGTAAGGAAATGTCAATCAAATAATTATGCCAACATATGAATAAGTGCTACTTAAGGTAGATAGTGAAAAAGAAACATGAAACATGACAGGAACTAGCAAAATAATTTGACTTGGGTTATGGGGCATTGAGGACTTGTTAAGAAAATAACTGTTGATCTGATGACCAAACTACAAAGAGACATTAGGCATATAAATTAGTCCAGAGAAAGATAAAGGATTTGGGTAAAGAAAAAAAAAATGTGTAGCGAGCCATTTTTGATGAGAATACCTGAGCAAGCCTAGATGAAGTGAGGAACACACAATGCTGACATCAAGTTTATACAAGGCTTCAGCACAGGACAGCAAGTTCAGTGGAGTTGACCTGAGACCTTCCACTCTGCTTGAGAAACAGCAAGGAGAGTAGGGTGCCTGGCAGTCAGCTCCTGGATAGGAGTATAGCAGGAAAAGAGGTGGGAAGACTAGGGCTTGAGAGACCACAAATAGGAAGAGGACACAGAGACACCCAAAGACTATGCAAGAAAGACTTAAGGTTCTTCCATCAGCGTGAGTAGCTAGCAAGCAGACCAGCCACTTAACCAGGTTTCTATTTTGAAGCTGGATAGAAAGGGAAAATTAAGGAGACATAGGCAGGAAAAGTAGCCTCTCGCCCAGGAATGTGGGTGTAGTCTCTCTCCAGCTGAGAGTACGAATTCCAGCACTGTTAACGTTTGTACTGAAGGCTGCTCTAGAGACAATGTTCTGGTAATAGAAAGATGCTACAAATTCAAGTGCTAACACTACAGGAAGTCATGCACAAAGGCCTAAGCGAACATGACCTTTGAGTATGGCCTTTCACTTTGCCCATTAGCATATTTCAGTTTTCTTTTTTTTTTCTTTCTTTCTTTCTTTCTTTCTTTCTTTCCTTCCTTCCTTCCTTCCTTCCTTCCTTCCTTCCTTCCTTCCTTCCTTCCTTCCTTCCTTCCTTCTTTCTTTCTTTCTTTCTTTCTTTCTTTCTTTCTTTCTTAAAGATTTCTGTCTCTTCCCCCCAGCCGCCTCCCCTTTCCCTCCCCCTCCTCCAATCAAGTCCCCCTCCCTAGTCAGCTCAAAGAGCAATCAGGGTTCCCTGCCCTGTGGGAAGTCCAAGGACCACCCACCTTCATCCAGGTCTAGTAAGGTGAGCATCCAAACTGCCTAGGCTCCCACAAAGCCAATACGTGCAGTAGGATCAAAAACCCATTGCCATTGTTCTTG